>NC_056750.1:371771904-372139404 GCF_019279795.1 Protopterus annectens
AGTGACTTAGGAATGCCTTGAGCGTGAACCAGAAGTAAAGAATGTATCACATGTAAAATGGTGCTACTTGTGTAATGCAGCAAAATGACAGATCACCTGTAAAAGTAATAGTAATCCGCTCTGGTAGTGAAGAAAAATAGTTATATTACAAAAGTATGGTGCAATAGCAAAGCTAAATAATTGTAGGATGGAAGAGTACTGTGCATTCACTATGTAAAGTGAAGCAGCATGGAGTTAAATATAAATGAAGGAGCACCAAGTGATGTTATATCTTCCCCACCCCCACCCAAGAAAAATAGCCATTTTACAGAATTAACGCTTGTGTTTGAGCTTAGTGAAGGCAGTGTCAGGGCTAGTAAAGGAGTAGGAATGTGCCAATGCTCCTTGAGAGGAGCCCCACTACCCGAATTTAATATAATTCCCAAGAGTGAAAGGTCAGGAAAGTATTAGTGTATGCTTTGTGAGAAATGTGGCTGCTCTTAAAGGCCATGTTCAAAGATTCAAAAACAGGTGCTGCATTTGCATTGCGTTTCTGCCTTATTGAAACAGGCATTGGTGTGCAGTGGCTGTTTAGGTCTTATTTTTACATAAAACAACAATTTTTTGTGAAAATAAGACTTTTACAAAAGCCTTTCAGCTTCTTTCATGATTATATTCTTCTGGGCTCTCACCTCTGAAAGGACTGGAGTGCTGATGTTGTTTGGGATGCAGAAGTCTTATGGTCTCTGCTTCTGACACCTGCTTGTGACATTAATGGTAAAACAATGGAGTCTTACAAAAGTAAAATGCTATGGCATAGAAGTGGTCCAACAATTGGAGTATTTTAATGAATAAGCGCATTATTCATTAACAGTAGCATTGCTGAGGCAGGGCAACAGGGGAAACTGCCCCAGGTACAAAGTGTTGAGGGGGTACCATCAGCCAATACCGATCTCTAGTGCAATACTGGATTTTAAGTGACAGTATTGCATTTGCAATCAGAACTGAGTGCTGTAGCTCTCCATGAGTGGTATTAACTGTAGCAACTGCTTGCAATAGTTTAAAACATAACAAAAGAAAAAAAAATCTATCTCTTTTTTTAAGTAAAACATGAGCACCATAGCTGTTTGTGCAAACAGGGTGTAAACTGTAGCACTAGCAACTGTTTGCTACAAATTTAGCAAACATTTACTACAGTCTATATCCTGCCTCCAAGGAGTGCTACAGCGCTCAGGCTCTAATTATTTTTATTTTTTTTAACACTTTTAATCTGTAGCAAGTAGTTGTTACAGTTTAGATCCCACACAAAGCACTACAGCACTCCAGTTTGAATGCATCAATGGAGGGTAGGGCATTTTTTTTCTGCTTTTGCTCTTCATTGGAGGAGTCAGAGGTTGGATCTGTACTCACCTGATCAGCTCAATACAGTAAAGTAGTAAAATGCCTTTTTTTTCACGTGAAGAGCTGCTGAGTGGTGGGGTGCTGGTTAAGCCAGTTATACTTATGTTCATTGAATATTACTTTTGTTAGGGTGCTTGTCTTGTAACGTTTTATTTTTATTTTTGTATTGTGATGCCCAGCGCTGGTTACTTTTGACTGCTGCTGCCCACGGAATCTTGTCAACATGTTGCTGCTGCTGCTGGTGTGATAATGTAGTTAAACAGGTGTGCATGATTTGGGTTTAGCTCATGTGCTAATATACAGATTTTTTCATTACGTTTACTTATTTAATTGATTTTTTTTGGGGTGGGGGGTAGAAAGAATTTGGAGATGTGCTACCGTAAGCCAAATGGTATGACTTTGTAAGTTAAGTTGGAGCTTTGAAATTGATCTTTAGGTATTGGGGCAGTGAAGCAGTCTCACAGAAGCATCTGCATTTGTTTTCATCAGAAAATTGCTCCTTGGGCAATTTTCTGAAAAGGTTAAGATTACCAATTTTCTTTGTCATCTTGCATATTCTACCAAAAGTCCGGAGCAATCTTGAAAAATGCCTTCTCTTATAAAGATATTGTAAAAAAATGGCCTTAGTAGCTACAGGCTGTTGATGTTTCTAAGTGAATAATTTTGAATTTTAGTGCACTTAGTTAAGCAGAGAGGCTAAGTACCTTTCGTGAAGCATTTTAAAGTTAGGGCTGTTAAGAAGAAAGGCACCAGCTGAAACTGGAAGCCATTTCTGTGCACTTTTGCAAAGTGGTGCTTTCTTTCTCTAGCTAGATAAACAAGTCTGAGAATTTCATTTTTATCAGATTGAAGCCGAGAATAGTTATGAAAGGAGCAGAGAGCAACCTGTGAAACAGTATTTCATTCTTGGTAGAAGGACATTTATGACAATAGCACGTCTGAGTTCAGAGGACAGAAAATTGGAAATTTTTTAAGAAGCCTTAAGCTGGATAAGAACTTTCACCTGGGATCTTGAGTGAATATTAAAGGAGAGGGTTTGATCAAATGTGAGGCAGTGATATATACTGTTTTGTCCAGGGTAATTGGTTTCCTGCAAGATAGCTGAGATTTATACCTTTCTTACCTTTTGAGGTGTTTCAAAAAGCATAACTGTGTTTATTTATATATTTTGGCTGAATTAACATAGATTGTTGGCTTCAAGCCAGCTCCAAACCACTGTGTAGTAATCCTTTTTTTAGTTCAGTGTTAAGTGTCCTATGATTCTTATTGGCCTTAGTAATGACATCTGTATAAAGTATATAGTTCCAGAGGAGGTCATTTATGAAAAGCGAGAAAAGGAGAGGTTGAGAAATGACTTTTGAGGTATTCTTTTGTAATTACTGAATTTTTTTGAGAAATCATCAGGACAAAGTAACCTGAAAGTATGGTTGGAGAGGAAGCTCTGAAACCATTCTAAGACTTCTATAGAGAAGCCATTTTTAGCTAGTTTGTTGAGTATCTTTGAGTGGTTGGCAGTGTCAAAGGTGCCTTTTAAGTCATGAAGTATATCACCTTAAAAATAATAAAATGTTAATATATATATATATATATATATATATATATATATATATATATATATATATATAAAACAAAGTAGAAAATATGGCTGCTAACAAATGGTACTGGAATGTGGAAAGTACCAAAAGCACCACAGCATAAAATCATAAATGAATCACTTTAATGTAAGACACAGAAAATGATATGCATAAAAAAACAAGGTAAAACTCTTCTTCAGATCTATAAAACCATAGACTCTAAAATTATTTAAATACCTTCATGACCAATCAGTGTTAAGATGTAAATGAAGAATAAAAACAAAACAAAAAATTATTGGTCAAAATACATAGTGTAGACCAATCAAAACCACCTTCCACATGACATCAATGCAGTCATTAAGTACATCAAATTGACTTTGCCTATTCACTGCCATAAACCAATCAGTGTCGAGAGTCCCTGACCTCACTGTTGTCTGTACACAGTAGAGCCTCCATCGGTTGGTTAAATAATGCTAGTCCAGTTATCTTCTAGGGCCAAACACTGTAACCTATTGGTTCATAACATAAGCGTGGGCAAATGAGTGATCAGCAAGCTGCTCACACCTTCTAAAATAATAGCTAACTGTGCCACCATGTTTTATAGCAGTGAGCAACCTTACAGCCCAATGGTAAAAACAAAATCACCATCCAGAGAGACTCAGTAGATAACATCTGACCAAAAACAAGTGTATAAAATGTGTCAAATGACAGTTATAAAAACAATCAATAACTAAACCTGCATCTTACTGACAGGTTTAAACAGATGTCAGTTGCAATCACCTTCCACATAACATCAGTGCAATCACTGAGTACATCAAAGTGACTTTACCCAGTCACTGCCATAAACCAGTCATTGTCAAATACCCTGACATCACTGATGTTGGTACTCGGTAGAACCTGGATTGGTAGTTTGGTAGTGCTAACCCAATTGTCTTCTTGGACCAGACAGCGTACCCTATTGGTTCATATCATAAATGCGGACAGGTGAGCGATCAATAAGCTGCTCGACAATCCATTTAAAAACAAGATCCACATAGCTTATACCCAGTCATTAATAATTCCAGTTATTTATTATTGTGAGTGAAACAATGTGCAGAAACCTTAATATCCCATAGGTGTTGGTTTGTACAAAGTCACCAGCTTCATCCAGTGAAAAATGATTACTTGAATCTGTTTAGTAGGATCACTAATGATTGATTAGATAGCCAAAGTCTGTTCGTCATCCACAGCTAAAAAAAAAAAAGTTCCCATTTTTTAGTCAAACGCATAAGCAAATAAATTTCCAGCAAACCACCCATACCTTCTATAGCAAAAAATTAAATGCCTCACAATAATAGATAACATCTAAACGCAATCAAAATGTAAAAACAATGATATGATTACCATGCAGGAGAACGTGGCTCAATATATACCACTCAGAATATATTGGATAGTGCCAATGAGAGTGATCCGTAATTAAATATTCATTTTTTTAAAAGCAGGTTTAAGTGGAAGAGACGTATTTAAACCAGGATCAGTATCAGCTCACAAATTCCCTGCCTTCCGCATCTCAGCAAGTTCAGTCTCTAGTGTGATATCTCCACCTCGTTTATTGTCCTACACTACTTGTACGACCAGAAATGAGAAAATGTGGCTATTATACATTGAAATTTGGCTCATTAATGGGCTCTTGGTGTCCCTCAATCAAATATCACAAATGTTTAGAAATTCTTTCCTTCAATTGCCTGTTGGTTTTGCCAACATAAAAATAATGGCATTGCTGACTGATAGCAAGCGACATACACCACATTCTTCATTGTGCAAACAGTGTATAATTTATCTGTATACGTTCTAGTGGCAGCAGGATATATAAAGCTTTTTGTTGTAGAAATATATTTGCACATCATGCACCTTCTGCATGGAAATGTGCCAACTCTGTCGGAACGTATATTTTCAGAAGGAACCCGTCTCTGACATAACAATCATTTCAAGTTTTTATTGTTCCTGAAGGAAAAAGCTGGAATATCTCCAACTATTTCTCTCATCATCACTAAGTAGAATTTTCTAATTATTCTTAATAATTTTGCAGACATATTGTTTTGACATATTCCAGTGACATACAACTCTAGTTTGTGAGTCAGTTGTGACTTCTAACTTATTAGACTCAGATGATGTTTGACTTGCACTTCTTTGTGCAAAATAAGGTTTCCCACATGTATTCCTCTGTTGCTTGGCCAGATCCAAATAATGTTGTATTACCTTCTTGTAGCCCCTTGATGTAAATTGCTGTCCCAATCATAAATTCGCTCTCTTGAAATCCTCTTCTCTAGTATGTAATCTCGAATTTCTTAACATCTGACCCTTAACTACATTAGCATGTATATGAGGACATGCATGTTGTCACATGTTAGTATATTATTCCGTTTACATTCTTTAGTAAACAAGCCCATATTCATTCCACTGTCATCCATCTCTAGGAGAACATCTAGAAGTTTAAACTTAGTTTCTGATTGCCAAGTGGTAAATTTCAAGAAGCTCGTAGTTGACTCTAGATACACAACAAAATTATTCAGGGCCACCGCTGTTCCTTTCCATATAATACAAACATCATCCACAAATCTTTTGTAGTATTGTATAAATGGATAGAACTTATTTTTGTTGTTCAATACATGATTAGTTTCCCGGTATGCCAAAACTATGCTGGCATAACTGTTTGCACAGGAGGTGTCCATAGCAGCCCCCCCATTTCTGCCAAAACACTTTGCCTTCAAACATAAAGACATTGTTCTTCAATACAGTGTTTAATAGTAGGCATAACAGATTTATCTTTTCCTTGTTATACACTTCATTGTCACTTAAAAATGTTTTAACTGCCTGAATCTCATATTCATTTTGTGTTATCATTAAGAGATTATTCATGCCCATTGACACCATACAATATTGTGCAAAATCTCTTAACAGGAGACACGCATATTGAAAGAAAATTTAAAAATCTTTGAAAACCGTAGGAGCCAGCGCTAGTGCATTTTTCAATTCTCACTCCGTATATATATATATATATATATATATATATATATATATATATATATATATATATATATATGGGCTCAGTTGCTCATCCTTCACCTGCAACTATAGGGTGTAAAGGTGTTTTTTCACCATCCTTGTGGATTTTATGAAGACCTTTGATAGTGGGTATAATAGGATGTATCACTGTAAAAAATTCATATGTGGCTTGATCTGTCTTTCGACACATTAAAAGTTCATATATGGTGTCACTTATTGCTTTCACCATTCTGATTTAACTTTGAATGATTAATTAATTTATGTGTAGTTTCATCACTCAACATATTCAGCATCTTGACATCATATGCAGATTTATCTAAGATGACAGTAGCACCCCTTTGTCAGCAGGACATATAGTGATGGTATTGTTACATTGTAATTATTTCAAAGCCAACCTTTCTTCATATTTCAGGTTGTAAAAATGATGTCTGCTTTCATTCATTCTCTAAGTAATATAATTTTTGCAGACGTTAAGGTAAGTGTCGATGGTAGCATTGTGCTGTGGTAAGTGCTAGGTTTCCTCAAGTCTTTTCTCACATTACTACCACTACAGCCAGAATTATTCCTTAACATTACATTCCTGTAAAACATTTTTAAATTGACTATAACGTCACTTATTTGCAAGTGAGTAGCAGGAATGAGTGAGAGACCCTTGTTTAATAATAACAGTTTTGTATCCATAAATTCATAATGGTTCAAGTTAATTACCAAATCATTATGAGCAACTGTTGTGATAGTTAGATTTCCAAGGAAATATTTCTCCTTTTCCTGCTTCTGTCTGGTGAACAATCGCTGTGTGTCGTATATATCTGTACCAATAAGGGGAGTGTAAGAAAATCCAGTGATGGAACATGTGTCTTTACATGTCGCTCCCAAGGTCAGATTGATGACCTATTCTGTCACTGTGATCTGAAGTTTGTGATCTGTTACTCTCTGAAGATACCTTAGTGGCCAGTGATTCCTTGTCAGTAACTGTTCTCAAATCATTGTTCAAACTATTCAGAGTAGCGTTCTCTAAACGGTCGGTCTTAAATTTGCTGGGGTATCTGTCCCTAGGTGAAGCAAAGATCCTTCCATTCTTGAAATCAAGAAAGTCCCTCCTTAATTTTTTTCATTTTTGTACACTCCAATCTTTCATTAAATGCCACAATATTACAGTAGAGGTCATCCAATCTATCCAGAAAGCTATCCGTTGTATATACTTTTTATTTCTGTTGTCTCATTTCCACTTCTGAGGACAAATGATTCTTTATGGGTTTAAAATAATCTGTCAGTAGCCTGATATAATTCAGACTTGTTTCTGAATTGATCACTTGCCATTTCATTAATAATTGTGGATGAGTGTTGCCATATGTAGGCATGACTAGAACTCTTAGTCCTCTGGGGATTACCTTATGATGAAGACAGGTTTCCAGGTGAAGTCTCTGCCATTGGAGTTTTTTTAATTTATATAACAGGTTCTCCACTAAAGTAAAAGCTTCATGATCATCAGTCACTCTGTATGGGCTCCGAGGTATCGTCTAAATTCAGGCGCAACAGAAGATTCGCTGTAACTGGTTATATTCTGCATTGAATTTTCCACTCTAGAGGTACCATTATGATCAATTAATGTGCACAGAGCAGTAATACTACTATAGTTGGGGCAAAAAACAATACTGTCTGTATTTTGTTATATACTCTAGCACTTGTTTGGAGACAAATCTGCTTAAATATTTTGGTTTGTGCCCAACGATTAACAGTAGGATGGAAGTCAGTGGCAGAGTAAAGCGATGTCACTTTGGCATGAGAATAAGTAGATCATGTTTGATACTGTGTGGCAATGTTGTGGTGGGTAGATATAGGCTGATCACACAAGGAGCCTTGCATAATATATTACTACCAAACTTAAGTACACATACTAGGGTGAATATTATAAAGCTTGTGATTGAATCCACAGTCTGTGCTTTCGCTAGTTATACCTGTGATTTACAAATAGTTTCATTGTGCATTTCTTAGTGAGAGCACCCCTTTATTTCTTAACTCTTTGTCCCACTGTTAGTTTCTGTATGAGGTAGTAGAGCAAGCCTGTAAGGCTGCAGTGAGTGGGTTCCCTACCATAACCAAAGACATGAGTTTGCAGCAGCTCCATATAACTTAGTATCATGTGGCTATATGATTAGCTGTTCCTGATGGACACTGATGATGCCATTTTTCTGTGGCTATCAACATTCACTGTAGCTCATTGAAGGTAAAAAAAAAACATCTTGTTGAATATTCTGCAGCTTCATCAGAAGTTTTATCATTTTCTTTAGCAAGAACTGTGCACTGACACTGGTGTCTTCCCAATCTGTAATGCACAGATTTTTTTTTTTTTTTATATTGTTGTATTGGTGGTCTCAGGGGTAGTGCACTGATATCAATGATCATTTTGAGTTATAGCTTGGCTGTGATAATCATAGAAGACCATAAAGAGTCTAAGTACTTCCAGAATAATCCCCAGTGACAGTCAGTGGTTGGTTTCTCTGATGCTGCATCTCACATGGCAGCCCTTTATCCCCATCCATTTAGAAGTAGGACTACAGACGCATGACATTCACAGTTTGTCTCTGTCACACTATTTCCAGCTGAGTGCTTCACCAACAACTTTAATTTGCCTTAGAACTTGGATCATGTCAGTCTAGATGAAAATTCAATTGCAGCACATATAGGCTGGCTCATTCTTTGCCGCACTATCACCAATGGCAGTCCATCCACTCAGTCTCTATTGGTACATTGCTAGTAGAAATCCAGTGAATACATCTGGTTTTCTACCATCTTCATATTAAAACATCACCAGTGGAAACGTAGTAGCTGCGTCTGTCAGTTGTTTTTTGTCACAATGTCAGCTATGGAAACCTAACATCTTTTCCTGTAGGTCTGTTTTTTTTGCTGTTGCAACACAGAAACATTAATGGAATTTTAGAGACACTGTATGCAAGCCAAGATCCCTTTCTGCTTCTTTCAGTCACCCTACACATAAGTCTGTCACCTTCCATGGGATCCACAAAGGTGACACAGTGCGTTTGCCCCAAAAAAGACTGCAGTTGATAAGGCTCTGGCAGTGGTTGTTTTGAAGTACTTTGAAAAGCATATTAGCCCTTCAAAGGGTGGGTCAATCACTCAGAAATGTATTCAGCATTTTAAAGGGTTAGGTAAGTGATGCTTGTTGGAGCAGGACTATGAATCTGCAAACTTTGTTTAATGTTTTTAAGCAAGTTTGTTAGCAGGTGTTTAGAACCGTGGATTATGCTGTGACCTTAGTGTAAGTAAACTTTAGTGCAGAACTGCTCTGCTGCTGAGTGGCTCACCACTTGGCAGTCTGTATACATCATAAACTAAAATCATATGGTGGTACCAGGTATCCTGAGCTAATTGTATTCACTAAGTATTTTTGAATTAAAATGTATTGATAATTTTAAACGTTCTTTGAGTAATTCTAAGTTTTGTAATACAGTTGTAAGAGGAGCTTGCCCCCTTCAAATCCTATGTCGTTAGGAAATAAGAGAGTCAGGGGCGTGCCAGACCCCCTTACAGATGGTATTTTGGAAAATAAATTTGCAGATGTCAAGGATATGCTTACACCAAAACATATAAGGTATGTCTGAAATGGCAGTAATCACAGCTTTCTTAACAGTCTCTAGTTTCAGTTTTGGGTTGCAGTCAAAACAGTGAGGGGTGTATGTTATAGCCGCTGTGGAGCATGACTCTTCTGTTGGAATTTTGTGATTTTGTAACAGTGTAACTGCAAGGGTATTTGGTGTATTATGCGTTCAGTACGTAGAGTGCATGAAAAAGATAGACTTGGCAATATACTTGGGTAATTAATCAATATAAACAAATGTATTATGATTTTTGAGGGGGAGGGGAGAATGTCTGCTGTAGATTGTCCAGCTCTAATCTGCACAAAATGTAATATTTACGATGCTGAGATCAATTTTTAGAGAGAGTGTACAGGTTTGTGGCAAATTAGGACCACTTAGGGCTCTGGAGTGGTTGTAGCCTAGCCTTCAGAATTTTGAATTTAGCAGGACTGTAGTTAAGCTAACACTGAAGTAGTTTGAGAACCATGTTAGCAACCCTCCTATTAATGAGATAGTCTCAATGACTGTGTTACAGGACCTTTGGATGTATTTGACGAGAGCTGTATTGAGTAGGCCTTTATCCAGGTTAGACAAGTCTCTGTCTACATAGAAAACTGTTACAGTGCTACACCGTTGTCTAAGTTAACATAAGTTGCTTCCCTTGTTTCTTTTTGTGGACATGTGATGTGTCAAAGCCATCTGCTGAAGTGTCAAAGCCATCTGTTCTTGAATTGCAAACAACCCCCAGGACACTGAATCTGTCACTTCTAACAATGATGACCTGCAGAGCTATGGAGTATTGGCAACCCTAGTGTAGGCCTTCACACTCCACTGTCTGATGCCTCATACATGAGGCAGTGACTGTAATGTGTAAAACACAAGTAACTACTGTCCTTTGTATGCAGAAAGCAATCTAAAATCTTTTAAATGAGTGTAACAACTCACAGTGTTACTTGTATACAAAATGTATTGTTGCTTTTTGTAATGCTGCATATACCTATGCATTACCTGTGTTAACTGTACAAGCTTGCATCCCACCCCCACACAAACACACATGCATACTTTGACATGCAATCTGTCTGATTTTGCTAGCCCTGGTTGTTGGTTAACCCCCTCCTATTCTGAGGTATACTGCAGTGCCCATAACAATCTACCCCAGTTGCTTAAACAGTAGCTTGTCAGTAAGATTGTGGTGAGTCATTTTTCCCTCCTGCAGGGATATTCTGCTTCATGCAGGCCTCAAAAGCGTAACAGAATGTCCTATGGCTAGGTGCCCAGAGGTTGGAGAATACGTTCGTCAGAGCCGTCTCAACCACTGTTACTCCTGATACACAGAGAGGCAAAGTATTTAACAAACAGTGAAAAGGATCTGTGTGCTATAGCTTTGTAGTGACACTCACTTTTCTTACCAAGCATTTCAGTTCATACTTCTGTACTAAACAGCCTGTCCCGAAGATAGGTTTGTGCAACGCGGTGGCTCTATCTTTAACATCTCAGCCTCAGCACTTCAGGGTCCAAAATTAATTTCTGACCTCTTGTCTCTGTTTGCATGGATTTTGTCCATCTCTGCTTGGGATTTCTCTGGTCTACCTGCTTCATTAGAAATGCTGGCTCTCGGTTTTCATATAAATTGTATTTAGTCTTATGCTAATGGCTTGAGTCATGGTTGAAAGCACTTAGAGGTGGACCTGCTCACTTACTCACTTGGCAAATGAAGAAATGAAAATAAAACTTTAAACATGGTAAATAACTCTGTGAGTATACTGGCCGTGGACATTCTAGGCATCACAACATGCACTATGAAATGCTTTTGCATATCTTTGGAAGAAGATTGTCACTTTCTTCTATGATTTGTACGTGTGTGGTCGTCCGGCAGGGGCTGTGCTCTGCTGTTTCCTCAGATTCTAGTTTGTGCATTGCTGCTTATTTTTTCCTGGCCTTGTCCTGTATAAAACAGTACTGCCACAAATTTGTTCTGTTTGTCACTGCCATAAACTCCTGGGATATCAGCTGCTTTTCTCACTACTTTGAAAATAGTCTTAACAATGTGCAAATGTTTCACAAACCAACAAGCCCTCTCTCCTCATCTGATCACGTCATGCTTCTCACCCATATGATGGAATTTTCTCCTCCTTGAAATCCTTAACACGTCCTTGTATATTAAATTAATGTGAAAAAACTCACTACACACATATAGCTTCCAGCAAATGCTTCAGTCATCCCCATAACATAAACTTACCTGGAAAAGCTCATAAGGACTCATGTGAGGCAGCCTTAGTCTTTGGGAAATTACTGCTTGCTGCTTTTCTAAATTGTCTGACCAACCGCATTGAACAGCCATTTTGGAAATTCCCAAAATGGCAAGAGAAATTATTTAAGCGGTAGTATGCCTTGATGCTGGACTGTTGTAAAAAAAAAAAAAAAAAAAAAAAAAAAAAAAAAAAAAAAAAACAGCCCATCTGAGCACATTAACCTTTTTGGTGCAAACGAGAATTCCAAGCATGTGCTGTGCACTGTGACAGAGATGTGAGTCTCTTGAGTACTAGAAACTTTAAAATTTAGTAAACATTTATTAAAAATATAATAAACCAAATTAAAAACAGTTTGGATGGGTGACAGCCCAGCAGCCTGGTACCAGTAATCTGGTCCATGCTTTCAGATATCAAAAATAGTAGTTCTGTAGGCCCTGGCACTATACCACATTGTCTTTTAATAAACACTAAACATTTCCTTACTGATCTATTCCTAAATGTATTCAAAAGGATGACTCGGCCTTTGACCCAGAGAACTGTAGTCCAATTCGTCTTACCATAATTACCTCCCCATACACTCTTACATAAATATACAAATTCCATGCTTACACAACTAGGTAGAAAGGGCAAATATGACAGAAATGACAAATTATTCTCACTACCTGTTTGCAGTACTCTGCTAAATTTACTGTTACTGAACTATATCTAGATGTCAGAAAGTAAAAATCTTTAGCACTCTTCCAGCTGTTCTAGGCCATATCCCTAAAACTCACCACACAGAGTGCCAGCCACAGAAAGAGCGCCACAGTTCACTATGTACATGTAAGAGTGATACCTGGTGTAAGTGCACTTCAGTGTTAGTGGTACAACGATAATGCGCTCAGGATCAGTTCATCCAAGCAGATGTCATGCTCCCACTTATTCAATGCCTGGGCTGTGGAGCACTGCATCTGACAGACATTGATGAATAGCCATGAGGTGGCAAGTCCTGGAGAGATATCTCACAGTTTGTGTGCAGCTAGTTGTCTGTCTGAGGAAGTGATTGTGACTACTATGTCTTTACATAAACAAAGCCTATGTGATTCGGCCATAATTTCTTACCTTTTGATGAGAATACAGCTCGTCAAAGTGAGGATAAGTTACAAGCTTTGGCTGAAAATTTGCAACAATTAGCCTTGGTGGGTCTTAGCTGTTTCTAAGGCCAAGGCTGGTCATCACGCTTTCTTTCTATACTTTGGACCAATAACAATGCATTTTCTCTAAAAACGTATTTCCAGCATTTTAAGGACTTGGATGCTATTAGTGCAGAAGAGAATCTACTGCTGGTGCCCCAAGAGCAGACCTTACTTTTAATATAGTGGTGCACATGATGGCCACAAATGCTGAGCCATACAGCTGTCTGTGGAGAGGCTGTTTTAGGCTGAGCTTACAATCTCTTTGTCCTTTGTATCTGGTAGTGTTTATAGTTCTGTAGCACTCTGATTTTGAAAACATGACATAATTCCCATGAGTTTTAATTTTTTAGAGACATTGTGTGTCTTAGTGAGAATACTGGACTTTGGGTTACACTCTCCTTTTCTGTTCTGCAGTAAGTAGACATGGCTGCAGTGAGACTCAGCAGAAAATCTATTTTTGATACAGTTTACCCTAAAAGCCATTATACTATTTTTTTTTTTTTTTACATCCGGGGGGGGACTAATTTCTTCTTAGTCCTTCGGTGTCAAAGCAGTAATCCTTTTATTGCATGTGCTGTGTATGCTTTAATCTGGAAATTAAGCCAGAAGTTTATGGTTATGACCTGCTAAACAAGCTTTATCTGACCAAGATTATGTTCCCAGGTCACCTCTAGAAAGAAGTGCATGAGCCTAGTCAATTTATCCAGTTATCAAACAAATAAATGAGTAGATAAACTAGCCAACATAATGGATGCAGGAAACCATGTCTTTTCACTGATCCGTTCTTCCCAAAACAGCTTGGTAAACTTACAGAATTCCAAAAAATGTTTAGTTTGCTTTTACAACACTTTCTTCAAACAGTATTATACTGTGAAAACAAGCTGCCACCTTCATCTTGGAAAAATCCATGAAAAATTGACTTGGACTAAGTAGGTGTTCTTTCAAGGGGGCAAGCCCTTATTTATTTTTATTTATTTATTTTACATTTGTTTAACATGAAAATCCAGCTGGACCAGGTCCATTTTCAGTGGAGGCCCGGGGAGAAAAGCTCCACAATTAAGATTTTAATACAATGAGAAATAGGGTTCCAATCAGTTCGTCGAAACTTCAGCAGTTCGAACATCATATGTTCAAACTGTGAAGTTCGAAAACTGATTATCGCAAAGCCGCGGAACACTGAATTCTTTCTCAGGGGAAGAATTCAGTGGGCTGTTTCTGTGGCTTCATGATTTTCAGCACTGTGGTCGGGTTCAGGTAAGTGTGCGATTGTGTGGACGTTAGGGTTAAGGCTCGGGTTAGGTGAGTTAGGGTTAGAGTGCGGGTGAGGTGGGTGTGCGATAGTGACAGACTTTAGGGTTAGGGTTTGGGTTAAGGTAAGTGGATAGATAGTAGTGTATGTACAGTTTAGTGTAGGGTTAGATGTAGGATTTTAAGTGTATGTGTGTGGATTGCTGTTTTTTTGGTGTGCTTGTGTTGTGTGTGTGTTTCTTGGAACAGCAATTTTTTTCCCTGGGAAAAAAATTTGCTGTTCTAAGCCTTTGATGGTTTTGCACTTCGAGGTTAGAAGTTCGAACATATGGTGTTCAAACGTCTGCCGTTTCGACGAAGTGATATAGACCCGAGAAATATATAAACTGGTAATACAGAAGCTTAATTACAAGCAGAGATAGTCATTACTTTGTTTACAATAGGTTAACAGGCATTGCAGGACTAAGATAGTTAGATTAATATTTACAAAGGTTCAAGCAGAGAAACTTATACCCCAAATGCCTGGACTTTGGAGTCTCACTATTTTGAAGATAAGGTAATATTTGATTTTCTAGAAAAAACAAGTATTTTCATCAGCACTGACTAACCTTGGAGCTTGTATTTTTTCATTATCTTTTCTATTAGCACTTTCCTGACCAGGCTAGTCCCACAGGTAATGGCCTCTTTTCATTGGAGACCCAAGGTAGTATTCATACTAACTGGAGGAAATTTGACCAAGGCAACGGGGAACGTCTACTCATTTCAAAAAGTACTGTGGGATATTTTATATCCACCTCAGCTACCACCATCTCAAGCAGATGGGACTGCTGTTTAACTTCTCATCCAACGGATTGGCACACTCAGGAGTTCAGAGCCCCCCCCCCCCCCCCCCATGCTACACTGCAGTGTCAGTTTTGGAAAATTAATCCATCTGTCTGGTGCTGGAGTAGAAACCACAGCAGTCATCTTCCAGCACTAAAGGTGTGTGTGTGTGTAACTGTTGAGCTACTGACACTAGACTTAAGGATTCTTAGGTATTAAAATACCATCTGATCAAGACTTTGCTTCGCTTGTCCAGAACTTTTATCCACTCGATCAAAATTTCTGTCCTTCATTTCCTTTTGAATTCATCAAGATAGGATTTCAGCAACTGTCCTTTAAGGATTAAAGTCTGAAGGAGTTTAGCTTCAGTGAAGTCCTGCTTCTGACAGGAAGTGTATGCATTGCTGTTTTTAACATTCTTTAGAAACAGACAGCAAATTCTTGAAAGTGATGGGCACAATTTTGAAGAATATTTTACCCATGTTTACAGATGGGCTTATATGTCCTGTTTTTCTTTTACAACTGCTATCCTAATTGCTATTATCAGGAGACAGGCCTGGCTTTGAAGCCAGCCTTACCCAGGCAACGTGATTCCAAGATGATGGGTCTTCTTACCTCTCCAGAGGCTCTTTTTGAAAATGAAACCAGATACTTGATTTAATATATAGAAACAAAAAAAACCTTTCACCAAAAATGAAAATAGCAGCCCAAACTAAATTTATGTCTATGTTTACCAGTTCTGGGTAAAATAAACCCACAGTCATTTAATTTGATATGACTTTACATTTTTGAATGGATGAAAAAAATGGTTAATTGTTTAATTGTTGCTGATTAATTTCATGAAGGGTGATGTATATAAACTGTTTTTTCACATTGTAAGTTATTCCATTAGAAGGCGAAGGCCGAGGTACCGGAATTGAAGTAAAGACATTTAAAATCCAGTTTGGGCTGCTATTTTCGTTTTTGGTGAAAGTTTTTTTTGTTTTACTAGTTGTGTATGGTTACTTGTGTTTTTTGGCAATTAATATATAGAAAGTTGAGACAAATGAGCTTCTGATGAATTATCATCACATGGGTTTAGATAGGTCTTATCATAGAAGTTCTCTTGTATGGAATTGTCCCACTTTGGTCAGCACAGTGTTTTCAGAGGTCAGTTCTTGGAGGTAAGACCTTTTAGGGAAGGTTGTACTTCTTGTTCATTTTTTCCTCTGTTTTCTCCCCTGGCTGCTGTGTATGAAAATCTCAGCAAATGAGATTTGGACACTTAGATTCACTCTTGGGGATAATTTTGATCTTTCTGTATTGGCACATTTTCCCTTTTAGTTTTTCTTTGGCTTTCTTTTCTGGGGAGGGGACTTGCATTTCCCTTTAAAAGAAAATTTTTGCTTTTGTCTTTTTTTTTTTTTTTTTTTTTTTTTTTTTTTTTTTTTTTTTATGGGGGATTGGTATTCTTGGGGGAGGAGGTATCCTCCCAGATGCAGAGAGAAAGAGATGTGTATCACTGAGTTACTCTTGCAAAGACAAGAGTGAAGCTGAAAATCTACAGTTATGAGGTGTGCCTGTACTTTACCTGTCTGCTTTACTAATGTTAAAAGATTTTTTCTAATTCTGTTTTATACGTGCTCCACTGATGGCTTAAAACATACATGCTTAGATGCCTGTATGAGATGTGTCAGCAGAGCCACAGAGTGAAGCACCACAGTAAGGCTGCTTAAAAGGCAAGTGTGGTCATCTATACCTAACATTTCTGTTGTGCAGCGAGAGATGCCATAAGGTAATAGTGTTGAAGGCTGGGTAATTATTCCAGCAAAACTGGTTACACAACTTCTCAAAATCTACTGCTACTTTTAAAAACATTTAATATGTGAAAATTAAAGTATTACAAGCAGGTTTTGCAAAACCACAGGAAGGTGTCCATATTCACAAAATGTTGCAGTGAAAAGGTTATACACACAATGTGTCATGAAAACAGCTGGAAGGCTCCAGAGGACATTGTCCTTGGGTACCAGTTTTAAGCTAGTTTTCCTCAAAGTGTGATTCTGTTTTTGCACAAAATTCCTTAATGAATGAACAAGTCCCCTTTCTCTGTATGTGGGTGGTCTGAACACTTATCTCTTCAGTACTTGCCTCTAAATACAGCAGATGCTTAGGAGACAGAGTTTACTGTGCTACACCTGAGCAGCCAGTGAGAGAGGAGTCGCTGCTTTAAAATGTTAGAGGCATAACAGAAATACCCTGTGTATAGCTTATAGAGTGAGACTTGAAAGCATCTATAAGGTGATTAGGTGAACTGTAAGCCACAAGGCTAGTGATAAATAACTTAGTTTGGCATAAGACATACAAGGCAACAGACAGGCCCCTGTAAGTATAGAGTTGTATATCTGTGTCATGATCATCTGTTGTGCTGAAGATGGGAAGTTAACCTTAGGATCCATTTCTGTCTTATTAGAACCCACATTTAGTACTCGCACAAAAAACATATTTTGCCATTTTTGCCATGAATTTTGATGTACTATGTAGTCGTAATGTTTCTGTATCCTGCTTAGCATTTAGTATTATAAGTTGGTCTGTTCCAGGTTATCACAGTGAGGGCAGCAGCCATTCTTATCCAATGTTGCTGCTTCTTTCAGTAGTGCCTTGTGTGTTCCCACAACATGACACTATTTTGTGTTTCCTTTCCCAGCCACCAAAACTGTAAATAAATAAAAAATGAGAGCCCAAAACCATGAACAGAACATGCCTTATAATTTCATGGCAAACAAATGGTGATAGCACAGGCAGAAGAAGATGTTTTTAGTAATAAGCTCTGGTGACTTTTAAAGGGAAAGAGTTCTGTCTTAGTAAAGGTGCTACTGTTACCTACTGCTTGATCTGAAAAAACATATTTGGGGATGATAGAAGTGTTCCCCCACTAAAATTGATGAGTAGGTCAGACCACAACTTCATGTGGTCTGCTATTTTTGGACAGTTAACTGAATTTTGCTGCCCTTTGCAGAGTCACTGCAAGAAGGGCCTACTCTGTACCAGGGGGTTGGGGGGTGTCGCCCCCAGTGACCAGTCTTTTTTAGTGACCATCACCTGTTATACCATACTATGCATTCCAACAGTTGGTAATTGCAAAACTGCCTGGGAGCCATTTAGTCACACAGTGGATAACAATTTGAAGGACTGGTTAGTGATAATATTTCCCTCTGAAAGCTACTGTTCTAATTACATTTCATAGCTTGATAGACAAAGGAGACAAGAAGTCCATGTAAGTGCCTTAGCACTTTTCCTTCACTCTGTCACAGTTATTCTTATCATTTTTTTTTCTCATAGTAGCCCAGAAAAGGACATGCCCACTTGGGTAACAGAAAACACACCCCTGGGATCACGTCATTGGCTCTGCTTGACAGAGGATTAGTTAATTAATCAATGGGGCGGCGAAAGCCGACACACTCTGGCTAGGCTTATAAATGCCCACAGGCAGATAGCCTAGTATCTACCTATGAACCTATGAATATCAATACATTTGTCCTATAGATTATTTGCCCAGGTGTGGCACTTTTAAAAACATTGTTAAACACTGTCTGACCATTCCCCCCAACCTCTTAGAACAAGAAATATGGACAAAGCCATAAATAATGGGGGGAGGGGGCAAAGCCCCCAGAATATGGACAATGTTTAAATTTTGCTCTTACAAACTTAGAAAGTAACAGGTTTTGCATTAGCATGAATTTTCTGAAGGGTATGAAGGCTGAAACTCAAATATCTGTCAGTATTTTCTGACCTTCCTGACTTAAATCTTCAATGATTTGTCAGTGATATGCTAGAAAACCACAGTTTTATGTAAAATAGACTAAAAATATGAGGCAGGAATCTGTACAGTTGAGAGGTATATATCTGACTGTGATCAAAAGCTTTAAGGAATTTCAAATTGCACCGTGTGTTGTATGTAGCAGTAGTGTCTGTAGAATTAATGGTGTATTTAACTAGCTTTGCATCGTTTCCCCCTTAGGAAAAGCCCCTGAAGCTGCTGATTTGGAGAAAGAAATCGATGATCTAGCCAGTATTCTTGACAAGCAGAAGTCAGACCAACAGCTGGCTCAGAATGGTAAGTGCTGAACTGGTTGCATAGCCATCCTTAATCTGTATTGCTTCTCTTCCAGTTGCCTAGAATTCATTAGTTTGTGCTTTGTGCTGGAAGTGAATGTGCCCTTCCCAACCCCTTTCTTACCCGCACTAGCTACACTATGCTAACAAAACAGGAATGGTCCAGGGCACCATTCAAACATGGCAGTCCTAAGTAAGAACTACTGCCCTGTTGGGGCAGAAGAAGAGTACTAATTTGTGACACATGCATGACATGGGTGGGGCTAACAACTGGGATACTTAAGGATGAACTTGGGGAGTGCTGTAAAATGTGGAGATGCATCTGACACTTCAGGGCTTCTTTTGCTTGACATTAACAGAGGGCTCCAGTAAACAGATGACACTTTAGGGTGACAGTGGAGATCAGCTGACAGCAGCAGGGAGGAGTGGGCAGAGAAACAACAGTGTATTCCCCATTTCCTACGCCGAGATTTGCCAGGTGTTGATGAGATGTGCATAGGTAAGATAAAATATGAAAAGCCCTATATACCTTGAAAAAGCCTGTATCTTGGTGGACAGACTATGATGTAGTTTGAAACCCTTTAACCCCCCCCCACCCACTCCTCATGCACACCCCAGGACTCTTTAAAATTCCTGATCCAGTAGGTGTATTGAAACAGAAGCCCAGAAAACTTGCATGTCTTATGCTTTCATTTGTACTTGCTGTATAATGAATGCATCTTTCCCGCCTCTGCCACTCAAATCCTAACATTCTCTCTGTTGTTCTGTCATTGTTGCATGTCCTAGCTGAGTCATATGAGTGATCACAATCTCGGTGGTCCCTTAGCTGCTTCTCCCAAATAGTGCACTATATCACCATCCAGTAATATGAGTAGATTTCCCATTCCCATCAGTATGTTCCAGTCCCCCACCACCATTGCTATTCTGTAGTGATCCATAGTCATAAGTGTGCCCACTTAATGTATCAGTGGCTCCTTCCTGGTGATATCCATTTGAAAATTTTGGCTGAGGCAACAGTTATCATTGTACCTATCCTCCCACTTTGCCCCAGCCTGTGATTTTGCCTGTCAGTTGTGTTAACAATAGTGCATGTGCCATGCTTGATGCTTAGTTACTTCTGACACACAGACTAGATAAACCTGAAAGTTAAGTTAAGCTCTCATCATAGATGGCAGGTTCAGGTTCCTCAAACATGCTGCAGGTCGGGCTGATCCAACTGCTGTGTTATAATTATTGTTTGTTTGTCACCCATCTGTTCTCATCATTCCCCTGTATTGTGCTGGCAGTGTCCCGTGTAGCCCTTGGTTGGGGTTGGTCTCTGCTGTTTAAGAAAAACGTACTGTAGGGTCTGAGGTCTGCTGCAGGAAATTGACCTGGACCAGAAAATCTATTATACCACAGGCAGGGGCTTGTTTTGCAAGTAGCTATTCTTTTCATGATCCTACAGTAATGACAGCACACATTCTCCATTTGTTTTGTGTATGTGAGCATCAGGCATCTTGAATGTACTGCAGGTAAATTCATAGCCTACTGCTACTTGATTTTCACTTGGTAACAAATGCTCCACATTAATTCTTCCCCTTCTCACTGATGCAGGAATACCAGCCTGTTCTACTTGATCCTTTTGCCCAACCAAGCTTGCCCTGTGTAGCTGTAAATGGTAGCTAAATCCAGTTTACTTATCACAAGCAGAATGCTAATCAGTGTTACCTTGTCATTTGTTCATCTGTTTTTAGAAACAGTCAAACTGTTTGCCCCAGCCCTTGTGAGGACCCATCATTTCAGTGTGGCTCTTAACACCTGGTTATAGTTTAAGCAAGATCACTGCTACATTTCATTTATTTATTCTTCGTTTCGTAGTGACCCTCCAATTTATCAGAACAAAGCAGAGCAGTCAATAACTAAAACACATTTAAACAGATTAAGAACAAAACAAAACAGTTAAGAAAAGTGTGGGTAAAGACGCACTTTAAAAAAGAAATTCATAAAATATGTTACCAGTTCAAAAAGGTGATGCCCTATTGTGTGCTAATTTTCTTATACTTTGCATTCTGGATCCAGATATATGACATCGACTCTTGTTTGATGAAGTTAACATTGTTTTAATGAAAGTGCTCACATCGATTTTACTGGATTTATACATCGATTTTATTGGATTTATTCAGCATTAAAGTTTGCTTTTATTCAACATTTTTGTGTTTGGTGTTCCTTGGGACCCTTCCTGCCAGTTTTTTTTTTCATTTATATTTTGATATAACCTCATTTTTGTAGGCCTTGTTTTAGCAAGGAAAATGATATTGCCTTGGACATTATGCCAGTTTTTCCATATTTTACTGTTTCTGACCAGGTAAGAGAGAAATGGTCAAAAAAAAAAGACATTGTATGGCTTACATTAAAGACGATCTCTGATCAAAGCTGCCACATTCCTAAAGCTTGCTATAGAGACCTTGTTTTTGGCATGCAACTATAGCTTCATTCCTAAAGCAACCTTAGTGATGGCTCTTAAGCATTCATTGTGCTTGTCCATGTTCTGCAGTATAGTCCAAAGAAGAGAATATATCCATACAGTTGATGAACCACCATGTGTTGCATTTCCATCTTGACAGAGGACTGTTACATAGAAAGGCCACCAGACTGTTTATCTTCTTTGGCAAGAGCAGAAAAGACAGGACACTCACACAGCAGTGGATTTCTAGAAGCTAACATTGTATTAATCTTTGGCATGACAACTGTGGAAGGCTATTGACTATAATAGTTCAGTGGTCCTTCCAAAAGGTAAAAGCTGCATCTAGTGTCTTCTGCTTGGGTGTTTTTCTCAATGTCAGCTTACAGTATCTGTCTGCCCTTTGTTTATATTTTTACCAGACACTGGAAGTCAGATGTGGTTTCTAAAGTTAGATCTTGTTATGACATTGTGTAATGTAAGGCAGCATCTGAAAACTTTATAATTTAATGAACATGCATTGTCATTCTGGACATAGCATCACATGAAGTTACACAAAAGAAGACTGTTAGTTATACCAGTAGTAAGGAACCTGATGCCTTCTTAATTTAATTGCTAAACTGAAAGGCAGGGATTTATTATGGGGTAACCAGCCTCTCTTGCAAAGCACAAATCACAGTGCTTTCTACTTCGTATTCTTACACAATGGCGGCGCTGTTCCTATGCACTTTATGAAAACTGCTGTTCTTGTTAAACTACACAAACAACCCAGTAGTATTGTAGCCTTTTCTAGATAGAGACATTCTGGCTTCATTTGCGTAATGTCTCTCCACCCCCTCCTGGTTTAAAGGTTTCCTTTCCCATATGACCTGTGCCAAAGGTCTCAAAATGGAATGTAGTAGCTGCTGTATTACGAGGTAGGTAGGTACTGTACTGGTACCACAATGATGCAAGCTGCTACAACAAGTGGCACTTTTAGCTTCTGCCCACTGCTAACCTTCTGCTGTCTTGGGATCCTTTGATTTCAATGTAATGATTATGCTCTTTTTTTGAACTTTCATACTTTGATTTATTGTAACTGTAACATTGATTAGTGTGATTACCCCCCCCCCCCGTACCCACACTGTGTGCAAAGACATCTGTGCAGTCAAACTCGGGCAACCATCAGGTATTTAACATCCACATGAATCACCAAGAGAAGTACATGAACAACGGACTACTGTAAATAGCAAAAACTGCATTTTCAAGAAAAATACAGGCTTAGTTAATATCATGGACTAAAATGACATGGATTCAAAAGCAGCAGTCTCTTTAACGGTTAATTAAAATGTACTCTTCCCTTCTTGTGACTGCCTTGGAAGTAAAGCTTCTTTTTGTGAGTTTCCTTGTTCACTCAGGCAAATAGTGTCATTTGGTACATAAGCAAAGGAGAACAAAATCATGCCGTCTGCATGGAGGAGATGTTTATCTGGCAATGGGTCATTGACATGGGTATCACTCTCACAACAGTGGCCATCCATATTGAAGCAAACAAGATGTCAGAGTATCCGAACTGTTACTCTTAATGTTGTTCTGGAGATGCAGCATCAGAGACTGTGCTTAGAGTTTTCCAAATGTGGAACCTCGAGACATGAGCCTGTTTGCCACTTTGGAACACACTGTCACCCATCTCTTGTTTGATCCACCAGAGGAGGACTAGTAGATGCAGTCTATCTCCATAGCATAGAAGATTCCTATATCCATTTCCACTGATTCCAAGCCTCTTACTAAAGTCATGGGAAGAAGTGATCAAATTCCATACTTAGTACCCCACTGGTGGCCAAGAAGGACATGGCTTCAGGCTCTCAGATCCATGCTGATATAGGAATATCTCAGTCCTACCCACGTGTACACCCAACAATTGTGTTGACAGATGATACCATATCTGGACCTTGTTTCTAATGTACATTCCTTGGTCCCTCCAGATGTCCTGGCTGGGGTCCTGAGGTTATGAGTCTGTTAAGAACCTTTCATCTTTGCAGTCCTATGCTTCTTGGTGGAAGCCTTTCTGAGTTGGGTAGAGTATCACCCTTCTTTCCTGAGTCATCTTGTAAACGATCTTAACTTATCTCACAAATTTGCATAATTTGGACTTTTCATTATTCCATGGTCAAGATGCATATGTCAGCTGTTTCTGAGCATCATGATTTTTTAAAGCTGAGTAATATGGCACAGCTCTGACTAGTATAGCAATCTCTTAATGGACTTCTTCATCTTCACTTCCCTTTGAAGATCCACTCTGCTTCATGGAATTTGAACTTCATGACTGATAGACATTTTGAGCCTGCTAAGACATTGAAACCAAAGTTTGTTTCATGAAAATGCTTTTTCTGGTGGCCATCACCTCTGCTTTTATTATGTATATGGATTTGGAACTGACCTTTCACAAAAACAGGCTATCCTGTGAAATGAACCCACATTTCCTTCCCGTGGAGTCTTTGTAATAGTCCCTGACCCTGTCTGTCTTTCTTTTAGTTTTCTTCATGAGAAAAAAAAAAAAAGAGTGGGATGTGGGATCTTCACACCCTGGATGTTCACCACCAACTCGTATGTCACCTGAAGTAGGTGTGCAGTTTTAGAAGAGAGACCATATGTTTATTTCCTTTGTACCAGAGATGGAAGGGCTTGCAGTTGCCAAGCTCTTTGGTGAGCTGTTTGTTTTTTTCCTGACAGGTGGATGTCCACCTGCTGATGATGTGATCACTGCTCACTTCACTAGAGGAGTCGTTCTCTGTATTGCTTGCTTCAGCAGTGTCTTTATTGAAACCATCTGTCTTTGGCCACTTGATCTTCAGCACAGACATTAACCATGCATGATTGTGTTAACCATGACTCTGGATGTGCCTTGTTTGGGAAACAGGGCACAAGGACACGATTTTCTGAACTCTGTACTTATTTCCCTATCTTCTTCTACTTTGTGTTATTGTTTGTAATTTATCCCAACCTGGAGCAGTGTTAGATATAAAAGATGCATTCATACCATATCCATTGATCTTTGAGAGAAACCTTTTTGATGGATAGGTGTCTCTCCTCCAGCTTCTACTCTTAGATTCCCTTCTTAATCAACAACATATATGCTTTCATATTATTTAGTTAATGTAAGCATCAAGTCTTCATAGTTAGTTCTTGAATTGCAGGTAGATGCACAGGAAAAACTGGTAAACTGCAATGATATGTGCATTCATAGCTGGCATGTTATGTCTTAACATATATTGCAGTATGTACAATATGTGTGTATGTATTTCTGAACATGGGATTTTCCAAATTTTTTGCTGAATGGTTATTGAGATGATGACCCCAAACAAGGATCTGTTAATGTTGGTCTTCTCATAGATTAACCGATATGTCAAGAATGTGTGTATGTTATGTTCTGGTCATTTATAGTAAGTGCTTACATACAAGTTATTTATGTTAAGGAAATACTAGAACGTCACTTTCCTGCTGTCTCTCAAGGGTGTGACTTCTTATAACTGCACTTTCCTGCAGACTCTCAAAGGTTTGCCTCACATGCAAGCTACCTAACCAGGAGTCTGATTTTATGGCTGAAAAGTTCATCAAAGTGGGAGATATGCAGGTTCTCAGAGGACATTCACATTAGTAGCTGTCTTGTCTTTGACTCACCCCATTTCACGAAAAAGTGCAGATTCCAATTGTAAGGAAGTAGACAGTTGTGTGTAACTGGAGGGTCTATCCTATGTTTGGGAATAAAAGTATATTCCCTTATAGTGGTATTACTGAATAAACTCGTTCTCCAAGGGGAAGATGTTAACAATAATATAACATCATTACAATGTATATAATCCTTAGAATCGTTTGTGCTTTTCTGAAGTTTGTATATCACACAAATTGTCAGGTGACAAAACTGATACACTGGAATCATTCACCCCCTTCCCACAAATTGCCCACCTTTTGAATACTATTGATGAGAGAGAGGAATTGGTATGGGTTATCACAACTGAGCAGTGGGCAACAGCCTGTCTCTTTGATTAATTGTTTAATAACATTGATCTGGCAGTTAGTCAATGTTGCACTTTGGGACAGTGGGAGAAAATTAGGAAAAAGGCATTCTGTTTACAGGGAGATGATAATATAGCTTGTTTTTATCAAGTGTTCCTTGTCACAAAAGCTATATATTTAATATTTTTTTCATATCATGACCAAGACTTATTGTAAAGAACAGTTTATGATGGTGTATCTCTTCACTCAGAAATATTCCATGGTAGTTTTTCTCACATGAAAATGAATATCTAACCGTATTCTTGCTCCCCTGCATTAACATAGTATTGATAAATACTCACTGGCAATGTATTTTACAGCTGCTGTGCCATCTTCTAATAATACTGGCAATAAAGGAGCAGGTGCCCAGCCTGCAGTTCGGAATGCTGCTGCAACTACTACAAACCCTGCCAACACAGCCAGCCTGATGGCTGTGAAGGGAGCTCCGATGGCATCTCCACGTTTTCCTGATGATGCTGTTTTACTTGGTAAGTATGAATTAATGCCTGTTAACTAGTGATATACTAGATACGAGTCAATCATTTCCTGTTGATAACTACTGATATAGCAGGCATGTGCCAATCATTTCCTATTGATGACCATTGATATACTGGGCATGAGCAATTCATTTCCTGTTGATGACCATTGATATACTAGGCATGAGCAAATAATTTCCTGTTGATGACCATTGATATATTAGTCATGAGCAAATCATTTCCTGTTGATGACCATTGATATACTAGTTCATAGGTTCATAGGTTCATACTAGGCTATCTGCCCGAGGGCATTTATAAGCCTAGCCCATAGTTTTGTGGCTTACGCCACCCCTTTAGTTTGGAGAAACTATGCCCATTATTTTACTGTGCCTCTGTCGAGCAGTGACACTGAGGTAACCCCTGGGGTGTATCTGCGGTCTCCCATCCATTGGTCAAGATTCCTCTTGAACAAGGCCAGCGAGGTGCTCTGCCTCACATAAACCGGGATTTTGTTCCATAGCACAGGGAGTCTTTGGGTGATGAATCTATCCCTCCAGCACGTCCTATTAATAACCGTGTCGAGGTTTAAGTCTCCCGCCCTTGTGGCTCTGAGGGATCTAGATTTTTTGAGATGAAGCATGTTCATCAAATCTGGGTTTGACATGGCCTTTTATGTCAGGCATAGGTCACCTCTGAGCAAGCGGTAAGCAACTGAATATAGCTGGAGTTCTTTCAGTCGGGCAGCATAAGACAGATTTTTGAGACCCTTTATCCTTTTGGTGAGGAACCTTTGTGGCCTCTCCAGCTGCTGCAAGTGTCGGGTCAGATACATTCCGAATGGGGCATTGTACTCTATCATTGGTCTGATGAGTGATGAGTATAGGGAGACTATGACTTCCCTTGATCTAGATGTGAATCCCTTCATGATAAGGTGGGCAATGTAGAAGGTCTTCCTAACTACTTCAGCAATATGAGTGTCGAATGAAAGGCTACTGTCAGCCTGGGTTCCCAGGTCCCTGATAACTTCTTCTGTGATCAGGGGATTGCCACCTATATGATAGCTAGGGGTAACCTTATTTTTCACGAAGGGTATGACTATGCATTTCTTGGCATTTAACTTTAGGCCATGGCTCTGGCACCAGTTATCCGTTTCTGTGAGACCCTTCTGAAGGATATCTGTGTCAGATGTGTTTTCAACTACGGCGCCCAGTTTGCAGTCATCTGCAAACTTTGTCAGCCATAACCCTCCTGTGTTTGCTTGTACTTCAGAAAAGTAGATGCCAAACAAGAGTGGGCCCAGGACTGAGCCCTGTGGGACACCACTTGTGACAGGCTTTGAGTCTGACATGGCACCAGCAACTCTGACCCTGTGGGTTCTGTCACTCAGCCAGTTTGCAACCCATCTTGTAATGTATGGGTTTACATTTAAGTTGATGAGTTTTTCAATGATACCCGAGTGGGGTATTGTATCGAAAGCCTTCGCCAGGTCTAGGTAGGCTGTATGGACTGCCTTACCCTCGTCAATGGCCTTGGTGACTGTTTCGAAAAAGTCAACCAAGTTTAAAAGGCATGATCTGCCTTTGACAAAGCCAAACTGTGTTGGATCCAAAGTCTGCAAATTCCTATGTCTTTATTTATGAGATCCATTATGATCCTCTCCATGGCTTTGCAGATAAGGCTTGTCAAGCTAATGGGACGGTAATTTCCAGGGTCGGTGGAGGCACCGCCTTTGTGGAGTGGGACCACAGTCGCTGTGCGCCACTCCCTGGGTACGTATCCGGAGGTGAGACTAAGATTAAACAGCTGTCCTAACTGTGGGTTTAATTCCTCGTTGAGTTCATGGAGCACACAGCCGGGGACACCATCAGGTCCCGTGGATGCTGTGTTCTTTGCCTTGGAGAGAGCAGTTCTCACCTGGGCGTTAGAGATGTTTGGGGGGCTACAATCATTTGGTACAGATATCTCTCCTTTAGGGGGGGAAGAAGTTTGCACTGAACCTGTCAGCCAGTATCTTGGCATTGTCTGTAGGATCAGTAATCTTCACATCATTTTGAACTAATTCTGAGCATATCTGGGAGTTTCCTCCTAGGTTTCTGACATAGCTAAAGAATGCCTTATGGTTGTCTTTGGAGTCCTTAGCTATTTTTTTCTCAAAATTAGCTTTGGATGTTTTTATGAGAGCTCTTAGCTTTTTACTTATAGTGATCAGCGGTGTCTTACTTTTTAAGGATTTTGCTCTATCTTGTAGTAGCTTTCTCCTTTTGTTGTAGAGTTTGTTTATGGCTGGGGTCCACCAGACTGGACGCTTGCCTTTGGTACAAAGAGTCTTTGTTTTGCTTTGGATTGCCTGATCCATGCAGCCCTGCAGGTGCTGGTAGAAGGCATTTGTAAGTGATTCAGCGGTTTGAGTAATGTTTACCGGCTCAGGGGCCTTAAAGGAGACCACACTAGTCTTTAGAAGTGTGAAGTCGGCTTTTGAGAAGTTCTTTACTGTGGTCTTTTTCATTTCGGGTGGGGGCGGGATGAGGACCTCCAGCGAGATTAGTTTGTGATCTGATCTCACCAGTGAGGGGTATACTTCCGGCGTTGAACATTGTGCTCCCATGTTCGTGATGATGAGATCAAGTATGTTTTCTCCTCTTGTGGGGATGGTGACTAGTTGTTCCATGGCATTTGAGTTTATGAATTCCAGGAACTTTTGGGCTAGAGTGTTTGGGCTTGAGTAGTGTTCCCAGTCTATATTAGGGTAGTTGAAGTCACCTAGTATGATGGTGTTCGGAGATACATTTATCCCCTCCAGTGTTTTCAGGAAGGCCATATGAGGTTCCTGAGTTTGTGAGGGTGGCCTGTAACATGCTACAAATTGCAGAGCAGTCTTGCCTATGGTTAATTGCACCTGGATGGTTTCTGATGCATCGTGCATTGCCACCAATCTTGAGGTGTGGGTGTCCTTGATGAATATGGATACCCCTCCTCCTTTCTTGGTATTGTCCGGGTTTTGGGGCCGGAACGCATGATATGAGGTAAAACCTGATAGTACTGGGGTGCTCTCAGGAGCCTTGAACCAGGTTTCTGTCACAGCACAGACATCGATGTTCTCCATACTGAGAAGGGCCTCGAGTGCGTGCATCTTGAGGTTGAGACTTCTGGCATTGAGCAGCATTACCCTTAGTTTTTTTTCTTTGTTGTGTTCTAGGGTGGTAGGTTTAGAATTTGAGCCTTGCCTAAAAAAGGCACTATGGGGGTGGCAAGAGCCTTTGCCAAAATCCGGAATCCCAGGGGTGACAAGTGCAAGCCGTCCCTTGCGAAGCAGCGTGGCTTGTCCAGCATGTCATTCCAGGCAGACAGACATTGGATCCCCTTTGATTGACACCAGAGTTTAAGCCAATTGTTAAAGCTGATCATCTTATCTCTGTATTGTGGCATCATTCTTGGTGAGGGTAGGATACTGCTCAAGGTCAGGGTCATAACCTGCTTGGGCTACATAATCAGAGAGCTCCACTATGTCCCTTTTCATGCAGTCCAAGGAGGTATGTCTCAGGTCGTTAACACCAGCGTGGACAATGATTGAATCATACTTGTACCTGCTGTTGAGAGACCTGAGTGCATGCGTTATGTGGCGGATTCTAGCACCCGACAGGCAGCTTACTGTGACCTTCTCCTTACTCAGTCTGGTGAGCGGGACGTCAGTGTGTCTTACTATGGAGTCACCAATGACTAGTGTGTCTGGCATTGTGTTTGGCCTTAAGGGCTGTGACTGCTTGACACTCTGACTGTGTGGTCTATGTGTTGCAGGTGTTGTGTTCTGAGGTGGTAGTTGTTTGGGTGTCTGCTTTGGTGGCCTCTGCTGTTTTGGTAGATTTTTGATCAGAGCCTCCGAGTATGTCTTTGTGTGTTTATTTGTATGATTTGAGGTTGTGATGGTATTATGTGAGACTGGGTCTATAGTGTGTGTGGTTACCTTCTCCTCCTGTCTGGTCCTGCCAGTCCTATGTTGAGAGAGCTCAGCCTCCAGTTTGGCCGTATAGTTGCATCTCTCGCATGTATTTGTGTTTTGTGGGAGGAGGAGAGGGTTGTCTGTGTACATGAGGCAATTGTAACATTGCCTCAATATTCCCAGGTTCACCAGCTGAGCAGGAGAGGACATTAGCAACTGATCCCTCGACATGCTAGAAGGAATAGACAGAAAAACTTAAAAAAAGGTTTTGGGGGATGTGGGTGATCGAGAAACGGGGTTTGCTTTTTTGGGGTACTTTCTATAACAAGAGTGCTGTATCGAGGTGATAAGTACTGTAGGAGCAAGTGCTTGGCTATACAGATAGGGAATAGTCTACTTGGGAATCAAGTAGAGAATTTATAGTTGTAGGATACACTAAATAGAACAGTAGTATACTTTGAGGAAGGTAGTTTTAAGGGAAAATTTGAAGAGTGGACTTTAGGTAGCCCTAATAGTTTAAATCTGCTTAACCGGCGCTGCCCTAGTGTGCAATGGTAGCAGCTTCGCGCTAACGCGCGTTTAGCGTGTTTTGTAGCAGGGGGCTGAAAGGAGCTAGGAATTGGCCCAAAACGACCAATGGACTACTAGATTCTGGCTGAAACTTCAGCAAATCAGACAAAAAGGTTGCTCAGTGCTTCCCACTCCCACTGGTAAGCAAAGAAACTTCCCTCCTTCCAAATAAGGTAATGGATCAGTATCAGGAACTAAAAACAAAGCCCAGGGATCAGCAACTCTGAAACTGGACTACTCTAGTTCAGTAAGGCGGGAAAATAAGAGATTTTTTTTTGTTTTTTTGTTTTTTTTTTACAGAGACAAGGAAAACAACAGACAGTAAATGCTATAACTGCTATAAATCGGCTATCGCACTTTAGTGTGTAGCCTACAGAAACAATTTGCAACGATTAGTAACTTAAAGTGCAACAAACAGTGTACAATGCAGAAATCACTTAAAGTAGCAGTAAAACAGGTGAAAATGCAGTCATGAACAAATCATTTCCTGTTGATGACCATTGATATACTAGTCATGAGCGAATCATTTCCTGTTGCTGACTGCTAATATCTTTACTCTTTCCTTCCCTCCCCTGCATGGTTATTTTCCCTTGCTGTACTGTTACAGTTGTGTGCATGCTAGTGAGCCCTATTGGGTATTAAATACTATTTTCAGTACATCTAATCATTTAAATACATATCCTCAAGGTGCGGCTTGGATGAAAAAATGAGACAGCCGCTGGTGAAAGTTAAGACCATGTAACTGCTTGCATTTACCGTAAAGTATGCTTTAAATTTGAGCCTTTCTGCACTAAATAACAACTTGTAGGTAAACTCACAAGACTTGTACTTAACTATAAACTTGAACTTTGTACAGGCACTGACCCAGCATGTATACACACACCTTGATGGTCTCTTTTCCCGTTTCTCCTGTTCTCTGTATAGCAGAAGCAGTGTAGTACATCCCTGATTAATTGGTTTATCTCCTAGTTGTGGGAATGCTGCGCCTAGCTTAACCTGTCTGTTAAAACACTATCTCCTCTGTTATTATTGTAAATTCAGTTTTATATAGGACATAAGGATATTTAAAATAGAAAGACTCAACTGTTACAAAGTACTGTCAACTGCAGTTCTCTTTATAATTTGTATTCTTATCTTGGTTTTCACAGATTGTTTTTCTTAACACTCTCAGCTGTGTGCCCTCCCCCTCTGATTAGCACTCACCATGCATGGGCTTCACTCCAATCCTTTAACCCACCCCCATTTCCAACCCACCCAACTACCTTTACATTTATACTTCATCAATCCCCACCTCCTGCTACACAGTCTTGTCACACCTCTTAGTCTAAGTCTCCACCTATTGCATCGCAGCCCAATCAGATCTCTTAACTCTAAGTAGGTATTTGCACAACACTACATCATAGCTTACTAACCACTTCATTTCATTCTTTCCTTTCTGCATCTACTACCATCCTTCTACATTCCTTCCCCATCCATCCTAGTCAGTCTCATTAGACTGAAGTCATGTCATCCTACTTTTTCTTTACAATCCTCCTTCACCTCTTCCATTATCTCTTCACATGAAAACCTCCTACAGAACATGCCTTTCATAACTCTAGTACCATTACCTCATCCCTCAGCTCCTTGTCTCCGACTAGCCACTCCATTACTCCATTATCTCCCCTACTAGCTTGTTTCCCACTTCCACAGTCCTATACTGTAAACCTACTAGAGACGTACTTCACTGGACTATATGAAGAAAGACATGAATAAGCTCGCTGAATATGTGTCTCAGGGAGGTATGTCCCTAGCCTTGAGTAGCATGCTACCTTCACCTAAGATAATGCCACAGTACAAACAGAAAATGATTAACTTCAACAATTGGCTTAGTTTTTGGTGTCACTCTAAGGGGATCCAGTATCTGTCAGCCTGGGATGACATCGTAGACAGACCACACTGTTTTGCCAGACATGGTCTTCATCTGTCACCTCTGGGATTTTGGTTACTGGCTAAGGGTGTTGACTCCGCTGTAGTGCCTTTTTTTAGACAATGTCACAACAAAATTCCCAATGTAAAAATATGTTCAAAAAGCAACCTCAAGGTTATGCTGCTAAACTCTAGGAGTATAAACCTAAAATTGCACTCACTGGAAGCAGCCCTCCCCTTAGGAGATGCTGACATCTGTGCAGTCACAGAGAGTTGGTTTAAAGCTATGGAATGAGCATCCTGTCCATACCGGGTTATAATGCCTTCCACACATTCAGACCACAAACTGAAAGTGCAAGAACTGAAGGAGGTGGAGTATCAGTATTCATCAAACATAAATATACGTAAGAAATAACAGTATCACAATGGAGTGACCAGGCAAAAAAAGAACACAGTCTCTGAATCCTTCAATTAAAAATAAAACATATATTTATTGCAAAAGACAAACGGTAAGCGATTTCGCAATCAAGCTTCATCAGACACGAGTCTAAATATATGTTTTATTTTTAATTGAAGGATTCAGAGACTGTGTGTTTTTTGCCTGGTCATTCCATTGTGATATTGTTATTTCTTACATATTTACTTTTATTATTTTTACAACGGAGTGTTTACCCCTTGGATTATACGTTATTTTCTTTACAAAGATAAATATACCTCTAGATTGGTTAAACAAATCATTCCCTTGAACTAATCCAGGTCCAGTTGACTGTTGTTAAGACCCCTCTCCAAGTTATTGACAGGTATAGGATGCCCCCCCCCCCTATGAACCAGGATAACCATGCTGCATACTTGGACCTACTTGAATCACTCAAGATACAACCAAGCACCTAGGTTTTAGGTGACTTTAACTAACCATCCATAAATTGGTTAAACTATATGTGTACTAACACACTTGCCCAAAGGTACTTGGACTTCAACTCCAGTGCCCTGGGCCGGTTGGTTGGCACCACCACAAAGGTCCCAAACATTTTAGATCTGGTGCTGACTAACATGGGTGCGGCCCTTTCTAGTGAGGTCTGATCATAAATCAGTTTCATGAGAAGTAACAATAAGATCTGATCCCCCCCACCATTAGCATCAACTAGAGTAAAAAACTTCTCCAAAGACAACTACGTCTTAATACATGATGGCCTTAATAGCTTCATAGCCTCTGCCTTCACTGATGGCATGGACACCTATACTGGGATTTGCACCAATGCCTTATTTAAGAATCTATACAAATGTATTGACTCAGCCGTACCTGACAGGGTCAAAACAAGATCCTCAAGAAAGAACAAGCCTGACTGGCGCTCATCTGCTATTAACAGGTTATAGAATAAGAGAAAGAAATTGCTGTCCAAGAGCAGGAAGGAATGGTCTCTGAACTGGAAGCATTCCCTTGTCAGCTTAAACAAGCAAATAAGACACCTCTTTAGGCATTCTAAAGCTAACTGTGACTCCAAATTAGCCTCCTTCCCTAAGGATAAGCATAAGGCCTTCTTTAGCTATGCTAGAAATCTTAAGAGAAAAACCTAGATCTGCACAGAACTGGTTATTGATGGCACCACATGTACTGAACCCACAGAAGTAGCCAGCCTGGTAGCTGACAGGTTCATTGAAAATTTCTCCCCCTGTCCCTGCCACATATCCTCCAAAGCATCCCTACCACCTGCTCTCCACCTAGTATCTCCAAGGTCATAAATACATTCTCCAAAGCCAAAAACACAGCCTCTATGGTACCTGATAATATCCCAGACTGCATTCTGAATGGTTTAAAACAGAAACTAGCTGCACCACTGGGTACTCTTTTTAACAACAGTCTAAGCACTGATCTTTTACCTGCTGAATAGAAAACTGCAACTGTCATCCCGTCACATAAAGGAGGAGCTCCACAGACCTGGGGAACTATAGACCCATAGGCCTAATCTTGGAACTATAGACCCATAAGCCTGACCAACTTTATCTGCAAGGGTATGGAAAGAATAATCATGGACCTTATCAACAGAGATATAGGAGACCTCCAAACGCTCGACCAAACCCAGTTTGGTTTCATTAAAAGGAGATCCTGCCTCTTGAACTTGGTGAACTTCTTTGAGACGGTCAGCAAAGCCCTGGATGAAGGCAAATCAGTGCATATGCCCTACCTGGACCTGGCCAAGGCCTTTGATACTACTCCCCACTCGGGCATCATTGATAAACTCACACAGCTGGAGACCAGCCCGTATATTGTCGGGTGGGTTGCAAATTGGCTCACTGATAAAAAACACACACAGTCAAAATAGGTGACTCTACTGCCACCAGCAGACCCATAACCAGTGGTGTTCTGCAGGGATCTGTGCTGGAGACCCTATTGTTTGGAATCTACTTCTCAGATGTACAGGCTAAAACAAAAGGCCTGCGGCTAACAATGTTTGCTGATGATTGCAAACTGGGTGCAGTCATCCCGTCCCCAGATGATGTCAACATCCTACAAGATGGACTTACAAAGACAAATGACTGGTGCCAATGTCATGGGCTAAAATCCAATGCAAAAAATGTGTTATCATCCCTTTTGGCAAGGGTGACATCCCTGCAGATTACTATTAGTGAAACATTTCCTTGGGATACTGAGATACTAGGTATGGGTGAGTTATTTCCTGATACCGCTGTCTAGGTATTAGTGAAACATTTCCTTGGGATACTGAGATACTAGGTATGGGTGAGTTATTTCCTGATACCACTGTCTAGGTATTATTGAAACATTTCCTTGGGATACTGAGATACTAGGTATGGGTGAGTTATTTCCTGATACCGCTGTCTAGGTATTAGTGAAACATTTCCTTGGGATAATGAGATAGTAGGTATGGGTGAGTTAGATACCGCTGTCTAGGTATTAGTGAAACATTTCCTTGGGATAATGTGATGCTAGGTATGGATGAGTTATTTCCGGATACCGCTGTCTAGGTATTAGTGAAACATTTCCTTTGGTTACTGAAGTACTATGTATGGCTGAGTTATTTCCTGATACCGCTGTCTAGGTATTAGTGAAACATTTGCTTTGGATACTGAGATACTAGGTATGGCTGAGTTATTTCCTGATACTGCTGTCTAGGTATTAGTGAAACATTTCCTTGGGATACTGAGATACTAGGTATGGGTGAGTTATTTCCTGATACCACTGTCTAGGTATTATTGAAACATTTCCTTGGGATACTGAGATACTAGGTATGGCTGAGTTATTTCCTGATACTGCTGTCTAGGTATTAGTGAAACATTTCCTTGGGATAATGAGATAGTAGGTATGGGTGAGTTAGATACTGCTGTCTAGGTATTAGTGAAACATTTCCTTGGGATAATGTGATGCTAGGTATGGCTGAGTTATTTCCGGATACCGCTGTCTAGGTATTAGTGAAATATTTCCTTTGGTTACTGAAATACTATGTATGGCTGAGTTATTTCCGGATGCCGCTGTCTAGGTATTAGTGAAACATTTCCTTTGGTTACTGAAGTACTATGTATGGCTGAGTTATTTCCTGATACCGCTGTCTAGGTATTAGTGAAACATTTCCTTTGGATACTGAAATAGTAGGTTTGGGTGAGTTATTTCCTGATACCACTGTATAGGCATTAGTGAAGCATTTCCTTGGGATGCTGAGATACTAGGTATGGGTGAGTTATTTCCTGATACCACTGTCTAGGTATTAGTGAAACATTTCCTTGGGATACTGAGATACTAGGTATGGGTGAGTTATTTCCTGATACCGCTGTCTAGGTATTAGTGAAACATTTCCTTGGGATACTGAGATACTAGGTATGGGTGAGTTATTTCCTGATACCACTGTCTAGGTATTAGTGAAACATTTCCTTGGGATACTGAGATACTAGGTATGGGTGAGTTATTTCCTGATACCGCTGTCTAGGTATTAGTGAAACATTTCCTTTGGATAATGAGATTCTAGGTATGGGTGAGTTATTTCCTGATACCCCTGTCTAGGTATTAGTGAAACATTTCCTTGGGATACTGAGATACTAGGTATGGGTGAGTTATTTCCTGATACCACTGTCTAGGTATTAGTGAAACATTTCCTTGGGATACTGAGATACTAGGTATGGGTGAGTTATTTCCTGATACCCCTGTCTAGGTATTAGTGAAACATTTCCTCGGGATACTGAGATACTAGGTATGGGTGAGTTATTTCCTGATACTGCTGTCTTGGTATTAGCGAAACATTTCCTTTGGTTAGTGAAGTACTACTTATGTATAAATCATTTCCTGATTCTGCTGTGCTGGATATGAGTGGACAATTTTCTTTGGTTACCGAGGTACTAATTATGGCAGAACCGTTTCTTGTTGATACTACTTTACTGGGTATGACTGAAACATTTCATTTGGATAATGATATAACAGTTATACAGGAATCATTTCTAGATAATTATAATAAGTATAGATAAATATTTTCATTTAAAGTTCATTTCAATTTGATGTTGATATAGGTATGAGAGAATTATTTCTAGTTTGTTTTTATTTTTGCTTTGGTAACAGAGATGACTAATTGGGTTGTGGATCATTTGCAGTGAGGGCTTGTTAATGCTAATATAGAAGATGTGAGCATATGATCTCCTGATGACACCAGTAAATGAGTATGGGTGAAGCATTTACTGATGTTACCGATATATTAGGTATGTACTATGGTGGTGGTGCTGCGGTAGCGTTGTCGCCTCACAGTAAGACGTTGTCCTGTTCGATTCTCAGCTAGAGCGTCTTCTGTGTGGAGACATGCATGAATGGGCGTACCTTTGTTGAAGGTTGAGCGTCAGGGCCGGCAACTCAGCACGTAAAAATCCACTGCTAATCATTAGTGGACCAGAGTTCCACTGTGGTGACCCCTAACCAGGAAAAGCTGAAGGACACAACAACAGCAACCGATATATTAGGTATGAGGTAGCCATTTCCTGTTGATTCCAACATAGAAAGTATATAAGAATTATTTTCTTAGAAAACAGTTGTTTCAGGAATGTGATACTACTTTACTAGGGGTGCAAGAAATATTTTATGGTAATTTTGATAAACCAGCTAAGGGTGAGTCATTTCCTGTTAGTACTATTGTACTTGCTGTGTAAGGATCGTTTTCTTCATAGTAATGATAAAGTATGTGTGGATGACTTATTTCCAGATTGTTTTGTTATACTAGCTGTGGGTAAGTCATTTTCTGATGACACTTTTACACAAAATATGGGCAAATTGTTTTCATATTACATTGATATGGATGAGCCATTTTTGTGCTAATTCTGTATTTAGGTACAGGTGAATTGTTTTGTGACTGTACTGTGCAACTAATTTCATGACGGTAGCATTACCGTAAGCATATGAATACTGCTTTTATATGTTGAAGTCACACTACATATCCAAACATTTCCCAAATGATTTTGTTATGCTAGGTATGGACAAACCATTTTCTCATGATAGTTAAATGAGGTATGTGTAAATTACTGCATAGAGCATGTTACTGATACTTAGATAATGTGCAAAATGTACATTATCACCTTACTGGGGAATGCCTGTTCTCATACAGGGTGTTAACGTACAGATATTGCACAGTTAAAAAAAAAAAAAAACAAGTCTGATGCTTCATGAAGCAGGGACTGGAAAAAAAGCAGACAGACCCCATGTTTTTACACTCACAAAGTGTAGCTATGGTGGGGATTATGAGGGAAATAATGACCCTTCTAGGAATGGTAAGGCCTTAATCATGTAGCACCAGGCCGTACATTACCCCATGGGTGGGCTGTTATTTCCCTGATAATGCCCATCTTGTTGCTTGCTTAACAGTAGACCTTAATCTACAAAAGAGATGAAGGAGAACTGTTATAATGAGGACTGCTGTGTGTACATAGATGCTGTCATGCAGCTGAAGGGGATAGCACTAACGAGGACTTCTGTGTGTACACAGATGCTCTCATGCAGCTGAAGGGGATAGCACAACGAGGACTGCTGTGTGTACACAGATGTCATGCAGCTGAAGGGGAGAGCACTAATGAGGACTGCTGTGTGTACACAGATGCTGTCATGCAGCTGAAGGGGATAGCACTAATGAGGACTGCTGTGTGTACACAGATGCTGTCATGCAGCTGAAGGGGATAGCACTAATGAGGACTGCTGTGTGTACACAGATGCTGTCATGCAGCTGAAGGGGATAGCACTAATGAGGACTGCTGTGTACACAGATGCTGTCATGCAGCTGAAGGGGATAGCACTAATGAGGACTGCTGTGTGTACACAGATGCTGTCATGCAGCTGAAGGGGATAGCACTAATGAGGACTGCTGTGTACACAGATGCTGTCATGCAGCTGAAGGGGATAGCACTAATGAGGACTGCTGTGTGTACACAGATGCTGTCATGCAGCTGAAGGGGATAGCACTAACGATAACTGCTGTATGTACACAGATGCTGTCATGCAGCTGAAGGGATAGCACTAATGAGGACTGCTGTGTGTACATAGATGTCATGCAGCTGAAGGGGATAGCACTAATGAGGACTGCTGTGTGTACATAGATGCTGTCATGCAGCTGAAGGGGATAGCACTAATGAGGACTGCTGTGTGTACACAGATGCTGTCATGCAGCTGAAGGGGATAGCACTAACAAGGACTGCTGTGTGTACACAGATGCTGTCATGCAGCTGAAGGGGATAGCACTAATGAGGACTGCTGTGTGTACACAGATGTCATGCAGCTGAAGGGGATAGCACTAATGAAGACTGCTGTGTGTACACAGATGCTGTCATGCAGCTGAAGGGGATAGCACTAATGAGGACTGCTGTGTGTACACAGATACTGTCATGCAGCTGAAGGGGATAGCACTAATGAGGACCGCTGTGTGTACACAGATGCTGTCATGCAGCTGAAGGGGATAGCACTAATGAGGACTGCTGTGTGTACACAGATGCTGTCATGCAGCTGGAGGGGATAGCACTAATGAGGACTGCTGTGTACACAGATGCTGTCATGCAGCTGATGGGGATAGCACTAATGAAGACTGCTGTGTGTACACAGATGCTGTCATGCAGCTGAAGGGGATAGCACTAATGAGGACTGCTGTGTACACAGATGCTGTCATGCAGCTGAAGGGGATAGCACTAATGAGGACTGCTGTGTACACAGATGCTGTCATGCAGCTGAAGGGGATAGCACTAATGAGGACTGCTGTGTACACAGATGCTGTCATGCAGCTGAAGGGGATAGCACTAATGAGGACTGCTGTGTGTACACAAATGCTGTCATGCAGCTGAAGGGGATAGCACTAATGAGGACTACTGTGTGTACACAGATGCTGTCATGCAGCTGAAGGGGATAGCACTAATGAGGACTGCTGTGTGTACACATATGCTGTCATGCAGCTTAAGGGGATAGCACTAATGAGAACTGCTGTGTGTACACAGATGCTGTCATGCAGCTGAAGGGGATAGCACTAATGAGGACTGCTGTGTACACAGATACTGTCATGCAGCTGAAGGGGATAGCACTAATGAGGACTGCTGTGTGTACACAGATGCTGTCATGCAGCTGAAGGGGATAGCACTAATGAGGACTGCTGTGTACACAGATGCTCTCATGCAGCTGAAGGGGATAGCACTAATGAGGACTGCTGTGTACACATGCTGTCATGCAGCTGAAGGGGATAGCACTAATGAGGACTGCTGTGTGTACACAGATACTGTCATGCAGCTGAAGGGGATAGCACTAATGAGGACTGCTGTGTACACAGATGCTGTCATACAGCTAAAGGGGATAGCACTAATGAGGACTGCTGTGTGTACACAGATGATGTCATGCAGCTGAAGGGGATAGCACTTAGCATTAATGTGACTCAAGTAAAAAAGTCTGAACTGTTGTTGAAGACAGTGTTTCTGTTCTTTTGGTAAAATATTTGATCAGATTGCAAAATATGCCAGTTACTAATTAAAAGGGAACTGGATCTGAATGATTTAAAGTATTCATTATTGAACACAGGAATCATACAGTTCACATAGCTAGTCAGTAACATTTGCTAATTTGCCACTTGATACAGAGCCAAAAGCAGCAGTTATTAGACTTAAGAGAATTGTACTGTCCAAAAAATAACAGTTACAGGTCATAGGAAAGCAGTCCAGTTGGATGTAAATATGACAAGTTGCTGGCTTAATTAATTAGTTTATTTATTGACATTTGTTTATTGAGATTTGTTCACCTGGAAAGTCCAAGTAGGCACAGGTGCTCTTTTTCAGGGGATGCCTGGGGAGAAAAGCTCAGAAATATCATATTTAGTGCAATCAATATTTACAAAAATGTTATAATGCAATTTTAGTGAATGGATCGCATAATAGTCAGCGTAATAAAATTTGTATTGATATTCATGGACATTAATATACAAACATTGTATCGTGAATTTTCAGATAGTTTTTGGGAGTACAGAGAGCGGTTCATGCTTAGTAAAGTCATTATTTATGGACGTGACATTCTTTAGTCCAAAATGTCTCACGCTGAAAAGATATACTACACAGGGATCCAAAACATAGCCACAGTTCTTAATAGGAATTCAGCAACTGTTTAATCCAGACCGTCAAATAAAAATCAGTTACTTTATGTCAGGAAAATGAGCGCATACCAGAGTATAACTAGATACTGGAAATACTTGTCCTGTTCCATCTATAATGTTAAACAGAAAAGAAGAAGATACAAGAACATTCTGTGTAATTTAAATGATGTATTTGGGAATGTTCTGGTCCAGTGTACAAGTTCATTTTTAATGAGGGAAAACATCCATTTTATGCCCATTAGCCATTATTTTCGTAGATATATATATATATATATATATATATATATATATATATATATATGTGATGGACAGGTTGACAGACGAGATCAGACGGGAGTCCCCGTAGACTATGATGTTTTCAGATGACATTGTGATTTATAGTGAGAGTAGAGAACAGGTGGTGGAGACCCTGGAGAGGTGGAGATATGCTCTAGAGAGAAGAGGAATGAAGGTCAGCAGGACTAAGACAGAATATATGTGTGTGAATGAGAGGGAGGATGGAGGAATGGTGAGGATGCAGGGAGTAGAGGTGGCGAAGGTAGATGAGCTTAAATACTTGGGATCAACAGTTCAGAGTAATGGTGAGTGTGGAAGAGAGGTGAAGAAGAGAGTACAGGCAGGATGGAGTGGGTGGAGAAGAGTGTCAGGAGTGATTTGTGACAGACGAGTACCAGTAAGAGTGAAAGGGAAGGTCTACAAGAGGGTAGTGAGACCAGCTAGGTTATATGGGTTGGAGACAGTGGCATTGACAAAAAGGCAGGAGTTTGAGCTAGATGTGGCAGAGTTAAAGATGTTAAGATTTGCACTGGGTGTGACAAGGGTGGACAGGATTAGGAATAAGTATATTAGAGGGTCAGCCCAGGTTGGAAGGTTTGGAGAAAAAGCCAGAGAGGCAAGATTACGTTGGTTTGGACATGTGCTGCGGAGGGATGCAGAGTATATTGGGAAAAAGATGCTAAGGATGAAGCTACCAGGTACACTAACAGGGAAATAGGAAGGCATAAGATAAGGTTTATGGATGTGGTGAGAGAGGACATGCAGGTGGTTGGTGTGACAGAGCAAGATGCAGAGGACAGAAAGAAATGGAAACAGATGATCCACTGTGGTGACCCCTAATGGGAACAGCTGAAAGAAGATGATGATGATGATATATATATATATATATTTTTTTGACTGTCTTTGCTTCCTAAATTTACATTATGATCCTGATACAGGATATGATGCAGTATTCCAGTCTGTAGTTTAAATATAGCAGATAGGAGGCATAAAGAAACCATTCAGTCTGAAGTGCACTTATGATTGTAGAGTGCCATTATATTATCAGATTGAAACACAAACAGACTGGCAAATGCTTCAGAGCAGCATACATAGCATCAGTTAAGTATGTGGAATGAAACAATAAGATTCAGAGTATTGTATGTGGTGACTTTCTGAATGTATAGAAACAGAGGGGAAAAGGGTGCTGCACACATTTATTAATGGCTGTAAGGGAAATGGGAGAAACAAAGCACCTCATATAACTGCTGCTGTGGACAGGAGAATGGACAGAGTACTCTGTTTAGTAACTATTAGTCTATATATGATGACCGATGGAGACAGAGTACTACATGTTGTAACTGCTGCCTACTGTAAAGGAAGAAGCTGTAGCGGAATGCTAAATAAGTGAGTACTAAGTATTGGGGAAGAAATAAAGACAGATTACTATCTGTGTAGTAGCAGTTACTGAGTAAGAGGAAAAAAGATTATTGCATGTAACTCTCACTGTGTATGAGGGAATGGATGTAACTCTCACTGTGTATAAGGGAACAGATGTAACAGAGTATTACATGCAACTCTCACTGTGTATAAGGGAACGGATGTAACTCTCACTGTGTATAAGGGAACAGATGTAACAGAGTATTACATGTAACTCTCACTATGTATAAGGAAACAGATGCAACAGAGTATTGCATGTAACTCTCACTGTGTATAAGGGAACAGATGTAACAGAGTATTGCATGTAACTCTCACTGTGTATAAGGGAACAGATGTAACAGAGTATTGCATGTAACTCTCACTGTGTATAAGGGAACAGATATAACATAGTATTGCATGTAACTCTCACTGTGTATAAGGGAACAGATGTAACAGAGTATTGCATGCAACTCTCACTATGTATAAGGGAACAGATGTAACAGAGTATTGCGTGTAACTCTCACTGTGTATCAGGGAACGGATGTAACAGAGTATTGCATGTAACTGTTACAGAGTACTGTTACTGAGTATAACAGAAAAAAAGAGTACCTTACATAATAGCTTAACTGAACATAAAGGAATGGACAGATTGCTAAATGTAGTAAAGGATAAGGAGTGTAAGGGAGCACTGAGGAAGGCAACTTCACCACAATTAATCTGCAAACCTCTTCCTTCAACAACTCTGAAATTCTCGTAGCTAAACTCAAACTTAGCAACAAAAAGTCAGGCAACATTGTCACATGCTATACACCACCAGGCAATAACATCCCAACCCTGCAAACCTTCCTGCAATGGTCAAGCCAAAACCTCCCTCAGGAATCCATCATCCTTGGTGATTTCAACATAGACTGGAATTCCTACTCAGCCTTTAACCCCACCAACCATATTAACCTCTATAATTTCTCACAAATCATCCAAACCAACATTAGAATAGGTAAGCAAAAAATTAAAGAAATCCTCCTAGACTGGATCTTAATAAACAGGACCAACACCTCATAGCATGCAGGCGTCCTCCCAGACTCCCTCAGTGACCATCAACCCACTTTCCTATTACAATTCAAAACTCAGTCCAACCCAAGCCCCCAAATCACTAACAACCCGCAACACAAAAAACTTTGACCCCCAAAAAATTCAAACTCAAATTAAAACACCATAATTGGAACATGCTAAAACTTTTTCACCTAGAAGCCGTAAACCATTTCAATAACACCTTCCTAGGTATCCTAAATGTCCGTGCTTCATCCCACAGCACTAAACTCAAAACAAAAATAACCCCCTGGCTCACCAGGGAGACTAAAAAGAGAATTTCTGAAAGGAACAAAGCCTATTATATTTGGAGAGCTACTAAAACCCCAGCAGCCAAAGTACAATTCCAGAAGCTCAGAAATGAGACCGAAAGATCAGTTCTCCTAAATGAAAGGAACTATTTCCTAGAGCTACAAAACAACTCCAAGAAATTCTGGGCAGGAATAAGCAACAAACTCAACCCTGGCAGACCGTCCAACCCATCTCCCACCTCCACTAATGAAATCACAAATATACCAGACAAATTTAACAAATACTTCATCAAAACTATATCTAACGTTGTTCAAAAACAGCCTACGTCCACCACCACTAATCACCAAGAACCTGTTGATAAGCCCAAAACTACTTTCCAATTTCAACCCATCCCAACTAACTATGTCAAAAAGTTGCTACTCAGACTCAAACCTATCTCAGTAGCAGCTGATGGGCTACCTGCTGAATTCCTTCAGTTGGCTGCTAATGAACTTGCCTTCCCTATATCCATCCTTCTAAACAGATCTATCTCAGAAACCTTAATCCCACCCATCTGGGAAACCTCCTATATTATCCCTCTTCATAAAGGTGAAACCTCCACCGACCTCACCAACTATTGTCCCATAGCCATTCTGTCTCTACTAGCCAAAATACTTGAGAAATGCATCCGCTGCCAACTTATGCCATATCTACTTAACAACCACCTTCTCTCTCCTACACAGCATGGGTTTAGGCTGGCACATAGCAATACCACTGCCTACTCTCATTCACAAACCTCAACCAAAACAAACACACAGGCAAACTACCCTCTTCCTTATTTCTGGACCTATCTAAGGCCTTTGATATGGTCAACCACCTCAAACTATTACATGCCCTCACTGATCTTGGCCTAAGTAACCAAGCCCTAGCTTGGTTTCAGAACTGTTTACAAGGAAGACAACAAGCAGTACGGTGGGACAATAACCTATCCTCATTGCTACCCATCACCACAGGGGTCCCACAAGGTTCCATTTTAGGTCCTCTCCTATTCTCCTTTTTCACCAATAATCTCCACAGTATGTGCCAAGAAGCAGCAGTTATACAGTACGCTGATGACTCTACTCTTGTCTGTTCAGCCTATGACCCTTAGAAACTTCTCTCTATAACCCAACAAGCCTTCCGGACCACTGAAAACTGTTTTTTTAACAAACACCTAATACTAAACCCCCCAAAAAACAAACTATTACTTTTCTCACCCAACAAATCTACCACCACACTCATTCCATTTAACGAAGTCTCCAGAGATGGCACCATCATTTCCCCTGACAACACACCAAATTGCTAGGGTTGCCATTGATAACCTCAAATCTGACCAACATATAAAACAAACCATTAAACATATCCACAAAAAACTGGGCAGTCTATATAAAAATAAACCTTTCCTAACACAACATGCTAGGATAACAGTTGCTCACACTCACCTTCTGTCTACCCTGTTGTATGCCTCACCCATTCTCACCAACCTACCCAAAACCGAAACTGCTAAACTCAACACTTGTTACAAATTTGCGACTGCTGCCCCCTGTCATGCCCACCACTGCCAAACCCTAAAAAAACTTGACTGGCTTGAATTCCCTAATCTCCTAAACTTTCATCAGCTATCCTTTGCCCACAATCTCCTATTATTCCCAGACAAAACCCCACCTCTGGCTAATTTATTCAAACGTCAAACTAATACCAGACAATTCCGCTCCAGTAACAAAAAATTAATTAAGACTGCAAGAATCAACAACACAGCAGGGGACTCCCTCTTCACTAACTACATATGCAAAATTTGGAACTCCCTACCCACCTCTATTACCTCAGCTGTCCCAAAGGCCACATTTAAACGACTCCTGAAGAAACACCTAAAGCAATCATGGATCTGCACATGTTCCTCATCCGGCTAACCCCCCCCCCCCCTGCATCCTCCTCCTCACTAACTACAGCTTCATCTCAAATAAATGTAACCTTTCTAGCTTCCTCCACTTCCATCAGCAATACCTCCCCTTAGTTGTAACTCTCATATACCGCTGCCAGATCTCTGTTTCCCTATCCACTAACTACTACTCTCACTCTATTCTCTTACTACATACCTGTCTAACTTCACGTTCCTCTTTGTCTTACCTATTGTGCTATCCTGTCAACCTACTCTGTCTCCCCCCTGTTACTATACCCCTACCTACCTACTTGGCCAACTCACTCCCTATTCTATTCTACTCTATGTTTACCACTACACAATATCTAAACCAAAAATGAATGTTTGTGTGATTTCTATGCAAAAATATTAACCTGAATCTTATCTAGCCTTGACTCCAATCTGTGTTAAATTTAGAACTTGCTATATTAACTTGAGCAAAGCCTGAATAATATGTTACTTTAATGTTAATTCTGCTACTTTCTATGTACTTTAAATGCTTCTGTACATCTTACAATGTTGTTTGAATTAAACTGTGGAGCTTTTCTCCCCGGGCCACTGCTAAAACTGGACATGCATCTAGTCGGATTTTCCCGGTCTCCAAATGTTATGAAATAATAAATAAAAAAAAAATAGTCTAAATATGGGGTGAGAGAGAGAATAGTTTATGTAAGGGTTATTTTAAGGGCATATATATAGAGAAAACTGTAACCAAAGTTAAGAGACTAGATGGAGACAGAGTGCTGCAGTAAGGGAATTGACAGTCGTATAAGGGAATGGAGACAGGCAACACATTACTGTTACTAGACAAAATACTGTATGTAGTAAATCAGTCTACATGAATAAACTGAAGCAAAAGTGGAAAGCAGGAGGATTGCCTTGGTGAACAGAAATGGTTAGAGGCAAAATAAATGTTACTGAGTGCAGTGAAATGAAGAGAGTGCTGTGAGTAACTGTTACTCTGTGTGAATGGAGAGATGCACAGTACTGCATACACTGACATCTACCAAGTTTAAAGTATGTTTAAAGGAGGAGTATATGTATAACTGTAATCCAGCATACATAAACAGATACTGGAAGAAACTGAAGGTGTTACTAAAACAGAATGGATGGAGGCAGAGTACTATTTAGTAACTATTAGTGAGAATAAGGGTAAATATGCAAATACTACACTCTGAAACTGTCAGTGAAAATATAAAGGTGCTAAGCAGGAGACAGAGACAGATTAGTACACATAACTGTTAATGATCGCAAGATAATGGAGTAATGTAGAATGTTATGTATAGTAACTGTCAGAGAGTATAAGGCTAACGAGAGATTCACTGTTACACATGACTGTTATGGGATTGTTTAGAAGCTAAGTACTGCATTTAATAAATATTACTTTCTGTAAGTGAACAGGCATAGACAGAATGCTGCATATAGGACCTGTTACTGAGTGCAAGAGTACTAAGAGAAGCAGCTGTTATGGAGTGTAAAGCACAGTATGCACACAGTAGTGACTGGTAGGGAGTAGCTTGAGACAGACTACTATTCACAGTATTGATTACTGTTCATACTACACCTAAGTGTTACTAAGTGTAAAATAAACTGTTATTGGGCATAAGGGGTAGTGAATGCAGCATGTAACAAGTACTAGTTAGTGTAAGGGTACCAAGAGACGCAGAGTGCTATACATTAAGCTACCTAACTGTTATGAGTGTAAGAGAGTGTGCAGAGGCTGAGTACTGTACAGAGTAAGTGTTACCAAGTAAAAGTGAATGAACAGAGGAGTACTGCACATAGTAAATGTTACTGAGTATAAGGGAATGCGCAGAGGTTGGGTACTGTACATGGTAACTATTAGCAAATAAAGGTGAATAATAGAAGCAGAGTACTGTGTGGTTACTCTGAGTAAGAGAGTGTGCAGAGGCTAAGTAGGGTACACAGTAACGGTGACCAAATAAAAGGGACTAAACAGAGGAGCAGTACTGCGCATAGTCACTGTTACTGTAACAGAAAGTGTAGAGGCTGAGTACTGTATAAACTGTTATCAAGCAAAAGTGAATAAACTGAGGCAGAGTACTGCACAAAGTACCTATTGTTGACTGTAAGGGAACAGATAGAGATAGAATACTTAACAATAAGTGAGCATAATCTTACAAAGAGATACTGAACTCCACATATCTGTCCCTGAGTGTAAGGGAATGAACAGAGCCAAATTATCTGTTTTTATTTGCAATGATAAACAGTTTAAAATCTACGGGAAAGAAATTTGTTGTATATAAAGAAATGTAAATCTAAAAATAATTCTTGAGCAAAACTGATCCTTATCTTTTGTGGCTTAATATCATGTATCACAACAAAAGAAATGCACAGACATGGAGGTTTAAATGACCATGACTTTATGGCATTATGCCACTGTGTAAACTGGTCTTTCTATAATAATACTTCTGAGTGTCTTTCTACAAATTAAGAATGAATTTTACTGCATTTTCTTTTCATAGGTCTGGTCATTCTGTGTTCTGTGACTGGAGTATGTGCACTGATCATCGCGGGTGTCTGCTGGGCCAAGTAAGTTGCATGCCTATTTGTAGAAGTCACTACAATTACTTCAAAGTTTTTGTGAGATGGCAAAATTACACACAAGCTCAGAATACATGACCTAATTTAAATTTCATACTTGTTGAATATTAAGTGGATTTACAGATATTGCCCAGTCACATTTTTAGATTTTTATGGTCCTTGTCTCCACTGCCATCAAGTTTCTTCTCTCTATATGGCCTATTCACTTCCCCTAGAGCACTAGGAGAAAGAAGTATAAGCCAGGAGTCATGACCATTATCCAAAGGGGATTGGGAAATCATTTTATGCCCCTAACAAAGGTACTCTTTTGCCTGGAAAGGACAGTGAAGTGCCTGTTATGCTAGACTCCATATTACTGAACAATTCAGACATTTCTTAGCATGCTTTTACACCCTGGCATCTCTTGGTACAAGTACTACAATACAGGACCTTCCTAACACCCTCCCCTGGCAGCTCCTCCAACTTTAGCGCAACTCAAACTCCCTCTGCTATGGAGCCACTTTGATTGTCTAGTTACTTTTTTGGCAGTATACACTGGCTGAGATGGTCATACTGACAACCATTTTTTGAGTGCGAAAAGTTCTCTTTTCAGATGTTTTCACTGCAGAGGAAATTTGAAGCAACCTCCAAATTCCTTGCATTAAATAAAAAGCATGGGGGCAAAGCCCCTATGTGGAAGTTGTGGACCCTTTCCTCCCCCCATGAAGGTAGGATTCAAAATTCATTATGAGTCAATTTTTTCATCTTTGAAAGGAATTGTAGTTTGCAGTTAAGGCATTTAAAATCATGACACTGAATCACTTTTTCCTAGTTTAGTACAACAGAAGTATATGCATTTATTTAGGCAGCTGCTAACACAGCTATAATTTAATAATGTGTCATCCATGTGAAGTTAATTTTTTATGGGTATAGTGGTACTATAAGTGGTATTGCATCCTCACAGCAAGAGGCTGTATAGTTCTGCTCTCTCTTAAAGTGTCTTCTGTGTGGAGTCTGCATGTTCTCTGTGCGTTCCTGTCAGTTTCCTCCAGGTGCAGCAGTCTCCTCTCACATTCCAAAGATATGCATTCAGGTGGATCAGGGACGGTAAATTGTCCTTAGGTGTGTGTGTGTGTGTGTGTGTGTGTGTGTGTGTGTGTGAGTGATATGAAAAAAACATCTGGCAACCTCCTTTGCCTTGAAAACTTTGCAAGTAGCAGTGGTTGTCTACAGGTCCACAGTAAAATTCATATGTGACTTAAGAAATTGAGTGATTGAGCAGGAACTCAGGTAATGAAAAACACAGGATAATAATAATAATTAATAATAATTATGGACGGCGCAGTGGTGTAGCAGTTAGCGCTGTCACCTCATAGCAATAGGTTCTCTGGTTCAATTCTCGGCCGGGGTGCCTTGTGTGTGGAGTCTGTATATTCTCCTTGCATTCGTATGGGTTTCCTCTGGTGCTGTGTTTTCCTCCACATTCCAAAGACATGCAGTAGATGGATTAGACACTCTAAATTGGCCCTAGGTGTGGGTATGTGTGTGCAAGTGTGTGGTGCACCCTCTGAGGAGGCTAACAACCTGATCCCATAAAACTCGTACCTGCTACAGAAACGTCAAGTGCTGAAGGGTGCTCACTGCCCGATGTGCTGAATGCATGGGGAGTGAATCCAGGATCCAGGAATAATAATAATAATAATTATTATTATTATAAAGGTACATATAAAGTAAGAAATGCTGCAACAGAACACCCACAAAAATTTCTTAAATAATGCCATAAATAACTGTATAAAAACATATAAAACCTTATTAAACTCCAAGAAGATACCTGTCAGACATAGGATGAAGCCATGAGTCTATTTCCACCTTTCTAGTAACCACCCCAGACCAGTAGTGGTGAGTACATAACCAGCTGTCCAGCTCCTTTTTAAAGGCAGACTATGTATCACACTGCTTAACATGGAGAGGGATCTTGTTCCCAAGGAGGATAAGTGCTGCATGACAAATAGATCCCTCTTCTTTGTCTTACACATGTATTTGTATATATATATATATATATATATATATATATATATATATATATATATATATATATATATATATGTGTGTGTGTGTGTATGTGTACATATAAATTGATACACAGCTGTGTGTGTATCTCTTTCACTTTGTGTACATATACATGTGCACATGGACATACACACACACACACACACACACACACACACACATATATATATATATGTGCATGTGTGTGTATAGACATGTATGTCTTGATTTTATATATGAAATCAGAATTCAGATCAACTCAGCAAATTCCTTTTTCATCAAAAACCTCATTTAAACTGCCTGTCCCAAAAGTAGACTGAACCTGTTTGGGCTATGTTAATTGCCGACGTTTGTAGGTACCAGGGCTTTAGATACTTTGCATGGGATTATGTAAATGAAGTATCTTTGGGTGGCTTTGTAGTCTTCTTGTGATTTTTTTCTTTCTTTTATTTTTCTGACAAGACACGTTTCTAATGTATTATATCAGTTATGAGGGTTATGTTAGAATTTGTAGGTTTAATGAATTAAAAAAATTCAAAAGTATGTCAGAACTACAGTAGAAAACCACGTACAGCACACTCCATTCTTAAAAGCCTGTGCTGACTACCTAATGCCCTAGTCAATATATAAGCTTAGGTCATTAGGCCACTGAGGCAATAACCTAACAAAATAGATAAATGGAGTATGTGGCGACTGGTTTGAGTGATTTATGAAATACCTGGTGCTATAAGTTTAGGAATCTCAGTTCATTTTCTTGATCCATGAGCTTGTCCCCTTGTCATAAAACTCATTCATAAAGGTTTAGCAGGTCTGTAGACTGATGTGCCCTCAACTCTAAGTTGAAGACCCAGAAAAAAGGGTCTTCTAAGACTGAGGACCAAAAAAGTCTTCTCTACTGTACATGTAGCAAAATGTTTGCTACAATTAGAATAAGAAGTTTGATATGCTTACTAGCATGCATTGGACTTCAAATTTTCCCTTCAACTGTGAATGCTGTATCAGAATTCATTTAGGGTGCCTCAGTGTCTTCAAAGCTCCATGAATGAATGGCTGTATTTCCTGCCTGCAAGGCACCTGCTGGTCATGGCCACTAACAGCTGGTATTCTGGACAGCAGTCCCATTTGCCCCACTCTAGTTACAGCTTTTGCTATCTACCCTAAATATAAAATCTTCTGCTTTTAAATTAAATTATATTAGATACTTACTATATAATCCATACAGTCCATGAGGTAGCATGTATAATATTGTGCTAAACATTTACTGAGCTGTTTACATCAGATTAGTACATATTCAAAAAGGCATTTTAAGTTAATAAACTCTTCAATCCTTGGACTCATGATCACTTCTTAAACAGTGTGGATTCCTCAGTGCTTTCCAATATCTGAAACATTTAACAGGCCTGTTTACAATACAGTGCATGTTCAGTGTTCCTTTTGGGACGTTCCCTGCTGCACTGCTGCTTACTGTGATATTTTAGAGGTCTCACTCTCTCTATTTATTTTTAGCTATCACAATTCTGACTCTCAGTTGGTTTATGACAGGCCTGGTTATGACATTTCTGACTGGTCTTTTTCATGGAATTTCAGCTTTGAATCTCTTGTCTTGTGCAGATGTATGTGATTTCTCCTGTACTATTTCAACTTCGGGTTGCAAGCTTTCCAACAGCTCTTGCCTCTGATCCATAAATCTAGTAGTTTTCTGAAGTTTACGTCATAATACAATTTCAATTTCTATTAAGTTCTTGTCAGCAATTCCTTTATTCCATGCTCATTTTCGGGTGTTAGCAACATAGTTAAGTAGGGAATTTGCTTTTCAGCCTTCAAATCACTAACAGTGGAGCAGGTAACAAACAAGGTCCCTATAATGGAGTATTCCTTTATTTCAAAATTTTGAAATGACAGTCCTAAAGCTTTGGATATAATTTTTTTTTTAATTTCTCCAAATCTTTTGGGTTTGTAATACCGTGATGGGAATAGACCCCATTCTTAAGACAAAGTATGATAATAGTTCATGACAGTATGGTTTCAATCTTTGATGTCGGCCAGAAGTGCTCTATGCTACACCCGTAATGTGCACAGTAATGACTCCTACGATTGTAGATTCTTTTTTTATAAGACCCATTGCTCCTACTACTATTGGAACTGTATGAGTATCTTTCTTCCACATTGCTCTCATTTCTGCCTGCAAATCCTGCTATTTTATGACTTTGTCCCTCTCTGCACTGTCGTCACTGGGTGTGACGATTTCAATGATCAATGCTAATTTTGTCTTCTTTTCAAGGATCACTATATCCATTTTTCTTGCATCTACCTTTTGAACTGTTGGTAATGGGAGATCCCATGTGATGTAGACTTCATCATTTTCTGTGATGCTTTGTCGCTCATGTTTCCAGTGTTTTTCAGATACTTCAGTGCCATAATGTTTGCACAATCCCCAGTATAACAATCTTGCCACGTTATTATGCCTTTCAGTTTACAGTCCTTCTGCTGTTAGTATGTCACAACCAGCAACGAGGAGTGCAACTGTTTCCAATTTTCTTTTACAAAACCTACATTTGTCTGTTTCTCCTACATGTTCAGTGGACTTTGTAAACCAACATGCATGTAGCCCACTATCTTAGGCTGCCAATATAATTATTATAAATATAATTCTTTCTGTAGAGATTCTTTGCTGTCTAGATAGCTCTCACCACTTGCCCTTTGGATTTCAGATGGGACTGAACTTTATTGTTTGTATCTCTACTCATGAACAAATCATCTAAATTCCTGATTATCATATATGACAACATGAGGTGCCCCCTGTCAAAAGAGTTTAGCTTTTAATGAATGATACTTAACTTGTTCTGTCAGTTGTGTTATTTCAGGGAACTTAGAATAACAATCCACTCATACTAGGTACATGGTTGCATTGAAATGGAACTTACCAGAGTCTCCTCTGTTTTATGGAGAAAGAGAGATGATGCTGCTTACCTTGGCAGCCAATGGAGCACATCACCGAACATCTCTTCACCTGGGCTGTTGCCGTGGAGCACATCACCGAACATCTCTTCACCTGGGCTGTTGCCATGGAGCACATCACCGAACATCTCTTCACCTGGGCTGTTGCCATGGAGCACATCACCGAACATCTCTTCACCTGGGCTGTTGCCATGGAGCACATCACCGAACATCTCTTCACCTGGGCTGTTGCCATGGAGCACATCACCGAACATCTCTTCACCTGGGCTGTTGCCATGGAGCACATCACCGAACATCTCTTCACCTGGGCTGTTGCCATGGAGCACATCACCGAACATCTCTTCACCTGGGCTGTTGCCATGGAGCACATCACCGAACATCTCTTCACCTGGGCTGTTGCCATGGAGCACATCACCGAACATCTCTTCACCTGGGCTGTTGCCATGGCATGACTTACAGAAAGCACAGTTCTGTACTGCTTGCTCTGTTTGAATTGGCAGTCTTGGCCAGCGTATTGTATCATGTCCTTTTTATTTCTGCTTTAGTCTTTCCAAATGGGATTTATGTATTTCTAAAGCAACTGTCTTTTCAGTTGCTTAGGAACTGTATTTTATCACATTTGAGCATTAAGTCCTGGATACAGCATAGTTTTTTTTTTCCTGGAAGGAAAAATAACACTGGTTTTCTTTCCTTGCTGATGATTTTTGCTCAGGCCAGGTTGCCATGGCAATGTTTTTCAGTAACTGCATAATTCCCCATCAGTACTTCTTTGAAATTGTTTTACTTTTTCTCCTACCCTTCATAAGTGAAAATTCCCCAAGGGGGGAATATATATGTATATATATATATATATATATATATATATATATATATGTATATATATATATATATGTATATATATATATGTATGTATATATATATATATATATATATATATATATATATATACATATATATATATATATATATATAGGTATATGATACTAGGTATATATAATTGTTTGCTATTGAAATCATATTACATTTGATTATAACTAATAACACTTTGAATGCATTTGCACCAGAGGTGGATCAAGGTCAAATGGGGCCCTAAGCAGGCTAATAGTTCAGGGCCCCCCAGAGCAGCCCCTCCTGCAGCAACCCCTACCCAACCCCTCCCACCCATTCCAGTGTTCTGTTAATTAGCTATTTCTCCTCAGTTACCATAAACACTGTTCAAACCTGTCAGTGTGCATACTGCTTTCTTATTTACTTCTCCGGTGATTACAGATATTGAAGTAAAATAGCACAAACATTGATAGCCATTTACTAAACAAACAATATGGTCTCACAATGAAAATAAACTTAGCATGAGCAGTAAACTTCTCTACCCTTGAAACTCACATTCTTTGAAGTGGCATTAAAACCCACATTCAAAGAAAATGCATTTGGATAAAACTACCCATTTCAGAAAATTTCAACTGTAAAAGGCCACTCAGACATCTGTCATTACAATCCACCAATATCAGCCAATAAGCACAATCTCTGCAGGAGTAAAAGTCATCCGAATAATTCCACATTAAAAAGAACTGTGACTAATGAAGTGTTTGCTACTGTTAAACAACTTTACATTTCAATGTTTCATCTATAAATTCAGTGCCTGCTGCCCTTGAGGAATTAAACTGTTTATGTTACATTAAAAAAAAATTGGTAAGCTGGTAATATTGCAATAGGGAATGACTGACAAACCAACAAGTTCATAGTTACTGGGCATCTCATACAAAGGAGGACACACTCAGGACTGCAGAGCCCATATCCACCCTTAAAATGCACCAAATAATCACCAATTGAAAGGGCACTACAATACCTGCACTCCATCTGCATGGTGTGGGAGTAGAATCCACAGCCTTTTACACCAAAGGCAATTATGCTACTAAAACTGCTTTCTAATTCTACAGTCCAAACAGTGACTGCCACTTGCTAAACAAAACAGTTAGTCGCACATTGAAAACAGACATAGCACAGGCAACAGTAAACTTCTCTTCTCTTAAAACTCACAATTTCATGAAAATGCACTGAAACTCACAATCCCTTGAAAATGCACTGAAACTCATAATTCCCTGAAAATGTACTGAAACTCAAAATCAGAATTCTGTCAGCAGTGTGGTAGCTGGTGTAGAGAATTCAGGCTTTTGTCTCCTTTGAAGCTCACAATTCCTTCCGTAGTTTGGTAGTTGGTATAGAGGATTCAGGCACTTGTCTTCACTGAAGCTGACAATTCCCACTGACAGTGTAGTGGATTCAGGCTGTTGTCTCCTGTAACCAAGTTACAGGGTCAAGCCTGATCAAGGTAATTACTAACCTGCCTCCCCCAACTAGGGCATTACATACCATACCTCCATACTTCTCAACCTCTTAGCACAATAAATCTGGACACAGTCTAAAATAATGGGGGGAACAAAGGCCCAAAAATAGGGACAGATTTTAAATGTTTCTCTTATAGACTTAGAAGGTTGGTAGTATAACAGGACTTGTGTTAGCATGCATTTTCTGAAGGATATGAAGTCAAAGTCGTATATGTCATTATTTAGTGACTTCAGTCCTCCATGAATTGCCTGAAAACCACAAATTTTATAATAAACAGACCAAAACTATGAGGCTATATCTGGACAGTTGAGAGGTATTTTAAAAACATACACACCCACCCACACACATGCCTATCTTCTCTCACACAGCAACACACACACACACACACACACACACACACACACACACACACACACACACACACACACACACATTCTTTCTCATACAGAAACAGAACAGCTATTTTAAATTACATACACATACATGCATACATACACACTTTCTCTCTAATTCAGAAATGCAGCCGAAAAAACACAAAATAAACTACTAAAATAGAAAAAAAGGCTTCAGAAAGCAACCAGTAGTATTAAAGTACATAAAGCACTTTTTGTTTAATAAAATCAAACTTCTTCAGATGCAAACATTCAAGGTACAAGTCCGCTTTATGCACTTTAAAACTACTGGTTGCTTTCTGAAGCCTTTTTTTTTCTCTCTCATTCAGAAATGAACAGAACTGGTAGTTTAAATTATACATGCATGTACACACACACACACACACACACGCACACATAGATGCACATACCTTCTTTCTTACTGGAACGTCTATTTTAAAATTCCAGGCGCAAATGTAGAATGACTTTACATCCACAGTGGGGTACAATGCAAACATGGTCCTCCTTATAGGAGAAGACATTCAAAGAGCACTGGCCCTTCTAGCATTTGCCAGAACTGCCAGATGCCCAGTCCACCCCTGAACCCTTGCATGTTTCCCATCCCATTTAAATTCATAAACTTTATTTTTTTATTATCTCAAGGTATTTCTGTCTGGGTGAGCCAGGAATGAAAGTTCTAGGCAGGGAATCATGGCTTTTAATTTATCATCCATATCCATTACCATTAGACTTTACTTTTTAAGCTTATCAGGAATTTTTCTCCTTCATCTCCACCCATAATTCACACAGTAACTGGGATGCTGAATTAGTTTGTCACATACCTAGTTACTCCTAAAGTGACCCCACAAATATGAGAATGCTTGTACCAATCCATGGACAGGATGCTAATTAAATGCTAGTGCACTGTTTTTTTTTTAATTTTATTCACTTTACAACCCAAGGCATACTGAAAATCTTTTACTATGTGGTACATCATTAGGACATCCTTTTCTGGTCTTGCAGGACATAACATACCATCTGCATATAGTGCTGCCTTTGCTGTTGGACTGATCTTTTATACTCTTGAATCTGGGAGTCTCTATTTTGTCTACCCAGAGGTTCTAGCTAAAGAGTGAAGAATAGCAGAGACAACAGGCAACTCTGATATGTTCACCAAACTACAAATAAAAAAATATAAAAAAAAAAATAAAACAGAAAAAGCGAAATATGTTCCCTTTTTATAAACAAGAGGTTTCTGATAAACTTCTCCCTATTTTAAACTATGTAAAAGAATCCCTGTATATATCCAAAAATGGAAAAAATGAAATTATATAGCTTTTCTACAAATCACTATTTATTGCCTAATTCAAGAAATTCCAAATAACCCTATTGCAATCCTTTTTTGCACAGGACTTACAATTATTAGTGAGTTTTCCTTCTTGCTGGCATTCTGTATAATAATTTGTTATATTGTCAAATGGTTGTCTATCACCTACAAATCCACACTGGTCTGGATTAATTAAACCCATCAGCAGGAGTGCCATCCTAATGGCCGTAATCTGCATAAAGGTTTTAATAATTGTGGTATAAGACTGAAACTGGACAATGTGATGATGGACTAACTGGCTCTTTCCCCCTCCTAATGATGATGAATATTATTGCACTTTCCATGATTCCAGGATTCTTTTTTTTTTCCTGTAATATATGATTAAACAAGTCAGACCAAACTTCTGGTAATTTCTTGGCTTCTAATTTTTGACATCTTTTGAATTCCATCATTGCCAGGAGACTTGCCTACCATTTGCTTCAGCTTCTGAATTTTAACCTGTTCCAAAGGGTCTATATTAGAAGACCAAAGACGCATTCTTTCAAATGCGTCTTGGTCGAACTTAGAAGGCTGAAAATGCAAAATACCAAAGCGGCTGTATTTTTTTTTTTTTTTTTGTTGGAACAGCGATTTCTTTCCCTTGGAAAAAAATCACTGTTCTAACACTTCGACGTTGTAAGCTTTCACTTACATAGGGTTGATCAATCACCATTCACTTTGTTAAGCATTCGGTGATTTAATATAGATCCGTTCCAAAGCTATGAGTCTCAGCAGCTCTTCCACATGCTCATTTTGTAACTGCTGTAAGTTTACCCCTTCAAGATATTCCTGAATATTTCACCTATTTCCTTCAACTGTGCATTTTTGTGTGCAGTCTTTCATAAAACTCTAAAAATCTCCACAATTCTTCAAGGTCTTTTAGCCACTCTTCTCATTACCTTCTCTTGTCTCAATCTCTGGGCTAGGTACATCTGACATCTAAGTGTATTTTCAAAGTAACTATATCTAACAGCAACTTTTCTAAACTCATTAAATCTGCCCAACTATTCTTCTGTTTTTTTCTAGCTAGATCATAAGTCTCAGGTTCCATCTCAAAATGTTGCCCTTCCTTCTTCTGCGTCTCCTTTATTGTGCGACTCCAACTGTCCTTTTGACTTAGTCCATATTGCTTGTTTAAAGTTAAGACTTAGTTGTTCCCATCCATTAATAATGGTCTTCTTAATATTCTATTCAGTAGTCCCAGTAATTTCTCTTTATAACATGAATCACATGACTGTATTTTCAGTTAGTGTGATAGAAATCTCCAATCTCTGCCTCCCTAATTGTCTTCTGTAATGGGCAGGTGTGGCACCTGGGCTGTATGGTTTGAAATAACTAGCCGTAAGGTTTCAAATCTTTCTACCATATACAAGTGTGTGCTGGGTAATGAAGATTCTATCTAATTGTTTTTTATTCTTGGTCATGATTGGTGTCTTGTCAGAATGAAAAGTGAACTCTGCTAGTGTTTAGATAAATCAGTCAAATCTGTAAGTCAAACAACTTCAACAAATCTATGACAAGTCTCCCAATCCCAGAAATTGCATTTGATCTTGGTACATTTTGTTAAAAATATTCTAATCCTTTGCGCATAATATTCCTTAACGTGAAGGGAAATAACCGCCTACAATAACTTCTTTAGTTCCTTATGTTCTGTTCTGTTCTAGAAGGGCATACGTATTAATTAAGCCTTCTACTTCCAGTATTTCCTCACCAGTACAGATCTTGCATTGTTGTCTGTCTTCCAGCTTGTTTTGCACACATGGCCAGAACTGTAGCTAGCTTTTCTGGCACCCAGTGCCATCTCCATTCTGGCACCTCCCCATCAATCCTAAGTTGAGGAATAAAAAAAGAGCTTTTCTTTTAGCTTAAACTGTAGTAACTGCTTGCTACAAATAGCAAGTAGCTGTCACAGTCATACAGTTCACTGAAGGCTTCAGTTCTAAAAAAAAAAAAAAAAAAAAGCTGTACTTCTTTTTATACTGTAGCAAATTTGTTGTAGCAAGCAGATGCTGTAGTTTATGCTATGCTTCTGATCATCTGCCAATCATGCCGCCTAATACTTTGCCCCCTTTGCCCCACCCTGTCTATGCTACTGCACATGGTAACACATACAAGTGGTTGTCATAAATGACTTATTAATTGTAACCTGTCAGTGTCAGCTGTGCATGTCATACACACATGGTACCTCATACTACTTTTTGTCATAAATAAATTATTATACCATGACCCCCCCCAAAACGTGCACGCTGATTGGCCAGCGTGCCCGTTGTAAATCGAGTTATGCTAATGGAAAAAGGTCCGGTCACCCGGACTTTTTTCCATTAGTATAACTCGTTTTTTTAAAACACTGTCTCGCTATGTTAAATGGGTTTAACATAGCGAGACAGCTTTAAAATAAGCAACGGAGATCTCCGTTGCTTATTTTAAACTGTCTCGCCATGTTAAACCCATTTAACATAGCGAACAGTGTTAAAAACGGAGAAAGCAAGATCTCCGTTGCTTTTTTAAATCTCGCTATGTTAAATGAGTTTAACATAGCGAGACAGTTAAAATAAGCAACGGAGATGTCCGTTGCTTATTTTAAACTGTCTCGCTATGTTAAACTCATTTAACATAGCGAGACTAAAAAGCAACGGAGATCTTGCTTTCTCCGTTGCTTGCCAGCTCTGATGTACTGTGCAGGCGCGGTACATCAGAACTGCCGCGGATGCCAGACATCTGCGGAAGGGCAGTAAACAGGCATTATACTATGCCATTATTTAAGAAAAGTAATAGTTTCTTTTCTTAAATAATGTCATGGTATAATAGCAATAACCCACTTCTGGGTGTGGGTAATGCTAAATTTACCCACGGTTGGCTTTGTTTGGTCCCTCGGGCTTCGCCCTCGTGACCAAACCACGCCAACCGTGGGTAAATTTAGCATTACCCACACCCAGGCGTGGGTTATTGCTGTAATCATTATATGCATGCATTTCATTACTCTTCTGATTGATACATTTAGTACAGTGTTAATCAAGCCACAGGAAAATGTGTTGCATGTGCACTTTGGTTCTAATGTGGTATGAGACATCCTGAACAGAAATACTGCAGGTAATCAAGGTAGAAACAAACCTACTTAAATCTGTCATACTAATGTGTGTGTATTTCCACAGGTTGCATAAAGACACAAAATTAGCGAAGAAAACAGATTATCCTGCTTTTAAAGGCAGTGCACCTCCACCATATGAGAGAGCTGTGGTAAGTCTGCATGGTCAGTGTCAGCAGTTACAGAAAAAGATTTTGATTTATGCAAAATGATCACTGTTGTTTGTATCTGAGTGTATGTACAGCATCATGCAAAGCCAGTGAATTCTCAGATGATTAATAGAAAAATCAAGAAAGAAAGGTATCCTAGCATTAACAGCAGTAGGATGGCCTTGGGTTCAGCTACTGTTTATAGAACCAATGACGCAAGTTTGGAAGGACACTGATGTGACTGAGACACTTTTTTGTGTCCTACAGTTAAGCTTTTCTGAGTCATATTATTTAGTGGGAACTTGCATGTTGATTTATTATAATATTTTGCAGATAAAGTCTGTATACTTTTATGTTTTATTTTATTTTTTTGGGGAGGGGGCTTGGTTTAGGGTCCAGTTGACCTAAGCCAATGCTTTGGGATATACCTTTGTTGAAGGTTGTGCGTCAGAGCTGGCAACTCGGCACGTAAAAATCTACTGCCAATCATTAGCGGACTGGAGTACCGCTGTGGCGACCCCTAACCGGGAAAAGCCGAAAGACACAACAACAGCCTTCTTTTCTGGTTATCAGCATTAGCCAGGCAGTCATCTCTGCTCACACCTTTGAGTCACTTTCAGCATGATGTGAGTGCTGCTAGGACAGGTGGCTTGCCTGAAAAAAAGAGAGGCAGGACCCATTGGAGAGGTTTGTATGCCTAACAAACTCTGGAAGCACCTTGAATACTACTTGATCCTAGCAGTGAATACTGCTGATCTCTAGAGTACAGGTCTCATTCAGCCTATGGTTGGAGGATGCAGAAGAGTGTTTTTACTTGCATGTAGTCATTTGCATCTGCCTAATGTAGCACATCTGTGTACCAGGAGATGCACAGAACCTCCCAGCAGGGGTGTAGTGATGAGGACATTTCGGTGAAGTACCAAGGTGTGTACATCTTTACCCTCCAGTAAAAATTGAATATGAAGCATAATTGTTTTATAGGGCATTGTTTTGAACATGTAAAGCAGTGTACTTAATAGCAACAATGTGTTTACTTTTAAAAATTATAATATGATGGTATCTGTTGAATGTATGTGTTAGTGCATCTGCAAAAGGCAAAAGTACGGTGTCAGCAGCAGTAGTTACTTTCAGGTCTTATAACTGTGGGTGTGCAGTTTTGCAAGGTATGAAAAAGTCATGGCTATGCATTGTTTTAAAAGTGTTTTAATTTATTTGTGAAGGTTTGTCCTGTAAATATACTAATTCCTAGGATTCCAAGTTGGCAAGAACTTAGAGGAGAAGGATTTTTTATGTTAAAATCAAGTTTTTCTGTGTCTCAGAATTAGTACAACTTCAGAATTAGTATATTTAAGCAATAACCCATGACTGGGTGAGGTTCATGCTGGGTTAACCCAAGGTTTGTATGGTTTGATCATGAGGGCAAAGCCAATCATGGGTAAATCCAACATTACCTACACCCAGGAGTGGATTATTGGTATTAAACAATGACATTATTTAAGAAATAGATTATTTTTCTTAAATACTGTCTTCATGTAATGATTATGTAGTGTTCCCCCATGTTCTTTGGCTTTTTCTGATGTACTCCATATGCGTATGAGACTTGTGTTCCTGCACTTGAATAGTACATCAGTGCAGTGCGGGGACAGTAGTGGGGAAGAGAGAATCTCCATCGCTGTGTTTTTTTCTTTAACTGAGATTTTATGAGTGACAACCTAAATACAAGGAAAATCTGGAACATTTCTGATTATTTATTTTTGCAAAACATGCCTGATTTTTCTCATATTTTGCTGACCTGTAAGCATGTGCCGATAAAAAGTCTTTTGTCTGTTGGTGTATGCTCGATTTACCACAGGCATGCTAGTTGGACTGCCCAATCAGAGTGCACATTTTTAAACAGCGGTGACCCATTATTGTATAATTAGAATTCAGGTGGTGTAGGGGTAAAGTGCCCATACTGCAGAGGCAGCCATCATCCTCCTTTAGAAAGTTTTTTTTGTGTAATTGTTTTCAAATGCACTTTAACTTTGCACGGTATTGTTGCTTCTGCATGTCAGTAACCAGTAAATGGTTTGGAAACATTGTATGTGGTCAGTGTGCATTTGATGACAGCAGTGTCTACAGTTCATTACTCAGTGTCTCATTGGGCTTCCTGATGGGGTGTTGTAGAGGCTGTCCTGCTCAGGTACCCTAAATGTGATCACATGACATCAGTGTTTTAATTACAAGTGCTAGTTGCAGTAATGTGGCGGCACGACTAGTAGTATTGCTCCGTCCCTGATCCAAAGGCCAGGCACCTTAAAACAGATGCTCAGTGAAATGCAGCTGACTGTTGTAGCTCAGAAACTTTTCCATCACACTACAGTGTTTTGCTTGGTCAAACTGCTGAAATCAGGAAACAGACTCAAGATGAATGAGGAATGCAGGCCGCTCAGTGTACAAGCAGTTAGCCATCAGTTCATTCCTGCTTCTATGTTCTGTAATGGAACTCAGCACTGCATTTGAAAGAAATTGTGATTTTTGTCAAATTAAGGAGCCTGAGTTGTGGCAGTTAGCTGCACATCTGTATAGCTGTATATAGATAGCATTTTTCTCTTTATTAACCAGTCTCTGCTGGTGAGCTACCTGTGAAAAAGCAAAAGGGTAAAGCAGTTTCCCTAACAAGTGTGGTAACCGTATAGTGTTATGTGTACAGGACCATGAAATGGCCCACATTCTCAGTGCAATACAGTGGAAGAATGGAGGTGAAGTACCCTGTAGAGTAGTTAAACTTGGGCTAGTTAAGTAACCTAGATCCTTTGCCCCAGTGACATGTGGTTTATGTATGTAATGTGTAAATACACCTAATTTTCTTCTCTTCTTTCAGCCTGGTGATGCCAAACTAGCACAGAGTGCCCAGATGTACCACTACCAGCATCAGAAACAACAGATGATATCCATGGAAAAGTAAGTGAAGTAACTACAGCTTGGATATTGGGTGTGAGGGTAAAAAGTGGGACAGCAGTTTGTGATAATCCAGGTGTTGAACCACAGCTGTAAATATTTGTAAAAAGGTGTGTTTGTGAGTTTAGAAGTTAGCTGTAAACCGATAACTGCTAGGAGTATTTATGTATTATTTATTTATTTACCGCCCCTTATTTACTGAGTCATGTTCTGTTGTGAGCAGGACTAGGCCTCTGTCCTCATTTTCTATTTTTTTGTTCAGAAAACATGTAAGAAGTCATAATGTCTCCTCCTTTTTCCTTTCCAGCCAATCTGATCCACACCCACACTTTCCTTGGAAGGAGCAGTGCTGCTTTCACTTAATTTTTTTATTTTCTGTTATTGTTCTTGCAGTTACCTGGAGTCATCTCTGAGCTCCAGTCACTAGAATAATAGTCTGTGCTATTGGGATAGTTTGATGGTCCTTTTAATACCATTTCTGTCTAAGCTGTTTGACTGTACAATATTGCCCACTAATTTAAGTCCAAGTAAAATCTAGTTGACTCTGACCATGCCACTTCCACAGCTTTATAAAATTCTGGACAAGCAGCCTGCAGTCTTTCACTAAGGCTTATGGTGTAACTGTGCTACTGTTTTATATGGCACTGCAGTGCTCACTGATTGCTTAGATAATTTCAGAAGGACCTAGCCTGAACCTTGTGGATGAAAAGCTATCTATGAAAGTGGTGACGTTTCTTGCAGAGGTGTCCAACCTTTTGGCTTGCTGGGGCCGCATTGAGTGAACAGAAATGGTCTTGGGGCCGCATATAAAGTATATCATATAGTTAACTCTTTCGTTGCTCCGGAAGACCACAGTCGACCTCCTGGCTGTACTGTAGGTGCATTTGAACAATGAATTAATGTAATAAATGCCTAATATTTGCCTTAAAATTCTAATTCTCATTCTAATTCTAATTCTCTAATCTAACAGTTAGCTCTAACATCTTAGTTAATATATCTATATATATATATATATATATATATATATATATATATATATATATATATATATTTTTTTTTTTTTTTTTTTTTACAAATAAACAGATATTCACTACAGCACTAGCATTTTTCACTGGGAAAACCATTCCAGCAGTCCAACTACGTAAAATGTCAACATCAGCAGTCCTACAATACTATAATCCACAAAAATAACCCAACAAATTTGCAATGTTGTGTCTTTCAGCTTTTCCCGGTTAGGGGTCGCCACAGCGGAACTCCGGTCCGCTAATGATTGACAATAGATTTTTACGTGCTGAGTTGCCAGCTCTGACGCACAACCTTCAACGAAGGTACGCCCATTCATGCATGTCTCCCCACAGAAGACACTCTAGCTGAGAATCGAACAGGACAACGTCTTACTGTGAGGCGACAACGCTACCACAGCACCACCACCGCAGTTAAGAATTCACATTACTGATTTAATAAAACAATTCTGAATAAGCTACAAGAGGGTCTCACCCAAACAAATAACTGGTGCCAGAAATATGGCCTCAAGCTAATTGCCAAAAAATGCATCATAATCCCCTTTGAGGAGAGTGATGTCCCCACAAATTATCACATTAATAACAATGTTGTAAGCATGCAATAAGTCGTATGGTACTTGGGCACCCAGGTTGATAGAAACCTGACTTTTGACCACCACGTTGTCTCCGTTGTAAGGAAATCTTTTTACATGGCCCACTTCATTAGTAAGGGTATCTCATCCAGGGACAAGGAGGTCATAACATCCCTGTAGTCTTCCTTTACAAAAGCCATTATTGAATGCAATGCCCCTTTTGGCATGTGCCTCAGCAAAACACCCTGCCAAAAGAAAGACTACAACCATTTCTGACAAAAAAGGTCAAAGGACTAAGTTCACTTAGTTATGCAAACAGACTAAAAAGCTTCTTGCTTTCCTCTGTCTCACACTGGCCCCTATAAATTTCATCACTGGCTTGCTTTCCAGGCTAAGAAATATCCTGCCTTAAGAGACTTCCTCTACCTCAGAAATACTGGTTATACTTAAAACTCTCACTGCAAAGACCACAGCCTTCATTGCAACATAAACAAGCCACTTTTTATGGACAGGTTCTTGACACAAAAACCTTCAAGTTCTGTAAAAAGCTCCTCTCATTATCAAACAATGTAGTTCAGCAACATGATGGCTGGATGGATAGCCATGAATGTAGTCCTTGGGTATGTAGCATATCCTTCATCAAACCGGATGGAAAATCCACATACTAACCTTTCCCAGCTGGATGGCTAAGAGCTAATATTGGTTACACAAGTCTAGTTGCCCAAGAAGAGGGGCATGTTTAACTAAGAATTCCATTTGCAAAATTATATTCAGTATACATATTAAATCTCTCTCTTACACACACACACACACACACACACACACACACACAAAAAAAGCCCCTACTTGTAAAATAGGCAACCTCAGTAGTCACATGACACCCACTCACTGAATGAAATTGTCTGGAAGTCAAAATATCTGAAAAAAAAAATCATAATAGAGATGGATTCATCCATGTAATTTCCAACCACCAAAAGGACCATCAATAAATCAACAAACAACTGCTCGGCAAAAAGTAAATCAGTAAGAAAACCATAAACTATAATGCTACATACTGGTGTAAACATACAACTTGTGTCAATCCCCAGGTTAATCCATACCAAAAGATTGTTTCAGAGCTTCAGCTATGTACAAACAGCTTTCTCCTAAAAACTTTACTCATTGATATTTGCCTTGCTGTAATTATAACTGTAAAGAAAAAATGTTTTTAAGTTTATTCTGTACCGCAATGATTCTCACTGTTACGAGATGTAATCTCTGCCATACTGTATGAGTTCTACATCCATAATTTGCTGTCTCTCTCTCATGTATTGTATTATATTGTTTTGTGTTATTTTTGGAGCTTTTCTCCCCAGGCCTCCGCTGAAAATGTACCTGTGTCCAGTTGGACTTTCCCAGTAAACAAATGTAAAATAAAATAAAATAAATAAAAATAAACTTCCCTCCAATCTAAAGCCATTTGACATTCAGACATTTTAATTTGTGCAGAAGTTACTCACAGACTGACAGTTTACTGAGCTGTAATGCTGACCTTCGCTTTTGAAAAAAAACAAATTTCCAGACTTTGTCAATAGCTCAAAGTGTAGAGAGGATTATTTATTTATTATATATTTATTTATTTTTGGAAAATATCTTTAAAACTGTTAAATTGATTACACACCCAGAAACACAGAAAAGTTATTGTGATTATGTAAACCACAGACTGCTACAAGAAATCAAAGTCACATTAGCACTCTATGCTTATGTCCGAACAGATGAATCATACATGTCAATTCCAAAAGAAGTAAAGTAGCTTAATAAGAAGGTTATTTGCAAGGTTACATGGCAGTTTATATTGGAAATAAGCAGAGATATTAAAAAGGCTCTATTTTTCATAATTATGCCGAAAAGTCTTCCAAGGTAAATACAACTTCTGATTTAGTATGGAACCATACCTCTCAACCTTAGAGCAAGAAATCTGGACAAAGCGAAAAATAAAAGTGGGACACAGGCCCAAAAATAGTTATGCATCACAGACACCATTGAAACAACTGTAGCTGCAAACATTATACATCACTTATAATCTTTCTATCCCATTATTGTCAGTTAAACATTATATGGCTCATTCAGTCCTGCCTTCTTTTGCATCAAAGAAAACCATGCTTTGAAATGAAAATGCATTAAAAATAATAAGTAAAACACATTGCATCAACATCCTGCAACTTCCTACCTGCAAGCAAACACAGAGCTTTCATTGAAACTAGGGCTGCTTGTTTCCCCAGAATGACAGCTCTCCCTAATTAAGTCTAATGGTATACAATCTACCAGTATCTGGACTACCTGAAATAAATTAAATTATGGCCTGTAAATTGAAAGTACACTTTGTTTAATTAAACTATATTTCTAAGCCCACTTACTATATGTTTTCAGTAACATCCCAATATCCATTTCCAGGTCACTTTACAAGACATTGGCAGTGGTAGACTTGGCATCCTTCAGAACCCCACAGGCCCACGCTAATACATTGTCCATTAAATGTAAATATCCATCCACTTTAAATGGCAAGAAGCTATGTCTTAAAAAAATCTACTTCTGGCATACGTAACCAAGTATTAGATTTTGAAACAAAGAAACATATTGTCCACAGTCCGTAAGTCTCTGTCTTTAATAATCATCTACTGTTGCAGCACTCCCAGCACATAAGCACACACATACACATTAAAATCCCCAACATTTAAAAAAATGACATTGTGCCCACTTGATTTGCCAGTATTGATGATCCACCAAAGCTATGCTTACTGTTGTCCAATCTACCACTGCTTAGAACCCACCAATGAAAAAACAGTACTAGGTGCTTTTTTGTTTGTCTGAAAAAACAATACAACTTTATATGCTACAGTCCCACACAGTCAGTCCACTATTGACCCATTAACCCTAGGCTGCTGTCTCATTCATACTCCCTGGAACTGCATTACCTTGGATGACTACTTTTATTTCCTAAGCAAAAGACACAAATTGGAAGATGAGGCAAAAATCCAGACATTCTTTGAAAATCCATACAGTTAAGAGGTATGAGTTCATGTACAATACAACACTCTCCCTATCAGGAAAGCCGCAATTTAATGAAAGTGTACTCTTAATGTATGATATATTTGTGAGCTAACTTGTTTGTGTTCAGTAGGTAGACTGATCATTGTTAGCCTTTTTGTGCATGCGTCTCTCTCTGTCATGCACACATACACACATACACACATACACACACACACACTTCTACTTTCACGCACACAATTCTGCTTTCATGCATGCACTCACTCACTCCATACTTATCTATTAACACAGGTAATTGCTGTCCCTTTCAAAAGCAACAGCGGCAAATCCATACATGAGTTGCTCTTCAGCGAGAACACACACACACACACACACACACACACACACACACACACACACACACACACTGATTGTTCGGCGCAAAATAATGGCGTAAACACACTGACCCTTTTTTGGCTCAAAAACAAAACTAGAAGAGTGCTTTGGGGCATGTGCACACCAACATTAGCGTTACAGGTCACGAGAGCGAAAAACACAAAACAAAAAAAGTGTTTTGGGGAATGCGTACATCGATGTTGCAGTTAGACGTTGAGGGCCGCATGGAAGAGCTCTGAGGGACGCATGCGGCCCGCGGGCCGCAGGTTGGACACGTCTACTTTAGAGTATGTTTCATTGAGGTGATGTGATCAAATGGGCAAACTAAATACAACTGACATGACCATGATGGTTGATGTGCTTTCTTTGCAACCTTCTGACTATTATAACCAACTACAAGATTGGGAACCTCAAGGTTAGCTATGATTTATGTCTCCAGACTGTTTGCGTTGACTGAATACATAGTTTGTGACTAAGCAACTGAATACAATATGTACACACACACACACACACACACACACACACACACACACACACACACACACACACACACACACTTACCTATGGAAAGCGACAATGCTATAATATAGGATGTTGTTAAGTTGAAACCAGAATATAGAATCACGGACTATTCAAAATCCATTTCATTGAATAATGCATGCAACCAAATGATTCTGATTTAACCTAATTACCACACATATCAAATCTAACTCCAGCATTTGTCATCTTGCAGGGGTCTTCACCCCACAAACACACACACATGCATGTGCACCCTATTGTAAATATAATAACTCGATGTTTACACTAACTCATGTTAAAGGAAATGATTAGTTGTTCAGTAAAACACATTTAACATTGTCCAAAGACATACAATCTTGTTGACATTTTGGTTGATGGGGTGGAATCCCCTACCCCCTTTAATTTTGACTTCTTCAACTTCAAATTTATTGCAAAGCTTATTTCCTAAGCACTTAAAAGACAATTTTAAGTGAAACAATATTCGTAGTGCTGTGACCAAAGGAACATATGGCAGAAATACAAAGTTATTCACACTATAAAGACTCAGAAGTGAAAAAAAATAAAATAAGATTTAACTGTTATAAAATAGAACAAAGTGATAAATTAGTTAAAACCAAGCTGAAATCATCAAAAAGTGTCAGATAGGCCCAGTTTAAAATATAAAAGCAAATATCCAAAAAAAAAAAAAAACTGAAACAATCAGCTTCCATATGGCTCCCATATAACATGATCCAACACAAAATCTGAATGTAGGTGTTCCAGAATAAAACTGATGTCTCTAACATCAGTAATAACAAGATGGCACAAAATTGTTCAAAGCTGATAAAGCATTCAATCTTAAGAGGTGTCCAGATCACAACCACATCAGCAGTTCTACATAGATGAAAGTTGTAGAAGCTCTAGTACTCAAGAATGACCACACACATAATAAATAGCATGAGAGACACCAAGCAACTGGAACACACTCTTGTAACCCCCCCCCCCCACTTTTGCAAAATGTGAACGATAAAGCAGTCCAACAGAAATAAACATCCTATGTAAAATATACAATTCTCTGAGTCCATATACAAAATACTGCAATTAAATGTCCTGATTCTCATCCATAGGCAAGCATCCCCTGCTATCACCGGACATGCATAGATTTTCTGTCAGATTTTAGAATACTGTTCTCTATTTAGTATAAGTTGTAGGTGTTATTTTGTAGGCATTCTACAATGAACTGGATTTTTAGTATTTTGTAAATTCATTGTTTTGTTTTTCACTGTATGCCATTCAGTATACTGTCATTGTCTTCTTAATAATTGTACACACATATATGCATATGTATATGTTACACTGTATATTGGATTCCTTCTTCTCCATACTTAATGTCATCCACAATTTAAAATGTTGCAGACTAGTTACGGCATGTTTTTATTCTGCCTTACCTATTTATTTCTATTGGTCCATCTACTAAGGTAGCTCAGTTGAGTACAGTTATTGCTAGTCTTGCGGTGAAGCCATTTTATGTTTTGAGTATATTGGGCTGTAAGAGTTCTTCCATTCATGCTCAGTAGCTTAGTCTCCAGAGTTATACCAGCACTGTGTGCTTCATTAATGCCTTTGTATCCATGTTTGTTTCTGTTCTATGCCTCTGTAACTCTGAGCATCCCTTATTTCATAGTTTAATTATTTGCCTGTTTGCATATTTGGTAACCACATCCATGGACCATGTACAGGTTCACAGATCCAAATGATAAGCTTACAAATGACAGGCTTTCAAGAAGCATAACTGTTGTAATTTCATATTTAACTTTACTGTGTGTACTTATGCCTTTATGTGCATATGTGTATATGAAAGTCAAACAAGTACTTACCTTGATCCCTAAATATTACAAAATATACACCTCATAGTAAATGGACCCGACCGCAATCATCCTAATGATATAAAGTGCTAAAACTAAACTGTCCACATAGTGTTAGGCCCCTAACCACGACACTAGTCATAACCCTGCCCCTACCCCTAACAGTAAATAAGATGCACACCTTACACTAACCTCAACCTAATCCTAGTATAATGTGGGTACAGCATTCCTTGTTCTTGCTGCTTCGTCTCACTGTGTTTCCAGTGGTTCTGTCCAGGTATGACAAGCTCACCTAGATCCTTTTCCTGTTCTGTTGTCATCTCTTCTACTCCTCTCTGTGGGTCTGTGTTATATTGTCGAACATCCATATTGTTGAATGTCATCTTGTCAACAATGCAGGCCATCCAACACACACACACACTCTCTCTCACTCTCTCACACACACTCTTACATGCACACACACTCTCTCACACTCTCACACACATACACATACACACACATACACATACACACACACACACACACACACACACACACACACACACACACACACACACACACACACACACACACACACACACACTCTCACACTCTCACTCACACACTCTCACACACACTCTCTCACACTCTCACAGACACTCACACTCACACTCACACACACACACACACACACACACACACACACACACACACACACACACACACACACACACACACACACACATGCACACACACACACACACACACGCACACACACACACACACGCACACGCACACACACTCTCCTAATTATATATACCAACTCCCAAGATTACACTACAGTGTTGAAAAGAGCAAATTTCCTGATCACACTGTAAGACGATCTCAGTCAGAATGTTCGACAATGCCTCCATTCGATGATCTAACATAGACCCCCCCCCCCCCGCCATTGGTAAGTCACCCAGGGTGTTGTAACAGTGCTTTGAAGTGATCCTGAGCTGCAGTTTTCTTCCTGCATGTGTAGCATGTCCAAATCCTTCACTAGACTCTTCCACTACCTATCCCTTTCCTCACACTTAATACTGTTGCACTCATTGTAACCCTTCATCTTAACAGTTAAAAATGCAGCTATGCAGCTCCTCTGTCATAATGCTACCCAGAACCCCTTCAGTTTTGCTATCTGTGTAGGACTAAGTACGATGCCTTTCTGAAGTCCAGGTAGCCAATGTCTACTTTGTACTCCCTGTCAAAATCATCTGTAACCCAGTCATAAAACTCCGTCATTTGACAGCTCTTTATGGCCTTGAGCCATGGACTGTGCTGTCCTCTTAAAAACCTGCAAGCCTTTCCCTCATGATTTTCTTCTTGACTTTCCTTTCCACTTTTGTTAAATTAACTCGTAGTTCCCTGGAGTTTTCTGTTCTCCTTTGCAAAAGGATATCACAATTGCTGATTTCCTGTCCACTAGTACTTTGTAGTAGCCAGTGACTTCTATCAGGAGGTATGCCAACACACTGTCCAGATTTCTGAGGACTCTGGGAGGCAACCCACCAAGCCCCTTTGCTTTATCCTTCCTGAGTAGAACCTCTGGTGTCAGAGCAGTGTCCTTCCTATACATCCTGCCTCCCCCCAGCTTGGCACATTTATGTGTGCCCATGTCTGTGTCCATGTATATTCATTACAAAATGATTATATTGATTGGCAACAATGTTACCTACAATGAGGCTGAAGACACAGTGAACCTACTGGCCAATAAATTTAGCTCTGACTTTGCCCCTATATCCCCTTTGCCTGTCCCTCAAGCTAATACCTGAAACTTGCTTGCCTGCAGCTGTCACACAAAATTAAGTCCTAAAAGTGCTGTCAAATGCTAGAATTACTGCAATTGATGGGCCCTGACAAAAATACCGAAATTATTTTAATAGCTTGAAGCATGATTTAGCTACACCCCTAACAACACTGTTCAGTCTAAGCTTCCATACAGGTTTTGTACCAAGCAAGTGGAGAACAGCTACAGTCATTGCCTACATAAGGAACCACTCATAGACTGCAGAAATTGCAGACAAAGTCTGACCAGCCTCATATGCAAAGCCATGGAAAGACTTATAGAACTAATCGGTTAGGACACAGGGAACATACAAACACTGGACAAGTCTCAGTTTGGATTCATCAAGGGCAGGTCATGCTTACTTAACCTGGTAGAATTTTTTGAAAAGGTCACCATACTCTGGAACAAACTACCTAACTGTATGAAACAAAGCTCCACATTAGCATTCTTCAAGAAAAATCTTGATGATTGGATTGGAGATAGGAAATTCATCCCGGGGATCACTTCTGTGACTCTGCTTGACAGGGGCACAGGAAAATAATTTTCTTGGGTGGCAAAAGCCAGGGTACTGTTTAGCTAGGCTTATATAGGCCCTAGGTTCAATAGCCTAGTACCTACCTATGAACCAAAGCAATGAATGAAAGTAAAATGGAACACACCACATATCTTGTCCTGGCCAAAGCTTTTGACACAATTCTCTACTCAGACAAAATTTAGAAAAGCTAAATAAACTCTGAATAATACCATGTCACCTGCTAGATTGCCAGCTCCCTCACAGATAGCATGCAAATAATCAAAATAGGGGAAGTTACGTTCACAAAGAGACCAGTCAGCAGTGGAGTCCCCTAGAGTTCTGTGCTTGGACCTCTCCTATTTGGCATCTACTTTTCTGAAGTAAAAACCAATACCAAAGGGCTCTGACTAAGTTTTCAGATTACAGCAACTAGGAGCAGTCATTGAATCCCCAAATGACATAGCCATCCTGCTGAAGACTTGTCTCAAATAAATAACTGGTACCAAAATCATGGATTGAAACTAAATACCAAAAAATACATTATTGTATCCTTTGGGGCGTCATCTACCTCAAGGAACTACCACATCGATAATATGTCCTTAAGAGTTGATCCATTTCTTCTGGAATTGGGAATTTGGTCATTGACCTAACATTTGATCAACATGTGTCCATTGTTCTAAGTACATGTACTGATTCAAAGCTCTGTCATTATACTTCATATCCTACATACAGCTAAGAGGCGACCTGTGTCTGGTATGCAAGGCATCCTCCGACCCATTACTGATGAATTTACTATACATCAGCAAGTCAAATGTCATCAGAAATAGTCTAGGAATGGAAACTTCATTTGCAAAATAAAAAAGAAAATTTTGTAGGACAAGGTTTATCTTGCAGAGGATACCACTGGTATGGAACAGACTGCTCATCAACACAAAACAAAGTTCATCCCTGTCCATATTCAAGCACAGCTTAGATCTATGGATGGGAAACAAAATTTATCCCAGGACTGCTCCCATACTACTAATTGACAGAGGTTGCTCCTAAATGCTTTATCCCATGCATGGGTTCCCTGAAATTATATATGGCATGATCCCAGTTATTCTCATAGGTTCATAGGTTCATACTAGACTATCTGCCCTAGGGCATTTATAAGCCGAGCCAGAGTGTGTTTGGCTTTCGCCACCCATTTTAAATTAATTTTGCTATGCCCTTTTTCGAGGTTAGTATACTGTGCCTCTGTCTAACAGTGACACAGAAGTGATACCCGGGGTAAACCTACGATCACCCATCCACTCATCAAGATTCTTCTTGAAGAGAGTCAATGAGGGACTCTGCCTAACCTGGACTGGGATTTTATTCCAGAGTGAAGGGAGCCCCTGGGTTATGAATCTGTCCCTCCAGCATGTCCTATTTATTTCAGTGCTGAGGTTCAAGTCTCTCGAGCGCGTAGCTCAATGGGATTTGGATTTTCTGAGTTGCAGCATGTCCATTAATTCCGGGTTGGACATGGCTTTATACGTCAGGCACAGATCGCCTCTGAGCAGGCGGTATGCCACTGAGTAGAGCTGGAGTTTCTTTAACCGGGCAGCATATGACATCTGTTTGAGCCCTTTGATCCTCTTGGTGAGGTACATTTGGGGTCTTTCCAGTTGCTGCAGGTGTCTGGTAAGGTACATCCCAAAAGGGGCATTGTACTCAATTATGGGCCTGATGAGGGATGAGTAAAGAGGCACGATGACCTCCCCTGATCTAGATGTGAATCCATAGGTTCATAGGTTGGTACTAGGCTATCAGCCCTAGGGCCTATACAAGCCTAGCCATAACAATTCCCTGGGTTTTTCTTCCCACACTATTTACTTCCCTGGACCCCTGTCTAGCAGGGTGACTGACGTGATCCCCGGGGTGAATTTCCTTTCTCCCATCCAATCGTCAAGGTTCCTTTTGAAGAGGACCAAAGAGGCACTCTGCTTGACATGCATGGGCAATCTATTCCAGAGTCTGTGGAGTCTCTGGGTCTGGAACCTATCCCTCCAGCATGTTTTGTTTATTGTGATGACAAGGTTTAGATCCCTGGAGTGTGTGGCTCTGAGGGATTGGGATTTCTTTAAGTGTAGCATGTCCAACAGCTCTGGGTTTGACATGGCCTTGTATGTTAAGCAAAGATCGCCTCTGAGTAAACGATATGCGACAGAGTATAGCTGGAGTTTTTTAAGGCGGTCAGGGTAGGGCATCTGCTTTAGGCCTGTGATTCTTTTAGTGAGGTATTTCTGTGGCCTTTCCAGTTGTTGCAGATGTCTTGAGAGGTACATACCAAACGGGGCATTGTATTCTATAATAGGTCTAATGAGGGATGAGTACAGTGGGACAGTGACCTCCTTTTTTCTGGATGAAAAGCCCTTAGTGATGAGGTGTGCCACATAGAAGGATTTCCTGACTGTTGTGGCAATGTGGTTATCGAAGGTGAGACCACTGTCCACCTGTGTCCCTAAGAACCTATGAACCTATGAATCCCTTCATGATTAGGTGGGCTATATAAAATGTTTTTCTAACCACTTTGGCCACGTGGTTGTCAAATGAGAGATTGCTATCAACTTGGGTCCCCAGGTCCCTAATTACTACTTCTGTATTTAATGGATTACCACCTATGTGGTAATTTGTGGGCACTTTGTTTTTGCCAAAGGGGATGACTATACACTTTTTGGCATTTAGCTTGAGGCCATGGCTCTGGCACCAGTTGTCTGTTTCTATGAGGCCCTTTTGGAGGATGCTTGTGTTGGCTGGAGAGTCGATTATGGCGCCCAGTTTGCAGTCATCTGCGAACTTGGTCAGCCACAGTCCTTCCGTGCTGGCCTGTACCTCCGAGAAATATATACCGAACAAGAGAGGTCCCAGGACTGAGCCTTGTGGGACGCCACTTGTAACTGGTTTGGAGTCTGACATGGCTCCAGCAATTCTAACCATGTGGGTTCTGTCCTTGAGCCAGTTTGCAACCCATCTAGTGACATAGGGGTTTATATTTAAGCTGGTGAGCTTATCTATAATGCCCGAGTGGGGTATTGTATCAAAGGCTTTTGCAAGGTCCAGGTAGGCTGTGTGGACCACCTTCCCCTCGTCAGTGGCCTTGGTGACTGTTTCAAAGAAATCAACCAGGTTTAAGAGGCAGGATCTGCCCTTAACAAAGCCGAACTGGGTAGGATCCAGTGTCTGTAGGTCCCCAATATCTTTATTTATGAGGTCCATGATGATCCTTTCCATAGCTTTGCAGACCAAGCTAGTCAGGCTTATGGGGCGATAGTTTCCAGGATCCATTGAGGCACCACCTTTGTGTAGAGGGACCACTGTTGCTGTACGCCACTCTTTGGGTACATATCCTGTAGTAAGGCTGAGATTGAACAGTAGTTTTATGTTTGGGTTTAGCTCTTCTTGGAGTTCATGTAGGACGCAGCCCGGGACACCGTCTGGTCCCATTGATGCTGTGTTTTTTGCTTTGGAGAGGGCAGCTCTTACCTGAGCATCTGAGATGTCAGGGGGGCAGCACTCTGCTGGGATAGATATTTGCCCTTTTGGTGGGGGGGGGGGGGGGAGAAGTTTGCGCTGAACCTGTCAGCTAGGATGTTGGCAATGTCTGCGGGTTCGGTGTATTTTTTAACTTTTTGGACTAATTCTGAGCATATCTGGGAATTCCCACCCAGGTTCCTAACATAACTAAAGAAAGCCTTGTGATTATCCTTAGTGTCCTGTGCAATTCTTCTCTCGAAGCTGGCCTTAGACGATTTTATGAGTGCCCGTAGTTTTTTGCTAATACTGATCAGAGATGCCTTCCCTTTTTGGGATTTTGCTCTATCATGTAGTAGCTTCCTCCTTCTATTGTATAGTTTGTTTATGGCTGGGGTCCACCAGACAGGACGTCTGCCATTGGAGGATTGGGTCTTGGTTTTATTTGGGATTGCATGATCCATGCATTCCTAAAGGTGTTCATAGAATGTGTTTATGAAGGATTCTGTGGTCTGGGCCATATTTTCCACAGGCCCGGGGGCTTTAAAGGATTCCACCTCGGTCTTGAAGAGTGTGAAATTTGCTTTAGAGATGTTTTTCGCTGTGGTTTTCAGGGCAGGGGGTGGAGTCGGGATGTGAATATCCAGTGAGATTAGTTTATGGTCTGATCTTACCAGTGAGGGATACACTTCTGGTCTGGAGCATAGAGTCCCAATGTTGGTGATGATCAGGTCCAGTATGTTTTCCCCTCTTGTGGGAGTGGTAACAAGTTGTTCCATAGCATTTGAGTTTATAAATTCTAGGAACCTTTGGGCTAGGGTGTTGGAGCTAGAGTAATGCTCCCAGTCTATGTTTGGGTAGTTGAAGTTGCCCAATATAATGGTGTTTGGAGAGACCTTCATATTTTCCAGTGTTCTCAGGAAGGCTGAGTGGGGTTCCTGGGTTTGGGAGGGTGGTCTGTAGCAGGCTATAAACTGGAAGGCAGTTTTACCCACTGTTAGTCGCACATGGATAGTCTCTGATGCTTCGTGCTGTGCCACCAACCTGGAGGTGTGGGTATATTTGACGAATATTGATATTCCCCCTCCTTTTGTGGTTCGGTCCAAGTTTTGGCGCCGAAAAGCATGGTATGAGGTATAACCTGGTAGTGCTGGGGTGCTCTCGGGAGCCTTGAACCAGGTTTATGTTACTGCACAGATATCGATGTTCTCCATGCTAAGGAGAGTTTCGAGTGCGTGCATCTTGAGGTTTAGACTTCTGGCGTTGAGTAGCATTACTCTTAGTTTCTTACCCCTTAGGGGTAATATATAATCAGTTTCTTATCTCATTAGGGGTAATATATAATTATCGACCATAGGATGAGTAATACTAATCTCTAATCAAATTGGATAGACTATTTTGAGCACAGAAAGGGAAGCTGGCTAGGCTTAAAATGGCCTGCAAGGGCAGCTAGCCTAGTACTTACCTATGAACCTTGAACGTGTTTGAAGACTAGTTCAAGATGCTGTACATTGGCCAAATTAATTGAAAACCACATTTATTGATGGTACAAAGGATCAAACTACAATGATCACAATGTAAACCATTTGCTGTCATTTATGATAACATCCCTTCTCTCAAAAAAGAAAAAAAAACAAACTACTCTACGTGAATAAAAGTACCCTATATATAAACATTATTTTTTACTTGGGGGTTCGCTTGCACATACCATCAACTGGGGGGGGGGGCTCTGCCTATACCCTTTAACACACATCCTTAATTTATATGTACTAATGACATGGTTGCACAACCAGGACCACAGGAAAAGCTGTATATATCTTTATTCTGCTTTCACTTACACTGTTATGATGATATTAAAAAAAAAAAAAAAAAAAAACAGAAACATGCATGACTGCAGCATGTGGAATTTGGCTTTACTGGCCTGAATGTGCCACAAACACGCAAAAAAGTCATACACATTCATAAGTCATGTAATTGAAACACTGTTATGTCTTTAAATGGCCATTTGCATATATCCCAATAGGCTTCCACTACAGGAAGTTTAAGTAATTGCACACTGAAAACTTTACCTTGGCTAGGTCTTTACTGCAGTTTTATTGAATGGTTTGTCTGTGTGACCTTTTTACTCTTTGATTTGGTTTATCCCCCCCCTTTCTACATATATATATGTGTATATATATATATATATATATATATATATATATATATATATATATATATATACAGGTAAATATGTCTTTAGGTGTGTGCGTGCGTGTGTGTGTGTGTGTGTGTGTGTGTGTGTGTGTGTGTGTGTGTGTGTGTGATGTACGCATATACATACAAAAAATAAAAGGAATTAAGTACTGCATAAGAATCATTGAATTACTTGTGTTTTATCATATGGCAATCCAAAACTTTATTTAATGAATAGGGTAGCATGTGAAGTTAGTCTTCACAATGGACGAAAGTGCTTATTCAATTAAAGTTTGTTTTTAGGCAGTTATTGCTTCATTTTTTTTCTTTTCTTGTGTCATAGAAGCCTTTGTTAGTTTTAAGTTTCATAAGTTTGTTGACAGAACTCAGGCCTGGGACCATCAAAGAAAACTGACTCCTTTAAGGTATGGTTAAAGACATTTAATCCAAACCACTTATACACACATATTGAGTATATATTCAAATCCTGAAGGACAGAAACATTGACAGTCACTGCATTTACTTGTAAATATCTACACCCACTTTACTAGGTCAAGCAAACACAAGCAAAAAAATAAAATAAAATGATATTAACCTCCTCACACACTTCGTTTGAAGAGTGATACTGTCAGGAAAAGTTTTTCTCAAAGGTAGTGTGTAGGGTTGGTTAAGGTGCAGGGCGTGTTTTAGAACGCATGAATACAGATAGGAAGGGAAACATCACCTGCAATTTACATATGTTTTACATATAAGCCTTTGAATCTATGGCACTGTCACACTCCTTGCAAGGACCTGTGTTGTATGTTTCTGTTTTATGAGAACCTAAGTCACCAATTATTAAGATGTTTTCGGGAGTGCCAGCTGTCAGTGCCTGTCTTATAAGATTTTGAGCATGACTTGTTCTAGTTTTAATTACCAGTATTTTTTTTTTTTTTTTTTTATGAGCTCTCCCTGCTATTTTAGGCTGAATGTGTATGGGTGGGATAGTCCAATGAATGGGAGATCTGTGTATTATGTTTCCATATGAGGTTCTGGTTTAACTGCGGTGGTGGTGCTGCAGTAGCGCTGTCGCCTGACAGTAAGACATTGTCCCGTTCGATTCTCAGCTAGAGTGTCTTCTGTCTGGAGACATGCGTGAATGGGCGTACCTTTGTTGAAGATTGTGCGTCAGGGCTGGCAACTCGTCACGTAAAAATCTACTGCCAATCATTAGCAGACCGGAGTACCGCTGTGGTGACCCCTAACCAGGAAAAGCTGAAAGATACAACAACGTGAGGTTCTGGTTTAGTTGAGTCTATGAAGTCATCCTTTACAGTTAAACTTATGTGGGTCTAACCTGTAGAAGCTCCGTGTATGCTTGAGAAAGTGTTTGTGTGCATGCATGTGTGTGTGTGTGCTCACAGGCTGAGGATACTGATGAGAGTTTAGCTTCCATAATCTGGATGTATTTGCATATCTCAAAGATATTTATGGTCTTGTTTGTGCAGCGCATTTTATGTGAGCATGAAGTACTTATACTGGGTGAGAAAAACCCTCATCTGTCATGTCTTTGAAAAGTAGCATATACTGTGAAGGGGCATATTGCCACAGGTGAAGGGAGTGAGTCAGGCTACAACTGGTGTGTGAGGGAGGTTACTGTTACTGGTGAAGTGAGTAATTCAAGTTACAGCTGGGGAATCAGTGCTTATTGTTACAGGTGAAGGGAGTGAGTCATACTACAGCTTGGGAGTGAGGGGGCCTTATTGTTACAGGTGAAGGGAGTGAGTTAGGCTACAGCTTGGGAGTAAGAGGGCTTATTGTTACAGTTGAAGGGAGTGAGTCATACTACAGCTTGGGAGTACGAGGGCTTATTGTTACAGGTGAAGGGAGTGAGTCAGGCTACACCTGGGGAGTGAGGGGGGCTTATTGTTAGAGGTGAAGGGAGTGAGTCAGGTTACACCTGGGGATTGAAGGGGGGCTTATTGTTACAGGTGAAGGGAGTGAGTCAGGCTGCACCTGGGGAGTGAGGGGGGGGGTATTGTTGCAGGTGAAGGGAGTGAGTCAGGCTGCAGCTGGGGAATGAAGGGGTTTATTGTTACAGGTAAAGGGAGTGAGTCAGGCTACAACTGGGGAGTGAGGGAAATTATTGTTGCAGGTGAACAGGTGAAGGGAGTGAGTCAGGCTACATCTGGGAAGTGAGGTGGGCTTATTGTTGCAGGTGAAGGGAGTGAGTCAGACTGCAGCTGGGGAATGAAGGGGCTTATTGTTACAGGTGAAGGGAGTGAGTCAGGCTACATCTGGGGAGTGAGGGAGTTTTGTGTTACATGTGCACTAAGCATATGCTGCAGCTGAGATGAGGCAGCTTGTCTTTTTATAAGTAAAGAAGCCTGCTATGTTACAGCTCTGATTTTAGGGAGATTGTTAAAGCTGAAAAGCATAGAAGGATGTCAAGTTACTGGGAATGGGTGAAGGAATGCAGAGATCTGTGGGTGTTTGCTATGTTATAGGTAAGTGATATCAAGCCTGTGATTCTACAAGTGATTGAAGAGGTGAATGTGTGGTGTTAAAACAGAGATGGTGACATGTTACGGGTGAGGGTGAATGCTGTTATAAGTGAGGGGTAATATTGCATTACAGGTGAGATAGAGTGTTATGGTTGAAATGCATTGTGTGTGTTGAGGGGACACAGGATTTTATTACTACTACAGCCTCTTGTGCTTGCTGCCATTGGATGGCTGTGATTCTTTTCTTTCCATGAGGAGCAGCTGGGTCAAATTCATTTCCATAAACAAGTTGCCAATGAGGAGCTCTGTCAGGTTGGCCTGGAGTCTGTGTTTAGGGATGAGGTCCTTTTTGATTAATCCTCCCAGAAGACCAACAAGTCTATTTGTACTGCATAGTGTACATGTAAGCCTTCTGCTTCCTCTCCTAAACACCCAGCCATTTAGTAGAAAAGATTGTACATTTTCCAGCCTTTTGGTACAATGGCAAGGTACCATATTGCAAAATGAGCATTCTGAGTTTGACTACCTATTTCAGAGTGTGAATGCTGGGTCTGGGAGACAGATCTGATTAGGCATGTCCTGTTTCCCTGTATCAGGCTGAGGTTGAGGCATCATCCACTACATGTGAGCCTCCTGTGGTGGAAACCACAGGCTAGGCCTGCCCTGGATTCAGAATGGTCTACATTTTTTTAGGACAGAGGCTGTGGACCTTACCAGGGGCACTTCATTTGTTGTAGCACTCTTTGTTTTTAATTAAACTAATTAGTCTAAATATTTCTGCAGTTTTCTGACTTTGGGCTTGCTGTCTTTTAATTTTTTGTTGTCATTTTTATTTTTGTTTTATGTGAAATCCCTAGACATTTTGAATATTACATCTAACTAAATTAGTAAAATAAATAATGAGCTGGGTCTGCATATAGAAAATAAGTGTAAGGTGGATTCTGTATATACTGACATCCAGAGCCTCCACTGCATACATTGCTTGCTAGCATGTAACCTGCCTTGAGGAAAATGGAGATGGTAAAAGAAAATCTTCACAATGACTGTGTAAGTCTTTTTTTGCATGTTTATAAATTTCTATGCTTTCCTTACTTCCCCTACAAGTAGGTATAAAATTTGTACACTGTCTTTGCTCCCCAGTGGGATGCTAATACTTTCATATATTAAGTTTATAGCCTTTTTCACCTTGATTGTTATACCTTTTAAATTATTTTTTTGACTTGGTGTAATTTGTTTTGTTTTTTGTAATACTTGTGGAGCTTTTCTCCCTGGGTCTCCACTGAAAAAGAGCTTCTGCTCAGTCGGACTAACCCAGTCAACAAATGTCAAACAAAAAAATAAGTAAATAAATTCCCAAGAAAGTCTAACAACCCTAGTCATTAGATCTCACCGCAGAACACTGATCTTAGCTGACTATAGTGGTTAGGCACCAAAATGTGCATTTGTGTGTGTGTGTGTGTGTGTGTGTGTGTGTGTGTATATATATATATATATATATATATATATATATATATATATATATATATATATATATATATATATATATATATATATATATATTTATACACATATATGGATCCCTATCAGATGATAGAAACCTCATATGACTGAAACTCATTTGACTGAGACCATAAGACTGAAATTTCAAAATACTGAAAAATCACTTGACTGAAACCCATAATACTGAAATCTTACAATGCTAAATTTCAACATACTGAATTGTAAAGTGGACGATATAAAACCAGAATAACCACAACTATTCTGGTTTTATGTCGTCCACTTTACAATTCAGTATGTTGAAATTTGCCATTGTAAGATTTCAGTATTATGGGTTTCAGTCAAGTGATTTTTTTCAGTATTTTGAAATGTCAGTCTTATGGTCTCAGTCAAATGGACACACACACACACACACACACACACACACACACACACACACACACACACACACACACACACACCATTGTAGACCATGCCTCCATGCCTCAAGCCAGAATTGTAACCATCATCCCTAAAATAAATCCTTATGGGCTGTAATGACTTGCCAATTCATGTGGCAGGTGTCTCTTCAAATAGTGTTAAAATAACCAGTGGAGTCCCTTGGTGGTCTATGCTGGGTCTTCTTCTGTTTGGGTTCTGCTTTCCTTATCTCAAAAATGATAACTAGGACCTCTGGTTAAACACATTTTTTGATGACTTCTGAGTGGAATAGTTAAAACTCTTTCAGATATTTGCACCCTTCAGAAAAAGGTGGTCTTAGTTTAATACCTGTTGTACAGAAAATTGAGTGCTAAAAAAGTAGTATTCTTTCTTCCAGTAAATAAAAGTTACCCACAATGTACAAAACAAAAAAGTAGTAAGGAACCTGGGCACTTGGATTGAAAGTTCCTTTTCCTGTAATCATTACATTGCAACTGTTAACAAGAAGTCCTTCTACTTAGATCAACTAGTAGCCAAAGCTATTATCTCTATTTCAAATGTATGATTGTCTCCCTATATTCAGCACTGACCAGACCTGTTATATAGAGTATGTTGTCCATGTAGTATGAATGACACATGACATCTCCATGTGCTTGAAAAGCCTCCGAGGTTTTTAACAAAAAAGCTGGTCTTAAGAACTTTAGTTATCAGGAGAGACTGAAATTCATGTCCCTGTATTCTTTGTTTTATAGACTCTTGATGGGTGATCTGTGTCTCTCTTACCAAGTTATTAAGAGATCTGATGGTCCTTGACCTCCTATATCTCAGTAAGACAAACAGCTTGGCTAAAACTAGAACCAGAGACCTGAAACTCCATCAACAGGATAAACAGAACATGATGCGGAGAGAGATTTATCACCCAGCACCTTTGCTTTCCTAGAACAGACTTCCTTTGCAAGTTAAACAATATGATTTAATATCGTCCATCAAACTAAACCTGGATGACTGAATGAATATTGACAAGTCATACATGATCACTAGAGTAAAATAGCCTTGGAACACCAATGAATAGGTCTTTGAAAGCTATATGCTTACAGTTATTTACAATGAATTTACTGAACAGTAAGAAAAAGTACAGGCAAGTAAGTTGAACTGGTCTGAGACGTATTAAAGCCATCTTACACAGATGGAATACGCAGTTAAATGTTAGTGAAATGAAAAAGCATGCACAGAAAACTTCAAGCAATAGAAGGAAGTGATTTGGAGAAACAGGATGCGGACAGAGGTACATGAGCACAGAGAGACGTCTGTAGGACTGTCTTTGAGTTCCACATATTTAGATACAGGATCAATGGTGGAGAAGGCAATATGTCAAAGTTGTCATGACGGAGGACCAAGGGGTGAGTAGATAATACCAGCAGGGTGTCAGCATTATGTAAAAAAGTGGCAGATGACATTTGTGTAGAAGTAAATGTAATGTAGGTGTAATTTCTGTTCACTGTCTTTATGCCAGAATCAGTGATTCACTGCACACAAATAATTTTTGATTTCTGCATTTGTTTATTCATTTATTTATTTGTGTGTTTGCTTGTTCATTTTAGAAATAAAGAAGACCTAAAAGTTTCTGACTCTGCTTCAGCTTCTGATGAGGAAAATGAAGATGGCGATTACACAGTTTATGAGTGTCCAGGTCTGGCTCCGGTAAGTTGAAATTATCCAGTATGCCTGATATACAGTGAGTACTCTGTCCCGGTCTGGCTCAGGTAAGTTGTTATTGCTCAGTATGCCTAATGTACAGTGAGTACTGTGTCCAGGTCTGGCTCAGGTAAGTTGTGATCACCCAGTATGCCTGACATATAGTGAGTCCTGTGCCATGCGTTTATGTGAGATATGCCAGTGTCCTGCAAAGGAATATTCACAGGCCACCGGATGTGATGTTATATCATGCTATGTTGACAGCTGTGTATCTATCTGTCTGTGTACGTTGTGTTGACTAGGAAAATTCAGTTAGACAAAGGCTACTCATGATGGAGGCTAGAACTAATAAGAACTAAGATAAGACAGTTTTTGGTCATATCAGTAATAATAAAACTTCACTTGTGAATGGAGATAATTGTGTTAAAAGGTTGTGGGCTGAACCAAACTGACACAGCCATGGCTAATGGTACTTTTACATATGGCAAATCTACGTCTGTAGACTGAGTGCAGGATGATTGTTTAGCAATATATTTGCACAAACACACACACACACACACACACACACACACAATTGTAACCATACACACACATACAGATTCAAAAACACAATCATATACAAACACACACACAAAATCCTACACAGCCACACATACATGCACATTCACACTCACAGCATTACAAAGACTTTCATAAATAAGTAAACAAATGAATTTGCCTTTGCGGTCCAGTAGTATGCAGATGACTGTGATGGAAATTGGTAGGAGCCCCTGATGGTTTGCTGCTGGATGTGGGTGTGAAGGTGTAGGTGTAATTTAATGGAGGAAAGTTGGTGTTAAACAGAACCATAAATGAGTTAAAAAAAGAAGGCGAAGCCAAGTATTGCTGAGGATGTATTTACTGACAAACTGAGTGGGAGGATCCTGTGAGATGTGCAGAGTCACTTTGATGGGCAGCTGGGAAAAAATCAGCTGTAGGTATTGAAGGCCTTCATTTCAGCCCTGAAGAGACTAGGAGAAGGAGAACTTGAGAAAGCATATCCCTGCAGTTATTTTCAAATGTACTTCACTTTGAGAAACAGTTCTCATTTTGCTTAGTAAAAAGTCCATATTGCACAAAGAAAAAGCTTGTCACACATTCAGTGTTTAGACTTTTAAGCACAAATTTAATTAATAAGAAATCATACTGTTTAATCAGTAAAATTATTTTTCAAATGTTCATAAGTTAGTGGTACACTAGCTGCCCTTGCTGGCCATTTTAAGCCTAGCCAGTTTCCTTTTTTGTGTTTGAAATAATTTATCCCATTTGGTTCGAGATGGACCTTACCCATCCCATGGTTGACAATTGTATATTACCCCTAATGAGAATAACTAGGATCATACCATAGATAACTTGAGGGGACCCATGTATGGGATAAAGCATTTAGGAGCTGCCCATGTCCATTAGCAGTACAGGGGATAGTCCTGGGGTAAATGTTCTGTTTTCCATCCATATGTTTAAGTTGTGCTTGAGTATGGACAGGGTTAAACATTGTTTTATGTGGATAGTGAGTCTGTTCCAGAGCAGTGGTAACATCTGGAAGATATACCTGTCCGTCCTAACCATTCTGTTGTCTGCAAGATATACCTATCCCTCCAAACCATTGTGTTGATGTTGCAGAAGAGATTTAGATCCTAGACCAAGTATTTTTTATGCCATTTGACTTGTTGATGTGCAGTAAATCTATCAGAAATGGGTAGGAGTATGCCTTGTTTGCCAGGCATAGGTCACCTTTTAGCAGTCTGTAGGATACTGTGTACATACCTCTCAACCTAGATACATCAAAAATCTGGACAAAGGCTCATGCGAAATAGGTACAAATCTGTACGCTGATTAACATGAAATTTGCATACACAGTTTGGGGTTGGGAGGGTGGTCTAATGGTTAAGGTGTTTGCCTTACAAACACAGGGTGCAGGGTTTGAATCTCACAAGGGATAATTGGCTAGGCTTAAAATGGCTCGCAAGGGCAGTTAGCCTAGTACTAACCTATGAACCTATGAACCTATGAACCCACTTTGATGGGATTGTGGGATATCAACATGAAGATTGAAGTCACACTCACACTGACATTCACCAATGTCAAGCATCAGCATTAAATACAGTGAAGTATCTGGGATCTGAGTATACAGTCAATCAAATAGCATAAATACCATATAAACCTCCCTTATGCATTCACTCACAGAATGATAGAGGCGTAAAGAATGCATCAGGCTGGAGAGTCATATATGCATAAAGCACAGAGTAAATGTTAAAAGTGAATGTGAATGTTAAATGTGCAAAATTCCTGCAAACCCACATTCTCATAAATAATTAATGCAAAACGTAACAGCACACTGAACTTTCTTAAAACAAAACATAACAACACGCTTAACTTCCAAACAGAAAACGTACTTCCCAGTGTGTCTACTGTAATACCCAGCATATCTGCAACTTAGGACTTAGGAGGACGCAATGATCATGATTTACAACAAATATCTATTTATCTCAATTACTACTTACTTTTTGTTTTCTGTATAGAATCTAGGCTGCACCTGACTGAGCTGGCTGGAACATTTTAACTGCAGACTGCAGAGTAAACTGCAATTACTGCAAGTAAAACAGGAAAGTAACGAACAAAATCCATTCGCTACTGCAGTCACACTTGTTACAGAAAGAACAGCATGTCCTGTCAGGCATTATGGAACAAACAGAAGAAGGACTAACTAACCTACACCCCTGTTGATTAGCTGAGTTGTTCAGGATTCCTTCCAACTTTTTAGTAAGCATACAGTTTCAAAAATCAAAACATTAAATAATAATAAATAATAGTACAGTGCACACATTTGAATTTCAGGCTCCATATCCCTCTGAAAATATATAATAATGCAAAACTTGTTATCCTCGCAACTATCTGAGTTTACGGATTACAGAAGCAATATTTAAAATTTGTCCCTATTTTTGGACCTTTGTGCCACCCACCATTATTTTTGGCTTTGTTCAGAAGATTTCTTGCTCTGACAGAGTGAGTGGTATGCTGTGGGTAAGTGCGCGACAGTAAACATATTTCACATTGACTTTAGGAGTATCAGATGTGCTACGGGATGGATGCCTTCAGACATTTTGTCCAGCATTATATACGAATATGACTCCTCTCACCAGTTGCATACTGGCCGGACTAGTAGCCATTCACATATCGCTCATTAGTGGCTATCCACTGAGCTGCTGGTGTAGTATTTGGATTTGATTTAATCCCCACACACACACACACACACACACACACACACACACACACACACACCAATTTTGGGCTTGTGACAGGCATAACTATGCTCCCCTAACACATATGCACTGCCATACATTACTACTTCATTATTCCAAATGTATATTCCAACTTTTTAATACATGTAACAAAACTGAAGCAGTTGCTAAAAAGCTTCTAGGTATACCTCTCAACTATCCAGATTTTTAGAGATTTTCCAGATTTCTGGTGGTTTTCTGGCAAGCTACCACAGACTTCATATTGGAAAGGAAAGCGCATGTAAACACAACTCCTGTTTTCCACATCTCACGAGTCGTGCTTCATTTATGCAACGAGGAATACATGGCTGTTTCTTAAAAAATGCCGACTCCCGGTCCCAGTGTGCAAGCCTTATATTTCTGTCACCTTTTGTAATGTTTAGTTTGTTATGATATGATTTGATTTTGTTCCCCTAAGACGCATGTTATCGCTATTTCTGAAGTTTTTAAATATATAATGAATGCCTGAGTGTAGGGTGAGAGACGTGATAGCCTCCTTAACCTAAGCTAACATACATAATAATGTACTTTTGAACAATGAGAGAGATGTGCTGTTGGACTCGGCAGTATATTGTAAATTAAGTGATGAAGGAACCAGTGAGGAATGCTAAGAGTTGATTTATGTCCTGTTGGTTTCCATGGTGGCCATAAAAGTTTGTCATTATCGTTTTTCCTTCTTTAGCAAACTAGATGGAATTTGGGAATGTGGCTTTAAGTAGGAATGATCTATGCACTTTAAATCACTTTGTTTCTCCTGCACCCACTTGACCTGAGAAAGAATCAGTTATCAAATGTCTGTTAACTATGTTGATTTTGATCTGAAATGATTTCTTCTTTTCGGGTTATGGGTAGACTTCCTGAAGTTTGTCAAAGTGCCAACTAACATTAATTCTGGTCTTGGTCTTTTTATGAACAGAGTGAAATGAACTTTTCCCAATGCCTTCTCCCCAGATTTGCAGTTCTGATGCATGTGAGGAGTCAGTGTTGGAAATGGGAGGGGAAGGCATCTCTGGAATGAAAAAGAGGATGATGGTTCCCTTTAAGATTTTAATTTTGGTGTGTTCAGAAATTCACTGGTCAGACATTTTCATTGGGCCATGGTGGAATCATTTGAATATGAGAAAAACAAACTACCACTATGCTTTTTTAACCCCTACAGACCCATGACTGAACAGTTTGCACAGCACATTGCCATGTTAAACAATTTTCTTTTGGCTCGGGGTTCTAACTTTTCAAAAACCATGATGGATAGGCTTTAAAGGAGGAGTGGGAGAGCAGTAAGAGAACTATACAACTGGGATTGCCTCCTTTGCATGTTTATAAAAGGCTGCTGGTATGAAGTTGTTATATAATGTGCTGTGGTGTATTTAGTGGCTTTTAAGCGCTGTTTGTATTCTAGTTCTTGCTTCCCGATTACATCAAATTGTTCTGATGTCTGCAATTGAAGTGAGAGGTCCTGGAGCACATTGTCTTTGTTAAGTTCCAGATTTGGAACTATTGGTATTTGCTGTGCTCCTTTAAGGATATGCATTATGTTTCCATCACCAAATGAGAACCCTGCAGTTTTGGAGATCCAAGACATCATTACAATTCTAAATAAAAATCGGGAATTGAAGGGGCCACTCGGAAATTAGTGGCACCCCATTATTTTGCTGTCAAAACCAGTAAACACTGTGGACTTCAGTACAGTTTAGAGGTATGACTATGTATAGTGACACAACCTTTGAGTCAGTCCATGTTGGACATGTTGTTTAGGCCTTATATCCTTTTAGTAAGGTATCTCTGTAGGTGTTCCAGTTGTTGCATGTGTCTGGACAGATACATGAAAAGGGGGGCATTATATTCAATGACTGGCCTAATGAGGACTGATTAAAGGGGGGCAATGACATCCCTAGATCTAGACACAATCCCTTTGTTTATAAGCTGTGCAATATATAAGGATTTTCTTACAACAGTAGACACATTGGTCAAAAGTTAGTTTACTATCCACATAAGTTTCCAAATCCAGAATGACTGGGTCAGCTCTTAGGGGTGTATTGTAAGTATAAAGCAAACATTTTAACCAGACTGCAAGCTCCCTAAGTTTAAAGCAAATGTTTCACAGTTTTCCTGATTATTCCACTTTTTTTTAATGAAAATAGGAATATGTATAAAAATTGTCCCTTCGGCTTGAGAAATGCAATACAGAAACGAGTTGAATTACAATTACATATAATATCCAGCATGATAAATCTTGGCAAGTATCCCATATTGTTACTGCACTCCTGATTCTAGGTCGTCATGCACATGAAGACCTATTATATCATGTTGATACTTGTGTACAACTCCCATCCACCTGACTGTCTTCACACCAATGTATAACGGTTAACATTCACCTTCCAGGTGGAGAAGGGACTATCTCAGCTACTGATACTAAAGAAAGTTCATAATTCACAGCAAGGGTTTGATGAGGCTTCCTGATTCAGCAGTACATTTAACCTTTTTATAGTTATGTATCTCTTCTTATGACAAAAAGTAAGACCATAATTTATAGCTCACCATTGCAACAAGTATAAGTGTAATCATTAATCAACATACAATAGAAAAAAACAACCATTTAAGAACAGCACTCTACCAGTGTAATATCACTTTGCAACAGCATCATTCTGTTCTTCAACTTGCAAACCTTTTACACTTAAAATCACAACAGATTAATAAAAAAATGTATTACCACAGTGCAAAATAAAAGGTAGCTTTGAAAAAAGTCAGAGACATTCTTGTGCTTTGGAATGCTGCCCATTGACAACCAATGTTATGTTCTTCATTTATCGTACTTGATGTTCAACTAATTCACCGATGCTATTTCTTAGCATGTTTTCCTTCTCAAGGGTCTACCGAAAGACATTTATAAGATCATGTGTTAAATCAAACTTTGCACCTAAGGTGTTGTGATGCATTGTTAAGCCTTATTCCCTAATATGTAGTCTGTGTATACACACTCTCTTTAAATTTAACTTTTAATTCCTTTAATGACTGCATTTTACATTGTTTGCTTAAGTTTGTAATGTTCAATGAACTCTGGTCATAAGCCAAAATGGCCAGCCAACAACCTGGTTAAGAAAAAATGTAAATAAACAAATAAAACCTCTCCATTTCATATCCCTCAGCCTCACAGCATATATCTCTAAGTAGCATTATTATTTATAGCCCTTGTCAGTAAACCCCAAAAGAAGAGCGTGCAAATATCCGGCTATAACAACCCATCACAAATATGCCTCTGTGTTAATAGTATGAGACGTTTCCATTAGCAACAGTCACATGTTCACTTGTATCTAACACAGTACCAATGCCAAGACACATCTAATGTAAAAATTACCTCCTTGGACCAATGGTGAAGTAGCATATACATACGTGCGTCATTATGCAACTACAAGAATTCCCAGTCGACAACAATATACAGAACTGCCTGCTGTTACAGTCTAATATCTATACTCAGGCTTTGCCTGAAAAGAAAAATAAATAAATAATAAAACTGACGTTATCCATACACTAATAATATTTTCACACTGCACACATGGTTTAAAAAACTTGTTTAGTTAATATGTATTGGGGCTATCCCACTAATAATGACAATTTAAATAAGGAAACATTAAACAATATCTTTTCAACCGCCCTCTGTAAAATATCAGTGCCATGATGTGGATCAGAGCACATGAAAACCTATGTAGAAAATAATCATAGCATTGTTCAGATATAATGTTAACAACGTAGCGGTGCAGACCTTAATACAGTCCACAATTTTCAGAAAAAAAAATGTTAAAAATGCTGCCTCGTTAACAGTGTTTCATAAAAATATTACTCTTAGAATCCATCCATCCATCCATAACCCCTTTCACCCATTTTTGCATATGGGGTTGGGGTGTCACTTCAACAGTAACAATTATTTAGAGCCAATGTTAACACTGCCAGGCATATACACATGCACACCAATGGCCAATTTAGATTGTCCATTCCACCTACTGCATGTCTTTGGAGTGTGGGAGAAAACTGGACCACCCTAAGAATACCAACACGAACACAGTGAGGGGACACAGACTCTGCACAGAAGGCACCCCAGCTCGGAATAAAACCAAAGAACCTCTTGCTATGTGGCAACAACGCTGTCCACTGCAGCACTGTGCCCTTAAAATGTGAAACACAAAAGCCTTAAACAATATGGCTTTTTATAACGGTCAAGAACAAAATGTCTATGTCAGTATGGATCATAAAACATGAAAATCAGTCTAGATACTAGCAACATCTCAGTGTAAAATTTAATATAATGAATCTACAATTTTAGAACAGATTGTAAAATGTATCTTCCAATTATCACAGCATAGAAATGTATTTTTAAACAAAAAATGTTTTCTTGACATGTTTTACTCTAGGTAGTGTACATTTGAGATGAATGTTGAAGACTAAAGTGTGTCATAAGAAAACATAATTTTGCTGCTGTTCATTGGACAATTTATTTTCATTTAACTGGGCCAGTCTGAGTGAGCTAAAAGGATCATTTGAGGACTAGTAATAATCACAGATTATTAGTGTATAATAATGAAAAGCTGGTAGTTAAGAGGAAACGGATGGGAAGAAAAATAGGTTTAAAAGTAGAATGAAGGGACAGGAGGAAAGAAAAAATGATATTAGCAGAAGTGTGACAATTGAAAACAACTTGCTTTTGTTTTGTTTTCCAAAAGTTATTTATGTGTATTGATGTGTTTTCAGGCTTGTTATATCTGTATTTTTCATATTTTAATATAATAATTCCAGTTATCCATTAAATTTTTCTTTTTAAAATTTCTGAAAATGATTTCAGGTTAGATTCTAAACATATCTTTCTCTTCAGATGGAATTCCTCTGTTCTGCAACAGGTGATCGGTCTGGAGCTTCTCTATATTTTTATTTAATATAATTTTATTTGAATAACTTGCAAGTTGACCTAACACAGACTAATAACTGGTGCCAGAGTTACGGTCTAAAGCCCAGTGCCAAGAAGTGGATAACAGTAGCTTTCAGAAAGCTGACCGCCCTGTGAAAATGATTACATTTGATAATATGGCCGTAAGAGTAGACCCAGTAGTCAGGAATTTGGGAATGTATGCGGCAGTGACATATCCTTTGACCATCATTTGTCTGCTGTGGTGAGGAAATTAGTTTATGTCGTACAACTTAAAAGCAAGGGTGTGGCATCTAGGGCCAAATATATTGTCGGTCCATTGTACTCTACCCTCTTAAAACCACTGAACACAGTATCCCCTGCAGTATGTACCTAACCTAGACCAGTGGAAGGGAATAGGAAATTTACACTGGGCCTGGCACCCATGTCCCTCATGAACACAGATAGCTTATAAATGCCTGGCCCTCGATGTCCTGTTTGATACAGGACATCATTATTCTTTGGGGAAAACTGGAAAACTTGGCTAGGTTTAGAAAGGCCCCACCAGGTTGCCAGGCTAGTAACAATCTTTGAATATGGAACAACAGGAGCTTTCCCAAAGGTTCCACACTACAAGATTACATGGTGTAGAAGACAAGTCATATGCAGACCACCTTAAAGCCTTGTCCTTGTACTCGTTCTCCTACAGCCTGCTGACCGATGGTTATCTGATTGGTTTGAGGAGTTAATTATGTAAAAGTATTTCATCCTGCTAGTATAAAAGCCTCATAGGTTCATAGGTTCATACATCTGCCCTAGGGCATTTATAAGCCTAGCCAGAGTGTGTTTGGCTTTCGCCACCCATTTTAAATTAATTTTGCTATGCCCTTTTTCGAGGTTAGTATACTGTGCCTCTGTCAGTGACACAGAAGTGATACCCAGGGTAAACCTACCATCTCCCATCCACTCATCAAGATTCCTGTTGAAGAGAGTCAATGAGGGATTCTGCCTAACCTGGACTGGGATTTTATTCCAGAGTGAAGGGAGCCTCTGGGTTATGAATCTGTCCCTCCAGCATGTCCTATTTATTTCAGTGCTGAGGTTCAAGTCTCTCAAGCGCGTAGCTCGATGGGATTTGGATTTTCTGAGGTGCAGCATGTCCATTAATACCGGGTTGGACATGGCTTTATACGTCAGGCACAGATCGCCTCTGAGCAGGCGGTATGCCACTGAGTAGAGCTGGAGTTTCTTTAACCGGGCAGCATATGGCATCTGTTTGAGCCCTTTGATCCTCTTGGTGAGGTACTTTTGGGGTCTTTCCAGTTGCTGCAGGTGTCTGGTAAGGTACATCCCAAAAGGGGCATTGTACTCAATTATGGGCCTGATGAGGGATGAGTAAAGAGGCACGATGACCTCCCCTGATCTAGATGTGAATCCCTTCATGATTAGGTGGGCTATATAAAATGTTTTTCTAACCACTTTGGCCACGTGGTTGTCAAATGAGAGATTGCTATCAACTTGGGTCCCCAGGTACCTAATTATTTCTTCCGTACTTAATGGATTACCACCTATGTGGTAATTTGTGGGCACTTTGTTTTTGCCAAAGGGGATGACTATACACTTTTTGGCGTTTAGCTTGAGGCCATGGCTCTGGCACCAGTTGTCTGTTTCTATGAGGCCCTTTTGTAGGATGCTTGTGTCGGCTGGAGAGTTGATTATGGCGCCCAGTTTGCAGTCATCTGCGAACTTGGTCAGCCACAGTCCTTCCGTGTTAGCCTGTACCTCCGAGAATTATATACCAACAAGAGAGGTCCCAGGACTGAGCCTTGTGGGACGCTACTTGTAACTGGTTTGGAGTCTGACATGGCTCCAGCAATTTTAACCATGTGGGTTCTGTCCTTGAGCCAGTTTGCAACCCATCTAGTGACATAGGGGTTTATATTTAAGCTGGTGAGCTTATCTATAATGCCCGAGTGGGGTATTGTATCAAAGGCTTTTGCAAGGTCCAGGTAGGCTGTGTAGAACACCTTCCCTTCGTCAATGGCCTTGGTGACTGTTTCAAAGAAATCAACCAGGTTTAAGAGGCAGGATCTGCCCTTAACAAAGCCGAACTGGGTAGGATCCAGTGTCTGTAGGTCCCCAATATCTTTATTTATGAGGTCCATGATGATCCTTTCCATAGCTTTGCAGACCAAGCTAGTCAGGCTTATGGGGCGATAGTTTCCAGGATCTGTTGAGGCACCACCTTTGTGGAGAGGGACCACTGCTGCTGTATGCCACTCTTTGGGTACATATCCTGTAGTAAGGCTGAGATTGAACAGTAGTTTTATGTTTGGGTTTAGTTCTTCTTGGAGTTCATGTAGGACACAGCCCGGGACACCGTCTGGTCCCATTGATGCTGTGTTTTTTGCTTTGGAGAGGGCGGCTCTTACCTGAGCATCTGAGATGTCAGGGGGGCAGCACTCTGTTGGGATAGATATTTGCCCTTTTGGTGGGGAAGGGGGGGGGAGTTTGCGCTGAACCTGTCAGCTAGGATGTTGGCAATGTCTGTGGGTTTGGTGTATTTTTTGTTATTTTGGACTAATTCTGAGCATATCTGGGAATTCCCACCCAGGTTCCTAACATAACTAAAGAAAGCCTTGCGATTATCCTTAGTGTCCTGTGCAATTTTTCTCTCGAAGCTGGCCTTAGACGATTTTATGAGTGCCCGTAGTTTTTACTAATACTGATCAGAGATGCCTTCCCTTTTTGGGATTTTGCTCTATCATGTAGTAGCTTCCTCCTTCTATTGTATAGTTTGTTTATGGCTGGGGTCCACCAGACAGGATGCCTAACTTTGGAGGATTGGGTCTTGGTTTTATTTGGGATTGCATGATCCATGCATTCCTGAAGGTGTTCATAGAATGCGTTTATAAAGGATTCTGCGGTCTGGGCCGTATTTTCCACAGGCCCGGGGGCTTTGAAGGATTCCACCTCGGTTTTGAGGAGTGTGAAATTTGCTTTAGAGAAGTTTTTCACTGTGGTTTTCTGGGCAGGGGCTGGGGTCGGGATGTGAATATCTAGTGAGATTAGTTTATGGTCTGATCTTACCAGTGAGGGATACACTTCTGGTCTATAGCATAGAGTCCCCATGTTGGTGATGATCAGGTCCAGTATGTTTTCCCCTCTTGTGGGAGTGGCAACAAGTTGTTCCATAGCATTTGAATTTATAAATTCTAGGAACCTTCGGGCTAGGGTGTTGGAGCTAGAGTAATGCTCCCAGTCTATGTTAGGATAGTTGAAGTCGCCCAATATAATGGTGTTTGGAGAGACCTTCATATTTTCCAGTGTTCTCAGGAAGGCCAAGTGGGGTTCCTGGGTTTGGGAGGGTGGTCTGTAGCAGACTATAAACTGGAAGGCAGTTTTACCCACTATTAGTTGCACATGGATAGTCTCTGATGCTTCGTGCTGTGCCACCAACCTGGAGGTGTGGGTATCTTTGACGAATGTTGAAACCCCCCCTCCTTTTGTGGTTCGGTCCAAGTTTTGGGGCCGAAAAACATGGTATGAGGTATAACCTGGTAGTGCTGGGGTGCTCTCGGGAGCCTTGAACCAGGTTTCTGTTACTGCACAGATATCGATGTTCTCCATGCTTAGGAGAGTTTTCAAGTATGTGCATCTTGAGGTTTAGACTTCTGGCATTGAGTTGCATTACTCTTAGTTTCTTATCCCTTGTGATACCAGTGGAGGTGGGTTTGTCTTTTGAGCCTTGCCTAAAAAAGGCACTATGGGGGTGGCAAGAGCCTTTGTCAATTTCCAAAAGTCCAGGGGTGACAGGTGCAAGCCATCCCTAGTGAAGCATCGTGGCTTGTCGAGCATGTCATCCAAGGCAGACAGGCATTGGATCCCCTTTGAATGACACCAATACTTAAGCCAATTGTTGAAATTGGTCATCTTGTCTTCATATTGTGGCATCATTCTTGGTGAGGGTAAGATGCTACTCAAGGTCAGGGTCATACCAGCCTGGGCTACATGCTCAGAGAGCTCCTCTATGTCTCTTTTCATGCAGTCCAGGGAGGTACGTCTCAGGTCATTCACACCAGCATGGACAATGACTGAGTCATATTTGTACTTGCCTTGGAGTGACCTGAGTGCTTGTGTTATGTGGCGGATCCTAGCACCTGACAGGCAGCTCACCATGACCTTCTCCTTGTTCAGCCTGGTGAGCGGGACGTCAGTGTGCCTGACGATAGAGTCACCTATTACAAGTGTATCAGGTGTGTTGTTTAGCCTTAAGGGCTGTGACTGTTCGGCACACTGGCTTTGTGAGCTATGTGTTGCACGTGTTTTGTTTTGGGGTAGCGGTTGCTTGGGTGTCTGCTTTGGAGGTCTCTGCTGCTTAGGCAGATTTTTATTTAGAGCCTCTGAGTATGTTTTTGTGTGTTTATGTGTTTGGTTTGCTGTCGTGGTAGGTCTATGTGAGACTGGAATTGTAGTGAGTGTGGTTTCCTTCTCCTCCTGACTGGTTACGCCAGTACTGAGTTGAGAGAGCTTAGCCTCCAGTTTGGCTATATGGTTGCATCTCTCACATGTGTTGGAATTTGTTGGGAGGAGGAGAGGGTTGTCTGTGTACATGAGGCAGTTGTAACATTGCCTCAAGATTCCCAGATTCACCAGCTGGACTGGAGAGGAGATTGAAAACTGACCTTTGGACATGCTAGAATAGTATTGGGAATTCCTTTATAATTGAAAAAAAGGGCCAATGGGGAACAAAGTACTCAAGGGGAGTTTGTGAGGGTGTAGTGCTTTTAATTTTTTAGTGCTGACTTATATAATTGCTTTAGTGAGCAAGTGCCAGGCTTTAGAGTGGGAATAGCTTGTTCATTGTGCAAATGTGGTTACCCACGCCTTGTATATAAGCAAACCTCTCCAGTTTAAAATCCTGTATAGGAAATGGTCTCAATAGTCTCTCACTGTTCATAGTGCTCAAAGAACTGCCAGTTTGCACAGAGAGCAGCACCAGTGCAGGTCTTCTAATAGTATACTGGTAAACACTCACACTTAGACCTTTACGTAATTCTCCCCTACTCCTTCCCATCTACTGAGGATATGGTATAATGGATAGGTGCTTCCCTGTTATCTCTGTTTTTGGCTTGGTAGATATGGGCATCTTGACCATTTAATTTTATAACGGACAAACACACTGTGTGAAACATGTAGATTGACGATGTCATTGGAGGCAAAGCTGTCATATACACACACAAAAAATGCAAACCAGTTGTTAGCATTACACCCAAAGCATTCACTACCAACACTACAGAGCAGTCTCATAGACCCACATATGCAGAGGTACTCACTTGTAATCTAAACAAACCTCCAAGACCTCCTGAAAGCATTTCTCAGTGGCCCTGCACACACTCAAAAGAGATAGCACCTCACACAACACATAACTTTGAAAAATCATAGTAGCCCCGCTTCCAAGCCCATAAGGCAGCACACCACAAAGCCAAACACTTGTAGTTATTGGGGATCCCATTGTAAACATACTGATGTTCCCCTTACCATGCCAAACAAGGAGAAGATCACAGTGAGCTGTCTGTCTGGATCCAGGATCCACTAGATCATGCATGCACTTGCGTCTTTAAGCCACAAGTACCAGTGTGACACGGTTGTAGTCCATGTGGGTGTAAATTACCTAAGATGTACCTCACTGGACTAAATGAAGAGAGACGTGATGAATCCCTCTGAATACCAGACTGGTATGAATCTAGCCTTGAGTAACATCCTACCTTCACCAATGATGATGCCACAGTATCAGCAAAAAATGATTGACTTCAACAGTTGGCTTAGTTTCTGGTGTCACAACAAGGAGATCCAGGATCTGTCAGCTTGGGGAGACATGATTGACAAACCACAATGCTTTGCCAGAGATGGTTTGCACGTGTCACCACTTGGCTTCCGGATACTGGCAAAAACTTTATCTCCCCGTAGTGCCTTTTTCAGGCTGTGTCAAGTTGTTAAGCCCTCCAACATAAAATAAATCACTCACAACTACGTAAAGGTTCTGTTATTAAATGCTAGGAGTTTAAATACAAAAAAAAAAAAAATCTATACTCCCTGGAAACACTCCTATCCCAGGAAAATGTAAACGTATGTGCAGTCAAAGAAACATGGTTCAGAACCATAGAAATCACCCTGGCTATCAAAGGCTACAATGCCTTTCATACATTTCAGTCCCCCTCAACTCAGGAAGAAACAAAGGGAAGAAGTGCCTCAATGTTCATAAAGGGCAAGTACACCACTAGACTAACCCAACAGCATGACTTGCCTGAGCTGCTTCTTGCCCAACTCACCTTAGGTGTGACACCTTATCGTATCCTTACTAGCTATAGATCCCCTAACGTGAGTCAGGAAAACCACACCTACTTAAACCTACATGAATCTCGTAACATTCAGCCTAACACCATACTCATGGCTGACTTTAACTACCCCTCCATAATCTTTGAGACTTGTATGACCCACACTTCACTTTTCTCAGAGGTTTTTGGACTTCTTAAGCAGAAACACCCTGGAGCAACTAGTTAGCTCCCCAACAAGAGGTACAAATATCTTATATCTAGTACTCAAAAACATGGGGGATGTTGCTCCCTCCTGTGTATTAACTCCTCCCTGGTAATATCTGACCACAAAATGCTCACCTTTAGTATTAAAACTAACCTAGAAACCCCAATCAAACTCCACACCAGTTAATCATTTTGCTAAGGACAATTACTTCAAAGTGACAGCTTATTAAATTTCCAAGCCCCTGTAAACCCAGATGCCACTGAGGCCTACTCAGAGCTGTACACAAAAACACTGTGCATCCACATTCTTAGCTGCATAGAGGAGGCAGTACCTGTCTGAGTCAAACCTATGATTACTGGCAAAAATAAATCACCTTGGTGGACCCCTAGTATAAATAGGCTATTCAACAAAAAGGAAAAAAATCCTGTCAAAAGCTAAGAAGGAACAGACAAAGCAGTGCAAAAAGACACTCACCAATCTAAACAAACAAATTAGAGAGCTGGTCAAATCTACCAAAGCAAACTGTGAGACAAAAATAGCCTCCCAGATGAATGATAATCATAAAGCTTTTTTAAGTTTGTAACCTCAGGGGAAATGGTCAGCAATGTGCCAAGTTAATCATGAACAACAACTTTTACATCCAGCCCGAAACTATAACAAACCTGCTGCCGACAAGTTCACTTCAGACTTCTCCCCCCGTCACCTCCTACCACACCCAAAGAAATACCCACAACCATCCTTGTGCCAGTCATTATGAGGGAGCAAGTGTTTACTGTGCTCGCTAAAGCCAAAAAACACAGCCTTCATGGGTCCCGACAACATTCCAGGATGCTTCTTAAAAACCTTAAAACACACTCTATCAGGGCCACTAGAAGCTCTCTTTAATCACAGCTTCAGGATGGGCTTTGTCCCAAAGGAATGGAGGACTGCAATAGTTGCCCCTTTGCATAAGGTGAGTCCATCAACTGACCCAGGGAGCTACAGACCCCTAAGCTTGACCAGTCTTATCCAAAAACTAATAATCTGTCCCACAAGTAGGCTGACAAGTATGGCTGGTGCGATTGGCCAAACAAACTTAGTAGATACTCAATAAAGAAAGCCAGCACCATAATGACCAAAATAGTATTTTAATAATATCACATTCCAGACCAGTTTCGGCAAGTAGCCTTCATCAGTGATATCCATAAACATATTAAATGATTTAACTACGCACAGTGTCCCATCATTTCCTCTGACATCACTTCCACCATAATTAGTGCAAAAAAAACCTTTGAAAATGCAAATGTTCTTGTGCCATTAGTTAAGTAATTACCCAAGAACCTATGAATCTATGCTGGCCTATAAAGGATCCTCTGAAACAGCATTAATGAACTTGTTTTACATCCACAAAACAAATAGCAACACCCAATCAAGGGACCTAAACCTCACCTGTAACATAAATAAAACATGCTGGGGGAAAGCTATGTGTCTCAGAGGTTGCTCCTTCTCTGGAACAGGCTTCCCATCCAAGTGAAGTAGAGTTATTTCCTATGGTTAAAGTGTTTGCCTTACAAACATAAAGTGCGGGGTTGGATTCTCAGATGGGATAAATGGCTAGGCTTAAAATGGCCCACAAGAGCAGTTAGCATAGTATAACTTATGAACCTATGAAATCTTAAACCAGTAGCACTTACTCAACTGAAACTGTGATCTGTGGATGGGGTACCATAAAAATACCCTGGTCTGGCACCTTTGTCAGTATTACTGACAGGATGTTTGCAAATGCTTGACCAGTCATACCAATGTCATATAGGTTCATAGGTTAGTACTAAGCTAACTGCCCTTGCGAGGCATTTCAAGCCTAGCCAATTATCCCTTGTGAGACTCAAACCCTGCACCTTGTGTTTGTAAGGCAAACACTTTAACCATTAGGCCACCCTCCCAACCTTTTTAAATTTATGTGAACATTTAACAGCATAAATCAATCCTTCTGAGTTACAAGTGCATCTGTTTCTAACATCCACTTTTTTAATGTTTATTGGTTTGTAGTTAGGTGCTATGCTAGCTGCCCCTGTAGGCTATTTTAAGCCTAGCCAGTTTTTCTTAGTAAGAATCAAACTCTGTACCCTTTGTTTGTGAATTAAACACTCAGACTATTATGTCAATCCCCAGCTGTAAACTGCCTCAGTAAGGCTCAAACCCAGGACCTTGTACACTATAGTCATAGTAGTTAACCACTAAGCCATCATAGCAATAGTTATGCCCTCACAAAACCTATGGCAGCAATACCTATCTTATATTATTGGGTAGCATGGCTGGGCTTAAAGCAGCCTTTTGGGGTCGTTAGCCTAGTATTCTACTTATGATAATATAATTAAGGGATATAAGCAGCCTTTGAGGATTATATCTGGGTCTATGTTATAACAGCGAATGATCAAAAGATCGAACGCTGTTATAACAAACCCAAAACAACGAAAACGTAAATAAGCGAACTACCAGAACAGCAATTTTTTTCCCAGGGAAAAAAAAATACTAAACACTATTCTTAAGTGGGGGGCTTTGCCCCCCAACCCCCTCCTACTTAAATATACCAACTCCAAGATCACACTACAGTGCCGAAAATGGCAAAGTGACGAAAGCGGCCAAGCGACTTCTTTCCCAGGGAAAAAATTTGCTTAAAAGCCGCTTTGTCATTTTGCATTTTCGGCATTTACAGTTTGACCAAGACGCATTCGACAGACTGCGTCTTCGGTCTTCTGACAGGAACCCTTATATGTTTATGCAAGATTTTTAACTGTAGGACATTTGTTTGGTTTCAACAATTTATAGTGAACTACTTTGAATTGTAAGCGTGGTTGAGTGTTTTGGAATTCTGGCTGTTCTCTTTTTTTAATGCTGTGCAACAATGGGTTTTGTTCAAGAGGTTTTCAGAAAATTTAACAGTTTTATTATAACTTTGTTCTAATTTCTTTAAGCATTTTTTTTTTAGTATTAAGGAGAATTGATTGCACATATAAGGGCTCATATTCTATACTGAAGGACCACACAAACAATTATTGGAAGTAAAAGCTCAAGTCTGATAAGAGGGAGTAGTTCACAAAAATATGTATTAATTCTGAAATTGCTTGATCTTGGAGAATCCCTTCTTCTTTAAGGTGCAGCAGGCATAAGAGTTAGTATATATAAATAGTAAGGGTGTGAGGTTATATGGGGGCTTTCCCCCTACAAAGAAAAAAAATAAATATGTTAACGTGTAGCAGCAAGTTACCCACTTTACTGTTATTTAGAGAAGGTCACACTTAATTTTTTGGGAGTTTCAGGACTCTCATAATCAAGTCTTGAAGTTCTGATATGCTGTATGCATATAACAGTCAGAAGTAAAAGTGCACCTGTAAATATAAGTAGTGCTGATTCCGATAGGTATGCTTTTGATGCCTGCAGCCTTCCTAGTTTCTAATTAGTTTTGCTTTCAGTTTAGGCATTGTAAGGATAATCCAGCTTTAACTGAGCCAACATCACTCTCAGATGTCTAGAGGCATGCTCATTTCCCAGCAAAAATTTTGAAAAATGAATCCATTGAACTATCCTTATTTTCACAACTTTAGGTTAGTTAAAACATTCCATATCTTTTCCGTAAAGTGACTTGAGTTTCCATACAGTGTTGATCCTATGTAAACATTTTACACAAACACAGTGAAAATTTGTGTTTGTGTTTGAGAGTGTGGGTATGTAATCAATGTAGGCAAGCTGAAATGTTTTGGAATGTTGCTGTAAGCAGGGGACTTAGAAAATGCAAGCAGGGGGCATGGCTAAGGATGAGCCTCGAATAGCATTTTCTGTCAGCTCTGCCTCTTCATAGCTTTTATGACAGGAAAATTTGAACATATCTAATATGAAATTTTTTTTTTACATATTTAGTTTATTCCAAAAGTCTATTTAGATAGTATCTCAGTTTTTGTTATTTTTTTTTATATTTTCCTGTCAAAATATGTCAAGTGTGTGGCACCAGTTAACAGTATGAGCTTCACTAAATCTTCACACCAGGATATCTCTTTAAAAAAAGAACTACAAACTTTACTTTCTACCATTCAAGAACTTTCTACAAAAATAGATGAATTGGATCTGAACTTGGATAATTTTAAGGAAAACTCTTCTCAACAAATGGAAACTATCCACCAAGACCTTAAGCAACAAAAATAACAAATCAATGGAATAGAAACATCTTTAAACGACATGGAGTGTAGAATTGAAGTAAATGAACACAATTTAGAAAGCCTTTTAAAGCAAAATTCCTTACTGTCAGCAAAAATAGATGATCTAGAGAACAGATCTCGAAGAAACAATATCAGAATCGTCGGGTTGCAAGAAAATGTAGAAGATAATAATATGGAGAAATTTTTAACATCGTGATTACCAGACATCCTACAACTCCCCAAAGCCCTTTCATATGGAATTGAAAGGGCTCATAGATCTTTGACTACATCAAAAAATAATAAAACTAATTCTACAAGATCTGTCATAGTTAGATTTTTGTCCTCTTGTGACAAAGAATTTGTACTGAAGACAGCATGGTCCAAATCTCCCATCAAATTTAAAGGTAATGTCATCTGGTTTGACAGTGATTATTCTTCATTAGTTATTGCCAAAAGGAAACTATTCTTGCCATTACTCAAAGAACTTAAAAAGCTCAAATTAAAGCACACTTACTTTTCCAGCAAGGCTAAAAATCTTTCTTCAGGATGGTCCAAAGATATTTGATGAACTAGAACCAGCCATCACATATATAAAATCAAATAAAATCCTGGATAAAATAGATATGGACTGGGCTTCCACTAGCCTCAAGAGATTAGCAGAAAACGGATCTTGGAAAACTCTAGATCACAAAAAGAAACTAAAAAAAAAAATAAATGACTTGAGTTAATCCACAATGTTCTGATTTTTTTTTTGGTTTCAATATATAAATTATAAATCTTTCTACATAACCCAGAAGTCTTGCGAGATGAAAATGGTTCAACAGGTGAGTGTTGCAATTACTTTTTCCATTCTCATTGGTTTGTGTCAAATATTATTTATTTTCCTGCTATTTGTTATATATTTAATTATTAATCCCATGCTTCATTACGATCTATTAATACTAGTATCTAGTTCATTAACTTGACATATAATATCCTTTACATGATATAAATTAATCATATACAAGCTAGAAGGGAATAAGTGTTCTTTAGCATTTGACAATCCGAGTACTGTCCTTTGTAACTAGCGGTCTCTTGGATTGGGTCCTTGTTACACTGTCATTTTATAGTTACATTTGGACTGTTGGAGTGGGCTTAATGCTTTGTGGTGAAATGGTTCTTACTGTTTATTGCTTTTTTGTTAGTTTGACTTTTTTTTTTTAGGTTTGTGGGTCTTGGCTACTCTGCTTTCTAGTCCTGGCATGATGCTGATGTGTTAGCGTTGTTAGATGCACTGTTTGATTTGGCTTTCGTGTGCACACACTGGGGTTTATTGACCTTATTTATTTTGTGCTTTGTATTTAGTGTCCTGTTATTTTTAGAGAGATCTTGTGTTGGCTGTGGACTTCCTTGTGGGAGTTTTTGGGGGTTTGTGTGTTTGTTAGTCTTTCTTTTTCCTTTTGCTTCATTTCACTGTGTTGTGCCTTGCGGCTTGGATTTGATTCATGCTACGACATTTTTTTTTCTTTTTCCCTCTGCGAGTGTTTGTATTGATCTTAGTATGTTCGGGATGTCTTGTGCGCTTACCAAGGTTGTTGGAGGTTAGTTTTGTATGTCTCACTATCACTTTCTTTCCTGCTACAACCTCCAGCTGACTATTCAAACTTGCAGACTAAAGATCAGCTGTTAGATGACTTTCCGATGCAGAATGACGTCATCAGCACTCCAACCACAATATGGAAGCATCCAACACACGGATCATCATTCATCTCAATGGAAAATCAGCAACAACATTAATCTACTGTCTGTAACTCTATAATGACATCCAGCTAGTAAATGTTCAACCTGTCAGACACTCGTACACCACACTGTGATCATTTTGAATTAAGAAGTGATACTAAGCAACGATAGAGCCGTCTGCGGAGGGGCAGGGAAAGGAGAGTAGAATGACAAGAGGAAGAGGGAAAAAAGGAAAAATGAGACCCATTTATAAAGGTACTGTACTTAGCCCCACAAATAATGAATATTCTTGGACTTTGATGGACTATATATACATAAAACGGATCTGTTGCTTAGTATATTTACACTATTTGTTTTTATACTTTTAATAACACATTCTTCCTGCTTTACTGTGCATTTGTTTGTTTAAAAGGAAAAGGAATAAGGGGGTAAGAGGGAAAAGAAATGGAAAAGAAAAAGAAGAGAATAGAAAAGAAATACTAACCTGCTAACATTCAGTTGTAATCCAACAATGTAACTTTAAAACTACATGGTCTTTCAAAAGTGGAAGGGAGGGAGGAGGAGAAAAGAAAAAAGGAAAAGAAACAAGCATTGAATTGTTCTTTTTTATATTATAATAATTAATATAACTGCCTTATGTTGCATACTGAGATGTTGTTCATTATATAGTATATTATTAATTTTTAGTAACAAAGCCATTTCATTTGTTTACTTAACATAGCATAATTAGGTATCTTATTGCTTATGGTATTATCTCTATTTTGTTTTTAGAAAGTGAGGGATACAATAGTTACATTTTATGGCATTATCTTTTGTGCGGCTTATCTGAAACACCCTTTTTACTTTTTAGATTGATAATTCCAATGCTCTCTGTTAATCACCATACTCATTAAGCTATTTTTCTTGCTTCATAACATCACAACCTGTTTCAAAACATTTCATAGCATGGTCTCAGTGCGATGTAATGACATGTTATAGGAAGAGGTAGAGTAAGATAGAATATAATGAAGGCAGATAACTAGTCCTTAGCGTCGTATATTTTTCTTGCTATAGCCAGAAATATTCTATATACACCACACTTGTACTGTCATTGCATCGCGCTATTGACTATGCATTTATAAACATTACAACATTCATCAACACATTTGTATTGGTATTCAATAACTTTGTCTAATAAGTAGTACCATTTTAGTATGTACCACTAATAAATGGATCATTGGACTTTTGTTAAGACATATAATGTATAAATACACGTAAGATCATATCTAGGCAGTTTTTGACTGTAATTTGCTGCTAGTTAGAAAGACAGTTTGAGTTATTGATGTCACTCAAATTAGGAGTATTTGACTACAGAAGGGTTTGGGTTTTTTTTTTAGTTAATAGTCTGTGTTATAAATTTTTGAAAATATCGTTATTGATGTTCACTACAATTCACATTAATGACCACTATTTAAACATATCTGTGGTTTTATTACCTTATTATATGATATATAGAAATATTGTTGTGTTCCTTATATCTATCTCTTATTTATTAACAGACAAACAACTAACACTCAGAGTTAGAATGTATTATTAAACAAAGAATCTAATTCATGACTTCCTTACATTGCATTTCACTTAATGTTAATGGATTAAAAAAAAACAAACAAGAGAAGATCTTTAATTAAATATCTTAAACTCCAAAATTCTCAACTGATATTCTTACAAGAAACTCATTTGATATCAGATGACATTGCCAAATTCAACTCTAAATCCTTTTCTCTGCTAGTTAGCTCTGAATATGTTAAAAAGAAGAGGTGTTGCAATACTATGGAATAACAGATTTCCTGTCCTAGAATAATAGACACAAACCAAGATAATAGAGGTATGGTAGCATCCGTTACAATAGAATTTAATAGTAAATACTCACTTTATTTAACATATATTGGATTCCTGGCATTGGACTTAAAACAGCACAGCAACATATAGAACACATTATTCAATTTTCAAAAGGTGACACGATACTAACTGATGATTTTAATTGCATTTTTGATAGTAAAGACACCACCTTCACTGGTAATAGGAAGATTTCATCCACTCCCAGGTTATTGAAATCATTTACTGATTCCTTTTTCTAAGAGATATCAATAACTATGCAGATACTAAATCATTATTCTACACTTTTTTTTTTCTCACAGGCATAACTCATTTTCAAGGATAGACAGTTTTTATCTCTAATAATTTAGTTGATTCTTTAACTAATGCTAGGGTGATTGCATGTCCCCTCTCTGATCATAATTCTATAACTTTTGACTTATTTATTTACTCATTATACAATGCTCAGATAAAGAGGATTCCAGCATACATGTCTAATTTGAATGATTTTAAATCCTTCATATCTATAGAAGTTCATAACTCCATTGAACACAATGCCACTAAAGACACTTCCGAAATTTTCATATGGGATTCAATGAAAGCCTATTTATATGGTAGGATAACTGGTATAAAAAAAAAAAAGAATTACTTGTGATAAACAAATTAAAAGAGATACAATCAAAACTTGATAATTTGAATCTAGACCTTTTAAAAAACAAAGAAGATAAAACTATTAAAAAAGATATAGATTCTTTAAATAAGAAATATCTTGAGATTTTAGATCATAGGATAAAGATTAGTTTAGAGAAATTTAAATTTATTTCTTTTTCATCAAACCCTAGATCCATAAATATGCTAGCCAACAAAATTAAAAGAATGAATAAATTTAATCACATTAAGGAACTTTATTCACCACAAAAAAAGAAAAAGGTTTCTGGTCTTCATAACATATTAAATGAATTTAGAGAATTTTTTTCTAAACTAAATCAGTCCACTGAGTCAATAAACCCCATAATTGATATAAGGTCATTCATTAATTAAAACTCAAAAAAAAGTTAACTGAACAACAAGTTAAATTATTAGACAGACAAATAACCCTTAAAGACATTCAAATACAAATCAACAAATTAAACAGACAAATAACCCTTAAAGACATTCAAATACAAATCAACAAATTAAACAAAACAAAGCCCCGGGTAGTGATGACATCACCCCTGAAATTTATAAATTCTACCTACAAAAGCTCTCTTGATTTTGCATTCAGTTTTCAGTATAGCCCAAACTAAAAATGTAATCCCACCATCGTGGACATATACCTTTATCACTCCTATTTTAAAAACAGGATAAAGATCCTGCCAAATGTAATTCATACAGACCGATTTCTTTATTAAATACAGATTACAAAATGTTCATGTCTATATATGCAAATAAACTCAAAAAATTACTTCCTAGTTTAGTAGACTCTGATCAAACTGGCTTCATTATTAACAGAACCTCATATGACAACATTGAGAATATTAACCTTAATAGAATCAGTGAAGAACTTAAAAAATAACCTAACTATAATTAGCTTAGACATAAATTGTGCATTTGACACAATAAGCTGGGACTATTTATTTATACTACTGGGAGAACTTACCTTTTCCAAAAACTTTATAAATCTTATTTCCCAACTTTTTACTGGTTGTCAAGCATATGTCAAAATAGGCTCCTATATTTCACAATTCATACCTATTGAAAAAGGCACTAAACAAGACTGTCCATTATCTCCACTTTTATTCACCTTAATTATGGAACCGTAGGCTAACCTGATTAGGGATAATACTACCATTAAAGGTTATGATTTGGGTTTTAATGAAACATCAAAAATACAACTGTTTGCAGACATATTGATTACATTGGGGGGTAAAAATCCTACCTTGCAGAGTTATTTAATAATATGGACAAGTTTAAAAAAACTCAGATTTTAGATTTAACCATAATAAAACACAAATTCTCTTAGTTGGTCAAAACAATTCAACATACAAGATAATTTTAAGAAATATTTAGCTCAAACTCAACAAATAACATATCTAGGTATAATTATTTCTAATAATTTAAGAGACACACTAAAAATAAATTTCAACAAAAGTATTCAAATCATAGAAACTCTAACAAGCTTATGGTTAAAAATAAGATTCTCAATGGAAGAAAAGTTGTCACTTATAAAGATGGTTTTACTTCCTAAAAATTTGTATATAATGCAGTTTACATCTATACCCCATACCCACATAATACTTAAAAAGTTCAATTCTCTTATTAATAAGTTCCTCTGGCATCTAATTAAATCTAGAATTGCATTATCAATCCAAATGTATAACTGGGATAATGGTGGTATTGCTTTGCCTAATCTAGAATTGTATGCAATTTCATCGGTAATTAAAACAATTACTCTTCTTATAGACAATAAATATTCAACCAAATGGAAAGATTATATTCTTAAGGTTAATCATTTGTGAACTGAAGGGGTGGAGCTAGGAACTAAACCTTCTATTTAAGGGGTAAAATAAAACATTTCAGAGCTTTATTGGAAAGGCTCACTCAGACTCTGATACACTTTGTTGTGAGGGAAAGGTTGGTTTGCTTTTTATTTGTTGTATTTTGTATTAGTTTATTGCTTTTTTATATTTTGAGTGCTGTGGTTTGTCTTCTTTACCTTGTGTTTTGCTTGTGTTCTGCTTTTAACTGCATATTAAAATTTCAAAAGACCTTACAGCTCTATCTCTTGTGAGTCAGGCAGAATATCCCCCACCCCCACACAGTCACTGTCCTTCTAGTTGCCTGCCTCTTATGTTAATTTGACCATATATCTCATTTCCTCTCTGCTTTCACTAGCTTGTGTGAGTAAGCACTAAATTATCATTTTGTGAAAACACCCCCCTGCAACTATTTAAATGTATTGGCCATTCTACTGTATTCCATAGTACCGAAATACAAAAGTGATCACCCCCTTTCACTCTATCTTGCTGTTTTAAAATATAGTGACTCTCCACTAAAACTTAATTTTTTAGACAGGTAAAACTTAAGTTACCTACTTTCACATCTAACTTCTCTAGTGCACACTGCAGTGTTTAGGATAAACCTTTTTTTTTCATTTTACCTTTAAGCATCCCTGTGACTAGCACTTGCTCTAATACCTGCTGGAAAGCACTAGGAAGCCTTAAACTGATACAAGCACTCAACTCTCCTTATTAATAAGGAGAAATTAATCATACGCATTAAACAGCCTATAATTGCAAAGTACCTTGTTAAGGTAAGGGAAAACAGCTCCTGTACTTATAAAAAAAAAAAAACACCAAATCAGGCATGTCCAAGGGTCAGCTTCCGTTGATTTCTCCTGTCCACCTGGTGAATCTGGGCATACTGGAGAAATGCAGCAATTGCCTCATGTACACAAACAAACCTCTCCTCCTACCACCCAACACTACAACCTGCAAGAGATGCACTTACATAGCCAAACTGGAAGCAAAGCTCTCTCCATCCATGATTGTGCTAGACAGTCAAGAGGAGAAGGTTAACAACTGCACTACACCTCAAGCAACACATAGCCCTTCTAAACTCACACCAACACCCACACATAGCAACAGTAAATCAACATATGCGGTGGCCCTTAACTGTAACCTGCACAAGCAACAAGGACCTCCGAAGCTGAAACGCAAACAAACACCAATCACAACCAAAGTGTCACATAGCTCACAACACCATTGTGCCACCCAGCAACAGTCCCTAAGGCAAGACAACATACCTAACACTTTAGTCGTAGGTGACTCTATAGTCAGGCACACTGATGTCCCACTCACCAGGCTGAACAAGGAGAACATTACAGTGAGCTGCCTGACGGGTGCCAGGATCTGCCACATAACTCATGCACTCAGGTCATTCCACAACAAGTACAAATATGACTCTGTCATTGTCCATGTTGGAGTGAATGACTTGAGACCTACCTCCCTGGACTACATAAAAAGAGACATGGAAGAGCTCTCGGATCATGTGGCCCAGGCAGGCATGACCCTAGCTCTGAGTAGCATCCTGCCTTCGCCCAGAATGATACCAAAATATAAGGACAAAATGATTGACTTCAACAATTGGCTAAGCTTCTGGTGTCATTCAAAGGGGATCCAGTATCTGTCTGCCTGGGATGACATGATCGGCAGACAACGATGTTTTGCCAGAGATGGTCTGCACCTGTCGCCCCTGGGATTCAGGTTACTGGCAAAGGCTCTTGCCACCCCTATAGTGCCTTTTTTAGGCAAAGTTTAAAGGAAAAAAACACCACCGTAACAGGTACAAGCATGCAAAATATGAAGATAATGCTACTCAGTGCTAGAAGTCTAAACCTCAACATGCACTCTCTCGAGGCACTCCTAAAAATAGAGAACATCGATATCTGTGCAGTAACTGAGACCTGGTTCAAGGCTCCAGAGAGCACCCCTGCAATACCAGGCTACAACTCTTACAGGATCGAAACACTAAAGTTGGAGACGTGTCCATATTCACCAAGGATGTTCACACCACCAGGTTAGTTGCCCAACACAATGCGTCTGAAATTCTCCAGGTGCAACTAACACTAGGTAAGACTGCAATCCAAATTGTAGCTTGCTACAGATCCCCACCATGCCCCAAGATTCTCACTACACCTTTCTAAACATACTAGAAAGCATTAATATACAACCAAGCACCCTAATAATGGGTAATTTCAACTACCCAGCCATTAACTGGGAAAACTACTCATGTACCAACACCTTTTCCCAACATTTCCTGGAATTCATAAATTCCATTGCCCTGGATCAACTAATCCATAGTCCCACCAGGGGCTCCAATATCCTTGAATTGGTCATTACCAACATGGGAAATCGATGCTCCACACCTATGGGTCACCCCCTTGTTGGTCAGGTCAGACCATCAGCTAATCACCCTTAACATCCACACCCCCTCCCTGTAAGGAAACCTCCATAAAAAAAAACTTCTCCAAAGCCAGCTTCATGCTACTCAAGTCAGAAGTTACAAACTTCATGACACCCATGCAGATGGGAACTGAAAGTTCGACTGCTGAGTCCTACACTAAGGCACTGTACGAGCACCTCCACTCATGCATGAATCGTACCATCCCAAGTAGAACCATGATGCACTCCTCCAAAAAAAGGAAGCCAATCTGGTGGTCCCCTGCCATAAACAAACTTTACAACAAAAGGAAGAAACTGTTGCAGAAAAGAGGAAAATCCCAGGATGGAAAAAACTCCCTTACCAGCCTCAGTAAGAAGCTGAGATCCCTCATAAAATCCTCCAAAGCTAGTTATGAAAATAAAATTGCCAAAGATTCCAAAGACAACCACAAGACATTCTATAACTATGTCAAGAATCTAAATGGCAATGCTCAGATCTGCTCTGAGCTACAACAGAATGGCATTAAATATACTGATCCCAAGGATATTGCCAATATCCAGGCAGATTGATTCAGTGCCAATGTCACCCCCCCTCTCACCCCCTAAATGGCCCATCTCAATACTGGAAGATTGCCAAATTCCAGTAATAACGGCCACACAGGTAAAAAACGCACTCTGCAAAGCTAAGAATACAGCATCCATGGGACCAGATGACATCCCGGGCTGTGTACTACATGAACTACAAAATGAACTGGCACCTCACCTAAGTGACATGTTTAATCATACCCTCACCTCAGTCTTCATGCCCACTGAGTGGCGCACAGCTACAGTTATCCCACTCCACAAGGGGCGATCCAACTTGGGTCCCGGGAACTACTGCCCCATCAGTCTGACGAGCCTGATCTGCAAGGCCATGGAACGTATTATCATGGAACTTATAAACAAAGACATTGGCAACCTTAAAAGACTGGTCCCCACCCAATTTGGGTTTGTGAAGGGCTGATCTTGTCTCCTGAACCTGATTGACTTCTTCGAATCAGTCTCCAGAGCCATGGACGAGGGTAAGGCAGTCCACACAGCCTATCTGGACCTCGCCAAGGCCTTTGACACCATCCCCCACTCTGGAATCATAGATAAACTTACTAAGCTGGGCATTAATCCCTACGTCACTCGATGGGTTGCCAACTGGCTTACTGACAGAACCCACACTGTAAACGTAGCTGACTCCAAAACCAGCTGCAGACAAATGGAGTACCTCAGAGTTCAGTCCTGAGACCTCTCTTGTTTGGCATTTACTTCTCTGAAGTACAGGCCAACACTAAGGGACTCTGGCTAACAAAGTTCGCAGATGACTGCAAACTGGGAGCCATTATTGAATCCTCAAATGATGTCGATACTCTTCAAAAGGGCTTTACAGAAACAGATGCTTGGTGCCAGAGCCATGGGCTCAAGCTCAATGCCAAGAAATGTATAGTTATCCCCTTTGAGAAAAAACATGTACCCATGAATTACCACATAGGTGGCAGTACACTAAACACTGAAAGTATGATGAGACTTGGGGACAAAGGTGGACAGTGGTCTCACCTTCAATAACCACATCACCACAACAGTCAGGAAATCCTTCTATGTGGCACACTTCATCACTAAGGGCTTTTCATCCAGAAGAAAGGAGGTCATTGTCCCAATGTACTCATCCCTCATTAGACCCATTATAGAATACAATGCCCCATTTGGTATGTACCTCTCAAGACATCCGCAACAACTGGAAAGGCCTCAGAAATACCGCACTAAAAGAATCACAGGCCTAAAGCAGATGCCATATGCTTGACCGCCTTAAAAAACTCCAGCTATACTCTGTCGCATATCGTCTACTCCGAGGCAATCTCTGCTTAACATACAAGGCCATGTCAAACCCAGAGCTGTTGAACATGCTATACTTAAAGAAATCCCAATCCCTCAGAGCCACACACTCCAGGGATCTAAACCTTGTCATCACAATAAACAAAACATGCTGGAGGGATAGTTTCCTGACCCAGAGACTCCCCAGATTCTGGAATAGACTACCCATACATGTCAAGCAGAGGACCTATTTGACCCTCTTCAAAAGGAACCTTGATGACTGGAAGGGAGAGAGGAAATTCACCCCAGGGATCACGTCATTCGCCCTGCTAGACAGTGGTCCAGGGAAGTAAATATTGTGGGAAGAAATATCCAGGGAATTGTTATGGCTAGGCTTGTATTGACCCTAGGGCTGATAGCCTAGTACCAACCTATGAACCTATTGTTTATCTTAAAATCCTAATAATACTAACAAAATTAATATGTCTAACTTAATAAACAATACATTTATTTGGAGATTGAAAGAATTATTTTCGTATCACCACATTCAGTTATATAGATCTAACTACATAATTTTAATTTTGAAATCCTTCAAAAACTTTATCCTTAGACACAAATCATATGAAAACTGGATATTTCTTATTTTTCCTATAGCCTATACACAAAATATCATCTTCACTACAGATTATCATAAAATGTCTTTATTTAAACAAAAGCATTTATTAGTTTGATATCAAATGATGAACAATAACAAGTTAAAACCACTTAACATTCTTATTGAAGAGAATAATTTTGATTCATTGTTATGGCTAGACTTACAAGAAGCTAGGAAGTACATCAAAGATAAGCTTGATCTTGTTCCTTCTACAACTAAAACGATATTCCCTAGGCTAATACAGTACTTAATGGTTTTCATTCAACAGCATGACCCTAATAAAATCAGTCTTTCACACACATACAAATCAATAAAATCAGATTTAGATATTCATTCAGAAAATTATTGGAAATCCTTTATCACCATTAATAATTCTTATATTCAGGTAATGATAAACTATGTATACTCCAATCAGCTTGTAAAACTACATCCTCACATAAATGGATAAATTTCACTTGGAAATTTTTGAACAGATCATTCCTTACACCGTTTAAAATCAACAAGATATCTAAAGAAAATGTTTTATGCTGGAGATGTAAGAATGATATTAATGCAGATTGGGCACATATATTTTATGATGGTCATCCTTTAAAGAAATTTTGGGATGATATCAACAACTTCCTACAAGCTATCTTTACAGATAATTTTTCAATCAATAAATCACTTATTTTGTTTAACACTCCAGTCCCAAATTGTGTGAAATCAAAAAAGTATTCAATCTTGTGGTCTGTTCTATCATTGCCAGGAAAGAAATCACTAAAAATTGGAAATTGCCTCAAATTCCTTCTTTTCAAAATTTTAAAGATCTTCTCAAGGATGTCTCTAAACTTGAAATTATGACAATTAGAGCTAGATCATCAGGGAACACAACAGCTTATAATTATTGGAAGAGTATAAATGACCTTCTGTAAACCAATAAAATGAAACTAATATCAATTTTTATTTTTAAAATAAATAGCGAACTTCACCCATAGGTAGTGAACACTATTGTAAATAGTTATGTTTATTCTTGTTTTTATATCATTACTTCTATTTTTAAATATTGTATCATAAAAATCTTTTCAGCTATTTTATAACAGTTGTATGTTTTAGTCTTGACTTTAATAACATTTTTATCAACAAAAAAAAAATGCAAGCAGACAAAGTGAGGACATGCATATGCCACACAAAAGGCACCCCAGCCAAGAAAAGTCAAATAAAAATGTTAAGAGAGACTTCACAACAGATTTTCAAAACATGAAGCCTTTATTTCTGGCAGTCACCTCACAAAACAGATTTTTGCCTGTCTACTGACAGCATGAACTTATTTTTCACAACATCCAGGTGTGTTCTACCTGTTTGAATAATTGAGTTGGGGAGCTCACATCATTTAACACAGGCAGGAATATTGCAGCAAATATACTGAAACTATGAATGCCACTTCTTCACACATGCCCACGTAATGAGTTATGTTTCATGTGCTGATAATTTAAACAGTATGGCCGGAGGGATGTATTTGTATTTTAAAAGTACCGATTCATATCACCATTACTCATGTGCTTTACTAGTTACTTAAGAGAGCAGCATATTCTTCCACTGCTTTGACAAACTTTAAGGAGAAATGTGAAAATAATACAGCCTGCTTTGGTTGTCCAAACTCTGGTCAAGGAGATTCTGGAGAGACCACAGACTAGTGCTGTCTAAGACTTCCTCTTCTTCAACAAAGTACCAGTGTCTCAAACACAACTTAGTTGCAGCACTCGGGGGGGGGGGGGTAGCTTTACACAGACAGCTTTGTGATAAGATCATCTCAAAAGTGACAAGAAAGTACAGTGTGTACAGACAAGTTAATATTAACAGGTCTGAGTTCATCAACATTAACTTACTTGGGGCAATAGCCAGATAAATGTGTAGCACAGAAAGCATCCACACAGCACTTTGCCTTATCAACTGCAGTTAATGCAGTTATTGTAAATCTTATTATGAGTACTGTGTAACAGGATCCTCCCAGTTTCACAGTCCAGCAGATTTTTTTTAATGGCAAGCAAGAGTGTGTCTTACAGTTTTTAAAGTAGTAATGCACTTTGTATAAAAGCTTTTTTAGTCATTTCCCTTGTATATCACCACGGGGGATGCAGTGGCATGTATTAGGTAGTGAAGGATGTGCAGGTACACTTGTCCTTTCATTTTTGATAGTTTAAAGCACATTTAACAAGTTGTGTAATTTTACGGTGCCTGGGCTTTTAACACCCTTACAATGAAGTAAAGTGTAAAAAGCTGCACTGTGTCAGAAGGGTTTCCCCTGGGAGTGCTTACATATGCTAATTCCTGTCATGACTTGGCTACAAGGCCATAGATTAGGGTCATTATTACATCTTTACAAACCCATTAAAATACACTTTGTCACAGATGCCTTATAGGCACTAAAGACTGTTTTGTCAGAACAAGTATTTGTTTGCAGATCTTTCAATCCTGAGCTCTGAGCCTGCTGGAAATGAACAGCATGGAGCACTTGGCGAGCTGGCTGTTTCCTGTCTCAGGCCTCTCCTGCTGTGCCCATCACCCACAGATCTTCATGAATGGCCCAGCCTGAAAAGCCTTGGCAGGTGTCAGGCAGAAATGTTGCTTTTAGAACCGAGAAATAAATTTCTCCAGTACAAACTGTAAAAAAAAAAAAAAAAAAAAAAAAAATTGCTTTGGTAATAAAAGAAGGTGCTTATTGACAATGGACCTTGCATCACATTGTGATTTAATCAGGAGATGTACTTGGTTATATGGTCTCCTTTGAGACTGATTTTGAGTTTAGAAGCTAACATGATGCAGCTCAAATTCCCTTTCAAAGTTCAGTTGAGGTCAGAAGCAAGGAATATTCCTTGACAAGGGGTTTGAGGAAACACAGGCAAGCTCCAGTAAGATATGTATTCCCGTTTCTCTCTCTCTGTGTATATATAAAATTGTGTCTGTGTGTATGTAGATGTGTGTATATATCCTGTCATCCTGACTGCTACCTCGCTAGTCGTATCACTGATTTCCTTCCCTGGGATTCTTTCTTTTTCCGCTGCTACTATACCAAATACTTATTTTCTCTTCTCATACTTTTCTCTTTACCTGACTGAGTTTGCACCATAATTACCTTTTTTACTCTGTTTCTCTGTAGTGCTTGATATTTCATTATATTTCTGTGCCTCTTCTTCACTGTTTTGCTATCTTATGATTGCCTACTGCAGTCATCTTCGTATTTTCTTCTACAACTGTTCTTTTTTATTTTCTTACCTCCAACATGTTTATACAATATGCTACCTTTGTCCCAGATTTGTATTGTGTTTAATTTATAGGTTCATAAGTTCATAAGTTGGTACTAGGCTACCGGCCCTAGTGCCTATACAAGCCTAGCCATAACAATTCCCTGGCTATTTCTTCCCAGAATATTTACTTCCCTGGTCCCCTGTCTAGCATGGTGACTGATGTGATTCCCGGGATGAATTTCCTGTCTCCCATCCAATTGTCAAGGTTCCTTTTGAAGAGGACCAAAGAGGCGCTCAGCTTGACATGTATGGGCAGTCTATTCCAGAGTATGGGGAGTCTCTGGGTCAGGAACCTATCCCTCCAGCATGTTTTGTTCATTGTGATGACCATGTTTAGATCCCTGAAGCGTGTGGCTCTGAGGGATTGGGATTTCTTTAAGTGTAGCATGTCCAACAGCTCTGGGTTTGACATGGCCTTGTATGTCAAGCAGTGATTGCCTCTGCATAGGTGATATGTGACAGAGTATAGCTAGAATTTTTTTAGACAGTCAGCATAGGGCATCTGCTTTAGGCCTGAGATTCTTTTAGTGAGGTATTTCTGTGGCCTTTCCAGTTGCTACAGATCTCTTGTGAGGTACATACCAAACAGGGTGTTGTACTCTATAATGGGTCTAATGAAGGATGAGTACAGTGGGACAATGACCTCCTCTTTTCTGGATGAAAAGCCCTTAGTGATGAGGTGTGCCGCATAGAAGGATTTTCTGACTGTTGTGGTGATGTGGTTATCGAAGGTGAGACCACTGTCCACCTGTGTCCCTAGGCCCCTTATCACACTTTCAGTGTTTAGTGTACTGCCTATGTGGTAATTCACGGGTACATGTTTTTTTCCCAAAGGGAATAACTATACATTTCTTGGTATTGAGCTTGAGCCCATGGCTCTGGCACCATGCATCTGTTTCTGTAAAGCCCTTTTGTAGAATATCCACATCATTTGGGGATTCAGTAATGGCTCCCAGTTTGCAGTCATCTGTGAACTTTGTTAGCCAGAGTCCCTTAGTGCTGGCCTGTACTTCAGAGAAGTAGATGCCAAACAAGAGGGGTACACGGACTGAACCCTGAGGTACTCCACTTGCCACTTGTCTGGAGTTGGACTTTGAGTCGGCTACTTTTACAGTGTGGGTTTTGTCAGTAAGCCAGTTGGCAACCCATCGAGTGATGTAGGGATTAATGCCCAGCTTAGTAAGTTTATCTATGATTCCATAGTGGGGGATGGTGTCGAAGGCCTTGGCGAGGTCCAGATAGGCTGTGTGGACCGCCTTGCCCTTGTCCACGGCTCTGGAGACTGATTTGAAGAAGTCAGTCAGGTTGAGGAGTCAAGGTCTGCCCTTTACGAAACCAAACTGGGTGGGGTCCAGTGTTTGAAGGTTGCCAATGTCTTTGTTTATAAGTTCCATGATAATGCATTCCATGGCTTTGCAGATCAGGCTCATCAGACTGATGGGGTGATAGTTCCTGGGATCCAAGGTGGATTCCCCCCTTGTGGAGTGGGATACTGTAGCTGTGCGCCACTCATGGGCACAAAGCCTGAGGTGAGGCTATGATTAAACATGACAATTAGGTGAGGTGCCAGTTCATTTTGTAGTACATGTGGTACACAGCCCGGGATGTTGTCTGGTCCTGTGGATGCTATATTCTTTGCTTTGGAGAGTGCGTTTTCTACCTCTGTGGCCGTGATTACTGGAATTTGGCAATCTTTTGGTATTGAGATGGGCCCTTTAGGGGATGAGAGGGGATGAAGTTGGCACTGAATCGATCTGCCAGAATATTGACAATATCCTTGGGATCAGTATATATAATGCCATTCTGTTGTAGCTCAGAGCAGATCTGATCAGTGCCATTTAGATTCTTGACATAACTGTAGAATGCCTTGTGGTTGTCCTTGGAGTCTTTGGCAATTTTATTTTCGTAACTAGCTTTGGAGGATTTTATGAGGGATCTCAGCTTCTTACTGAGGCTGGTAAGGGAGTATTTTGCATCCTGGGATTTTCCACTTTTCTGCAACAGTTTCTTCCTTCTGTTGTATAGTTTGTTTATAACAGGGGACCACCGGATTGGCTTCCTTTTTTTGGAGGAGAGCGTCTTGGTTGTATTTGGAATGGCACGATTCATGCACGAGTGGATGTGCTCATACAGTGCCTTAGTGTAGGATTCAGCAGTCGGAACTTTCAGTTCCCGTCTGCATGGGTGTCATGAAGTTTGTCACTTCTGACTTGAGTAGCATGAAGTTGGCTTTGGAGAAGTTTTTTATGGAGGTTTCCCTACTGGGGGGTGGGGGTGGGATGTGGACATCAAGGGTGATTAGCTTATGGTCAGACCTGATGAACGAGGGGGTGAACAATGGTGTGGAGCGTTGATCTCGCATGTTGGTAATGACCACGTCTAGGATATTGGAGCCCCTGATGGGACTATGGATTAGTCTATCCAGGGCGTTGGAATTTATGAATTCCAAGAAACGTTGGGAAAAGGTGTTGGTATCTGAGTAGTTTTCCCAGTTAATGGCAGGGTAGTTGAAATCACCCAGTATTAGGGTGTTTGGTTGTATCTTAATATTTTCCAGTATGTTTAGAAAGGTGTAGTGAGAATCTTGGGGCATGGTGGGGGATCTATAGCAAGCTACATTTTGGATTGCAGTCTTACCTAGTATAAGTTGCACCTTCTGAATTTCAGATGTATTGTGTGTTGGGCAACTAGCCTGGAGGTGTGAATATCCTTGGTGAATATGGACACTCCTCTGCCTTTAGTGTTTTGATCCTGGTTTGGTGACCAAAAAGTGTGGTAAGAGTTGTAGCCTGGTATTGCAAGGGAACAGAGGTGATGAGGAAGTGATGGGTAGGTATGGTGTTAAGCAAAGGAATGCAGAAGGTCAGATAGTAGTGAATTTTGCGCAAAGGATGGACATGGCTGTGATGAATACGTATTTTAACAAGAGGGAGGAGCATAGGGTGACATGCAAGAGTGGAGGAAGATGCACACAGGTGGATTATATCTTACGTAGAAGGGCCAGTCTGATGGAAATTAGAGACTGTAAAGTAGTGACAGGGGAAAGTGTAGTTTGGCAGCATAGGATGGTGGTTTGTAGGATGACATTGGTGATCAAGAAGAGGAAGGATGAGTGTGAGGGTAGCACCAAGGATCAAATGGTGGAAATTGAAAAAGGGTAATTGTGAGGTGATGTTCAGGGAAGAGTTAAGACAGGCATTGGGTGGCAGTGAAGAGTTACTGAATAACTGGGTAACTACAGCAGAGCTAGTAAGAGAGATGGCTAGAAAGGTGCTTGGTGTGACATCTGGAAAGAGGAAGGAGGACAAGGAGACATGGTGGTGGAATGAAGAAGTACAGGAGAGTATACAGAGAAAGAGGTTGGCGAAGAAGAAGTGGGATTGTCAAAGAGATGAAGAAAGTAGACAAGAGTATAAGGAGAGGAGGTGCATGGCAAAGAGAGAGGTGGTGAAGGCTAAGGATAAGGAGTATGAAGAGTTGTATAAAAGATGGACACTAAGGAGGGAGAAAAGGACCTGTACCAATTGGATAGACAGAGGGACCGAGCTAGTAAAGATGTGCAGCAGGTAAGGGTGATAAAGGATAATGAGGGAAATGTACTCACAAGCGAGGAGAGTGTATTGAGCAGATGGAAAGAGTACTTTGCGGGGTTGATGAATGAAGAGAATGAGAGGGGGAGAAGGTTGGATGATGTGCGGATAGTGAATCATGAAGTGCAGTGAATTAGGAAGGAGGAAGTAAGGATAGCTATGAAGAAGATGAAGAACGGAAAGGCTGTTGGTCCAGATGACATACCTGTGGAAGCATGGAGGTGTTTAGGCAAAATGACAGTGGAGTTTTTAAGTAGATTGTTTAATGAAATCTTGGAAAGTGAGAGGATGCCTGAGGAATGGAGAAAAAGTGTTTTGGTACCGATTTTTAAGAATAAGGGTGATGTGCAGAGCTGTAGTAACTGATCAGTCACAGCATGAAGTTATGGGAAAGAGTAGTGGAAGCTAGGTTAAGAAGGGAGGTGATGATTAGTGATCAGCAGTATGGTTTCATGCCAGGAAAGAGCACTACAGATGTGATGTTTGCTCTGTGAGTGTTGATGGAGAAGTACAGAAAAGATCAGAAGCAGTTGCATTGTGTCTTTGTGGATTTAGAGAAAGCATATCACAAGGTGCCTAGAGAGGAGTTGTGGTATTGTATGAGGAAGTTGGGAGTGTCAGAGAAGTATGTAAGAGTGGTACAGGATATGTACGAGGGTAGTGTGACAGCGGTGAGGTCTGCGGTGGGAGTGACGGATGCGTTTAGGGTGAAGGTGGGCTTACATCAAGGATCAGCTCTGAGCCCTTTCTTACTTGCAATGGTGTTGGACAGGTTGACAGACGACATCAGACGGGAGTCCCCGTGGACTATGATGTTTGCAGATGACATTGTGATCTGTAGTGAGAGTAGGGAACAGGTGGAGGAGACCCTGGAGAGGTGGAGATATGCTCTAGAGAGAAGAGGAATGAAGGTCAGTAGGACTAAGAATATATGTGTGTATGAATGAGAGGGAGGATAGGGGAATGGTGAGGATACAGGGAGTAGAGGTGGCGAAGGTGGATGAGTTTAAGTACTTGGAATCAACAGGTCAGAGTAATGGTGAGTGTGGAGGAGAGGTGAAGAAGAGAGTACAGGCAGGATGGAGTGGGTGGAGAAGAGTGTCAGGAGTGATTTGTGACAGACTAGTACCAGTAAGAGTGAAAGGGAAGGTCTACAAGAGGGTAGTGAGACCGGCTATGTTATATGGGTTGGAGACAGTGGCACTGACAAAAAGGCAGTAGTCAGAGCTTGACGTGGCAGAGTTGAAGATGTTAAGATTTGCACTGGGTGTGACGAGGATGGACAGGATTAGGAATAAGTATATTAGAGGGTCAGCCCAGGTTGGAAGGTTTGGAGACAAAGCCAGAGAGACAAGATTACATTGATTTGGACATGTGCTGAGGAGGGATGCAGAATATATTGGGAAAAAGATGCTAAGGATGAAGCTGCCAGGTAACAGGAAAAGAGGAAGGCCTAAGATAAGGTTTATGGATGTGGTGAGAGAGGACATGCAGGTGGTTGGTGTGACAGAGCAAGATGCAGAGGACAGCAAGAAATCGAAACAGTTGATCTGCTGTGGCGACCCCTAATGGGAGCAGCCGAAAGAAGAAGATTGCAGGGGTGCTGTCTGGAGCCTTGCACCAGATCTCAGTTACTGCACAGATATCGATGTTCTCCATTTTTAGGAGTGCCTCGAGAGATTGCATTTTGAGGTTTAGACTTCTAACATTGAGTAGCATTACCTTCAGATTTTGTATGCGTATATCTGTTATATTGTTTACTCACAGGTAAACAACTCACCAAGTTACTTTCTGTTACACATGTATACTCTTGTTTTTTTTTTTTGTTTTTTTTTCCTTTAGCAAGTTGTCCATGTTACATAATGTTGTTTTTTTTTTTTTTTTTTAAGGACTGTATTATTGGAGTTACATAATGTTTTTAAGTAATGTACTATTGGAGCTTTTCTCCTCTGGTCTCTGTCGAAAAAGGGCTTTGATATATATGTGTGTGTGTGTGTATATATACATGTGTATGTGTGTCTATATATATGTGTGTGTGTATGTGTGTGCGCATGCGTGTGTGTATATATATTTGTATATACATGTGTATGTGTGTCTATATATATATATATATATATATATATATATATATATATATATATATATACATTTTTTTATACCTGTACGTATGTGTCCAGATACATATTTGACTGTTTATGTGTGTGTTTATTTTACTGTTTCTGTTGTATTTCTATGTACTTTTGCAGGTTTATGTGTTAGGAAATTAATTTATGACTGTGTAACTATGTGATAGAAAGACTTCTGTGCTGATAGGCTTTTAACCATCATTGCTTTTACCCAGTATGGTAACACTGTTTTTGTGCTTGTCTGATTAATTTACAGGCACGCATATTTCAAGTGTAAAATAAAATATTATGGATGAAATTACTGCTTTTGTGATGAACCATAAATTAAGAAAATTCATAAATACCATAGACAGATCTTGCCAAACTCGAAGCCTGTTGCAATAAAATCTCCAAGTATGACACTAATGCCTCATACAAGTCACATCACTACTCATCACTTAAAGAGCTCAAGTGGCTTGAGCTCCCTCAACTTCTTCTATTTAATCAACTTACCTTCGCCCACAAAATACTCTATCAATCAGAAAAAACCCTGCGCTCAAAGATATCATTCAGCCATATGCCTCAAGACCCCTTTGCTCCAGCAACAAACTACTTGTGCACAACACCAAAGCCAACAATTCAGCAGGTGAATCACTTTTTTCCAACTACATCTCCGAACACTGGAATAACCTACCCAACTCAGTAGTAACTAACTCCTCAACACTTCAGTTTAAAAAAACTTCTAGAAACGCGCATTACTAACACCTGGCTCTCCACCTGCAACTCCTCTGGATAACCTAGTCCTTCTTTCCACTCAGTTATCATTAGTCTTACTCTACTAGCATGATCTATAATTAATGGTAGTTTCACTTTAGCTGTACAAAATCATTTGGATATATCCACTAAATGTAAACAACCATTTATTATGTAAATTACTGTTGCTCTACTTATTGTGTCTGAAATCACTATCTTGCATGTATTTGCTTCTCACTTGGCTGTATTTGTTTCTCTGTTGTATGTATTTGTTACTCTTGGAGCTTTTCTCCCTGGGCCTCTGCTGAAAAAGGACCTGTGTCCAGTTGAACTTTTCCGGTAAACAAATGTAAAATAAATAAATAAAGTAATACCTCTGTTAATTTTGAGCATTTATTGGTAGCTTGCCCCCCTCCCCACAAAAAATATGTAGAGTAAGACAATAATTTCTACTTAAACTCTGTTTACTTTGGTATTACTGCAGTTATTGAAGCCAGCCTTTATACATTTGTATACATTGTAGTGTTCTGTACTATGGCTCAAAATGCCGAAGAGTGTGATTGGCCAACAGCTTTGAGTATAATCTATTCAAAAGAAATGGGCTCAGAAAAAATCAAACCATCTCTCTACCTGAGGTATGTATCTGTTCATTGTACAAATAAAGTGAGAACCCAACAACATGAGTCGTTAAAAATGAAAAAAAAAAATTAACTGTATGACATGCTGGGTGTGCACTGAATAGAGGCTACTACATACACAGCCTGTTAAACCACTTTCCCTTCAGCTTGTGGCTCACAGCTCCTCTGGTGTGTATAAAAGCAGAGGCACACATTACAACATGTGTTTTCTTTTTGCATATGTGCACATGCATTTACATGCACACAGGTGCGCATGTGTGTATTTTATACATATGTCTGCATGTTTACCTTAGAGTAGTATTTAGGACCCTTCCTCAGCCTGTTTAGTATAAGAACCCTGAAAGATGTGTTTGTCTCTGTCTCATATATACCTGTGTGTGTGCGTGGTGTGTGTATATATATATATATATATATATATATATATATATATATATATATATATATATATAAACTATATGTGTGTGTGTGTGTGTGTGTGTGTATATATATATATATATATATATATATATATATATATATATATATATATATATATATATATATATATATATATATATATATATATATATATATATATATATATATATATATATATATATATATATATATATATATATATATATATATATATATATATATATATATATATATATATATATATATATATATATATATATGTATATATATATATATATATATATATATATATATATATATATATATATATATATATATATATATATAATATACACACATATAGATAGTTATGCAGATATCTATATCTATATATACTGATATATATATATATATATATATATATATATACATACATACACACATACATATACATATATCGTCTTTATCAAAAACAGAGACCCATTACTAAGTGCATGTAGGACCAAACCAGAAAGAACTGTTAAAAAAAGTTATAAACCTTCTTGTATATGCAGATAACCTTTTTAGGACTTACAGATATTCAGCACATTGTATTTTAAATGCAGAGTGAACCTACAAATATTTTTTTTTCTTTTCAATGAATTTATATCTATACAACAGTGCCAAACTCTTTTTGGTCTCATCAGTACGTCTAGCTATTCTGTGAAACACATGACTTATGGAAAGCCTGATGTCTACTGCATTTTCTGTGGATCTAGATAAGTTCCATACAAAAAGCAGAGTCGCACAGCAAATGCATATAGGACCTAACCAAAACACCATGACAAAACAGAGCAATATCTGTGAAAAGCAAATAATTTAGTACCTCAATTTTATATCTCATCTGAAGGATAGCACTTCTCATGAGTGCAGGACGCATAATGCCACACTGCAGTGTCAGTACTGGGACATAAATCCCAAGCACCTGTTATGGGGATGGAATCCACAACAATCTGAACTTCCCTGTATTAAAGGTGTGCATGCTGCATGGTGTGCCATTGACACTGATGTAAAATAATGGACTTTACTGGAAATAGATTACTCCACTTCCAGCATGGTAGATAGGTGCACTGCCTTAGGGATTTTTGAGATGCACAATGTCTGAGATGTCACTGTAACTATTTGGAGTGACTCAGCATACTTGCAGTCTTTACTTTTGCACTGTGAATTAATTTTACCATTCCTAGGTTTTGATAATCCATACAATCCAGGTCGTGCAGCGGTAGCATTGTCGCCTCACAGCAAGAGGTTCTCCCATTCGATTCTCAACTGGAGCGCCTTCTGTGTGGAGTTTGCATGTCCTCCCTACGGTCAAGTGGCATTCGGAAGACATGCATGAATGGGCATACCTTCGTTGAAGGTTGGGTGTCGGGCTGGCACCTCGGCACCGTAAAAATCTACTGCCAGTCATTAGCAGACCGAAGTTCCGCTGTGGTGACTCCTAACCAGGAAAAGCTGAAAGAAGAACAATCCAGCATATAAGTAGAATTTGATTTTGACTCACTGGTGTCAGCCAGTGACCACAGTAGCTTAGCATTGTGTACACAGCACTGCTAGTATTTTAGTATCTAGTGTTCAGTATTTAGTGCATTCATTGCTTTTTCTATCTTCATATGAAACATTATTGTCTGCCTCTGAGCTTGGTTTAAATTCAGCATTATGTCTTGTAATTCTTAGCATTTCCTGAGTCACCCATGAGCACAGTGGCAGGATGTCCTCCTTTGCCTTCTTTATGGGAGGAGACTAGGATCACTAGTATGATCACCTTGGGGTAGATGGGATGAAGCAGGTGACAGGTATCTACCCTGTTTTGGGAGTGGGTAGGCTTCATTGAGAAAATGCTGCCTTTGTGACTGCTGGATGAGACCAAGAGTCTTGCAGGTGGTCTACTTAATTGAGAGGGAGTGGCAGCATGTTGTGACATCACAACATATGCCACTTACCTCTGCTAGGGATTCTGTCTGTCTCAGTGCATTTCCCCTTATATCCTGTGTTACCCCGGCACTACAGATATGTTACCACAAGGTTCACTCCCTGAGTAGTCATGAGATCCACCTGATACTAGGATTATATCTGGGTAGCCTGGCTATGAGTATTTGGGAGATTCAGAATGTGTGGTCATTGTAACCAGGGGTACAGCCAGCTGGCTACGTCGGCTACATATGGAGTAAAGGGGTAAAGGGGGAGTAATTCTTAGCATTTCATTCTGACAATCTGACTTATCTTGTCTCAGTACTTCAAAAATCTTAGAAGCTTTTTTCAGGTTTTACTGTATCAATAGCACCAGCAAATGGCTCATGTTCACATTTCTGTTCAAGAACTACAAATTGTTTATGCATTTTGGTCTTGTTTTTACACATCATAGAAAAAGTACTTTTCTATCGTAGAGTCTCAGAGTTGATTAAGTATAGGGCGCTGATTCCAACATGCTTACAGCCACTCTTGCAACCTAGTCTTTTTTCCTGGGCCTTCTTTTGGATTTTTACATAAATTTCTTTTTTATACCAATTTCTTCTTTAATACATTGTCAGTTTGTCTCATATGTTGCTTTTTATTCAACTCAAATTTTATGCTTGTACATCCTTTTTCTCAGTTAATTCTTTTAAATGTGCATTAATAAATTCAGTTGCTCTGTACACATCAACTGTTTTGATAAGGTCATGTCTGTTTCTTTTATTAGCCTGCCATTTTCCCTCATTTTTAAAATACATATTATTCTTTCTCTCTTATTAGTGAATCAAACAATTTACCATTTTCACACTCTCTGGTTCTGTTTTTTTAGCTTGTGATATTTCGGTAGAGCATTGTACTCTTGTAAGGAACAGAGGATGAATAAAGGAATTTTGTTTTCTCAGTTGATAGTAATTTCTGCATTTCTAATTGTTTTTATTTTGCCTTTGTTGTCATTAGAAAATAAAACATATTAAATAAAACATATTAAATACCTTATGGTTTCTTGCAATCGTGTTCTGTTCATACTTCTCACAGCATTCAGACACTGTAAGTACATACAAAGGCGTTTGAAAAGTTAGTATGTTCATCCAAAAAATCTGTATATCTAATTAGCGTAAATTTTGAATGTCAAATAGCAAAATAACTCTTTCCACTTCTCTACACACAGAAAAAGACAAAACAGGTAACTGAAGGTGAAAAAAATGGCGATCGGCTCACAGAAAATGCCAGTCGTTTCTCCTCTTTCCTTCTAAGAAAGCCACTAATCAGTCATTGCATTTGACTAAGCAATACAGCACTATATAGCTGTGTTTACAGCAATACACTATTGAATGCTGTACAACAAAATCATCGACCAAGCTGAGCTTGCAGTAAACTTTAATACACTTTAAAAAACAAAGCAAAAGACATAACCCAACTAAATGCTTTCGTCTCAAGTATATAGGGCCTTCTTCAGAGTTGGAATAAACATGCCCATAACTGCAGTTTAAATGCTGGCACCACCAGTCAACATTCTGCTCATCCATAATTAATTAAACAGTTACAGAAAATAATGTAAAATACTAAATAAAACTTCACCTATATGTGTGTATAAAACTATTAAACAATCCCTTACATACAGTTAAAGCATTATTACAAGAAAGCAGGATAGAACATTTGTATGACAACAAAAAAAAGTCAATAATGCCTTGTGTAGGCATTCAGTAAATTGTAAAAACTTTAAGAAATTTAGATTTTTTATTATAGATAAAGGTTCTCGATGCCCACAAAGGTGGAGAATCTGAAATCTTTCTGGAATTAAAGGAATTGTTATGGCAGTTGAAGCTCACTGCCTGCCATTGTGTGTGTGTGTGTGTGTGTGTGTGTGTGTGTGTGTGTGTGTGTGTGTGTGTGTGTGTGTGTGTGTGTGTGTGTGTGTGTGTGTATGTGTGTGTGTGTGTGTGTGTGTGTGTGTGTGTGTGTCTGTGTGTCTGTGTGTCTGTGTGTGTGTGTGTGTGTGTGTGTGTGTCTGTGTGTGTGTGTCTGTGTGTGTGTGTGTGTGTGTGTCTGTGTGTCTGTGTGTGTGTGTGTGTGTGTGTATATATATATATATATATATATATATATATATATATATATATATATATATATATATATATATATATATATATATAGTGTTATTGTATTAAAAGAAAGGGCATATAAGTTATGATGTTGATTCTTTTATTAATGTTTGTGTGTGTGTACTAGATAGTTTTAAAATTTGCGTGAAGAGGAAAGATTCAGAAAATTGTGTGAAGGAGTAAATTAACTCTGAAAATAGGCACATTCCTCCATAAACAGGTGCATCACATGCAGGAGTAAATCAAGCCTGAAAACAGGCACATTCCTCCAGAACAGGGACATTTGAGAGGTATGGATTTGGTGAAGATCTCTGTTAACTGGTGTTCCATTTTACTGGACAGATTTTTGACACACACCGTCTGGTCCTTGGTCCTTTTGCTGTTTTTCTGACTGAGGACAGACCTTTCCCTCCAGACATCTCTCCATCTGTTCTAAATCTTTACACTTTTCTTTTTACTTCTCCATATTTATTTTATTTATTTTGAATTTGTTAACTGAAGAGAGCACTGATTCCACTGGACATATTTCAGTCTCAGCCTGGGGTTAGACACAGGAGATACATGAGATTATGTACAAAGTGAATAACAAAACGCAGTATATACATACGTTATATACAAAGTGAATACCTGAGTTGCCGTGAAGTTGGATTCTGTTCTTTCTGTCAGCGTGGCACCATGCCTTTGCTTTCGTTTATGAAGACTGAAGCAAAGTATTAATTCAGTCTCTCTCTTTTTCCAGTCAGTTGTGGTCTGCCGACCATTTTTGCTTAGCCTGGTCAGATCTGTCCCTCCCACCCTTCCTTCTTTCTGCTTTGTACATTAGAGATCATGTACAGATCGATGAAACTGACTGCAGCAGCTGCAGTCACTTTTTGCCATTTTCAGAAGTTCACTGGTAGTGACTGTTAGAATCCCATTTTCACCTAAAATAATGCTTTTGTGGGAAAATAGAGCTCTTGAAAAACAGCAGTGTCATGGCCAACACTGTCATCTGTTAGGAGCTGTGGCTGTTTTGTATATGCAGTGAGGCAGAAAAGCCTCTGTCCCTGTGGACTTGAATTAAATTATTAATTTTATGTTGCTGCTACTTCTGCACATGTGAATATCAACAGACCAATTTCTTCTTTTAAGAGGACAGCAGTAAGACTACAGTGAAGGAATGTCCACTCATACAACTAGTACTTAATGAACGCAGTTTTCTGTAGCCATTAAGTATTAGACATTTCCTAGTAGCCATTGGCTGTCTTTTGTTGTTGTTTTGTTTAGTTTTACTCGACACAAGACAGGAAATGGGTGAATCCCAGACCTCAGATCATCACTATGCTGATTGTGATGACTTGGGTCCACACAGCATTCTATAAGCTCAGAGGAAATGATGTATTTTTAAGTACAAATACAAAATAACAAAGTACTTTTTTCCTGGCATATACACATCACGAAATCAGAACCCTGACTCTGTGAGGGCAGAAAGCATTCTGCACATTTTTATGTAAGTGGAAACCATTGTACATAATTTTTAAAAAGCCATCGTTTCCTTCTTGATCCCTTCTGCTAACTCCCTTTTCGCTTTAGCCTTTGCTAACCTTGCCATCTTTGTTAACCTATTACTGAAGCTTCTCCTCCCCACCTCCTCATCGCACCTGTTGTAGGCCTACCTTTTTGTTCTAATTACTAGCTACATGATCCCATCTAGAACTGTTGTAGGCCCTACCTTTTGTTCTAAGTACTAGCTGTATGATCCCATCTAGAACTGTTGTAGGCCTACCTTTTTGTTCTAATTACTAGCTACATGATCCCATCTAGAACTGTTGTAGGCCCTACCTTTTGTTCTAAGTACTAGCTGTATGATCCCATCTAGAACTGTTGTAGGCCATGCATTTTTTTTCTAATTAATAGCTACACGATCCCATGTAAATCTGTTGTAGGCCCTACTTTTTGTTCTAATTATTAGCGACATGATCCCATATAGCCACAGTGTCCTTTTCTTTTTTGCCTGTAGCTTTCTGTCTTCTCTGTAGCCTTGAGTACACCATCCCTCTCCCACTTCAGTAATGTATTTACTCTCTCAGTTTGTTACTAGTTGCCTAATTTAACCACCTTCCCATACTCAAAGTAATCCATTCTTTAAAATCACATATCATCATATTATTATTATTATTATTATTACCTTTCTATTTTACTTTAAACGACACAGTGGCATTATTGCTATTAGCTAACTATACTTTATCCTGGATATCCATAACACCTTTTGCACTGGTTAGGACCACACCCGGAATTCTAGCCTTTCTGGAACAGTTCAGCAGTAACTGGCTGAACTCTTCTTAGTCCAAGTCCACATTTAAATCCTGCTTCCTTTCTATTTTGGAGCTCAGAATCTCTCAGTGCGCTCCAGGCAAATTCATATTCTTCATGAGCATTACCATATCCCTCATACTCCACTCCTTCATTCTCACTTAAACTCACATCTTTCTCAGTTGATGCACCTGGTCAGTGCTCTCCACGCTTCCCCTAACTTAATTGCCAGGATATTTATCTTAGATTCACATGGCTGCAACATTGTCCCATTCCTGGTTTAGTGCTCTTCCTCCTCACTCTCCTCACGTTTAATGCATTCTGGTCCCCCACAGCTGACCATCAGCTAATCTCAGGGCTTCTTATTGGACACCTGGTCTATTGAACCTGTCAATCCTCCTCCTGGACTAGCTCTGACCCACATTCAGGACTAGTAGGAAGATCAAGGCACATAGGGCAGTATCTTACTGCTGCCAAGAAATTTTCTCATACAAATCTACTTGTACACTGCCCAATAACATCCTGCATGGGTGGTGCAGTGGATTTTAGCACTACAGCACACATCCACTTGCCTGCTAGCTTATAGGCAACACAGCATAGTTGTCCCCCCAATCTCCGCTTGGGAAACCATCTATACGAATATATCTTGAGTAGTGGTAAGAATACACAGTCATTGTCCTGGTCAACCTTGTTTCTCCTTTTGCTATGTTTTACATCTCTCTTTACTTTCTGTGTATTGCTTAAACATCTTATCCTCATCTTCTGCTATTTTTATTTTTTAAGCACCTGTATTAAATTATCACTTGTGGCACATACATATTTATATAAAGGTAATCGAACTGTATCACTAAGTTCACATTTACAAACATTATACTTAACATATATTGCTATATATCATATAAGCTAATCAATATTACATAAATTATTCATTTCTTGCCTTGACCCTCCTGACATTCCTACATCCCCTAAAATCAAAAACATATTCTTTCTTAAAGCAGTACCTACTAGCTATATTAAATATTTGCCTCACAAATTGAAACCCTGCTCATCTTCAGCTAACAACCTACCTCCTCTCTTTCTCAAGTCAGCTGCTAACTCACTAGCCGTTCTCATCTCTCTTCTTATCAACTGCTCTATAACTGAATCCAAAGTACCCTTTATCTGGAAATAATTCTATAATATCTGAAACTTCGGAAACTGAAACCATGCTCAAATGCCCCGATCACCTTCCTTCCTACTTCCTCAAAATTGCTGCTGATGCCATTGTCTTTCCATCTCCATTCTAATAAACCGCTCAATCCAAGAAAACTATGCACCCATGCTCTGGAAAAAAGGCCTATATCATTCCCCTTCACAAAGGAGGTAACAACAACAACATTCCCAATTTCAGGCCAGTCTCTATCTTATCCCCTATCTCAAAAGTTCTAGAAAAGTGTATCCACCTTCACCTTCTAACCTACCACACAGACAACCACCTACTTATACCCACACAACATGGTTTTAGACCTGGCCACAGTACCACAACCACTCTCCTCTCCTTCCTTGGAACTGTCAACAAAGCCCAGGATTCTGGCTGTCTAGTGTCCACCCTGCTTCTGGATGTATCCAAGGCCTTTGACACTATCTCCCATAGCCTTCTCCTATCTAAACTCTCTAATCTAAACCTGTCCCACTCTTCTGTCAACTGGTTTTCTAGTTACCTCTCCAACAGACAACTAGCTGTCAAATGGAAAAAAGCCACCTCCTCCTTCCTTAATACACCTACAGGCATACGCCAGGGTTCCATATTGGGTCCCCTACTGTTCAATATTTTCATAAATGACTTCCACCAAATCATTCCTAGTGCTAAACTGATTCAGTACACAGATGACTCTATGATCACCTACTCTACCAATTCCAACTCCACTCTCTTAAAACTAACTTAGGATACTTTCTCTTATACTGAACATTGGATGATAGATAACCACCTCTCACTCAACGTGTCAAAACTAAGATCATGTTATTGACCCCTTCAAAAAGTACCACTATAGACAAGAACTCATTCTCCATTGCTAGTCAAAACAATGCCTCTCTCGAGGTAGCCTCCCATGTAAAGCTCCCGGGAGTCCTTATTGATGAACAGTTAAAATTTGATACAAACCTACTAACCAATATAAAGAAAACCCACCAGAAACTAGGCATGCTGTACCCCATAACCACTATATCATATCACTCCCACTACTAAACTTGTACTCTCTAACACCTTCCTCATTCCTTCTCTCCTGTATGGTGCCCCGCTTCTTACCAACCTTCAATCTTCTCTGAAAATAAAGCTATCCTCATTTCTAAGTTTGCTACTGGCTATAAGTCCTCCTCCCATCACTGCAATGCCATACACAAACTAAATCTTACCTACATTCAACTTACTCATGCTCATAAATTCATCTTTAATCTCTCCATCTGCCCCTCCCTTGCCTCCTCCTTCAAAATGCACCTACCCAACAGACTTCTAAGATCCAATAACCAGAATTTGCTTGAACTGCACTAGCCTGCTCGTCCTCCAGGCAAACACCTACTACCCTTTTCTCTAGTTCGCCTCTGGAACTCCCTGCTACCTCTTATTCGTACTACAGACAACCACTCTGCCTTTAAGACCCTGCTTCATTCCCATCTCAAAACCCTCTGGGAATGTTCCTGCTCTCATCCCACATGACTCACCTCTTCTTTCCCCACTTCTGACACTCCTATACTTCTCTCTTCTCTTCATCATACTGAGCGTCTCTGACTACGACCGTCTTCATTCTTCTCATTTACTCCTACTCTTTCTCTACTTTTTTTTTCTTATAATCCCACCCTTCTTAGATTCAACAATTAACACCTCTTATCCCCCTGTCCTACTTTAACTCTGCTAAGATTTCATGTAAAACTGTAATGCCAACCCTCTGTTATTTCACACTGTAACAAATCTAACAGGAATATGCACCAGTGGATTTTTCTTATTTTAATTGACTTGTGTGCGTGTGCGTGTGTGTGCGGGCATGTGTGCGCGTGTGTGTGTGCGTGTGTGTGTGTGTGTGTGTGTGTAATTTTACCTTTTGCTTTTCTGACTGTTTTCACTGCAATCATGGATTTTTTGTCATGTTGTGTAATACCATTGTTCTTCAATAGTATTACATAAATAGAGATTTTCTCCCCAGGACTCCAGTGAAAACGGGTTTTTCTTGGCCCAGTGGACTATCCCGGTAAACAAACTGTAAAATAAATAAGTACCAATCCACAAAGAAGGTAACTCCACTGAAGTTCCTAACTACAGACCAATAGCAATTATATCCCCTCTCTCCAAAGCATTAGAGAAATGTGTGCATAAATAAATTATGGACTACCTTATACAAGACAAATTACTAACCTCTACACAGCATCACTTTTGCCCAAAGCACAGGACCTCAACAGCCCTCATCTCCTTCACCAACACTATATCACTTGCTAGAGACCACAACAAACTGGTATCTTGTCTGTTCCTAGTCCTACCTAAAGCATTTGACACCGTCTCCCACCCCCAACTCCTGGCCTAACTTGCTGACCTTAATTTTTCTATATTTACTATTTCCTGGTTTTCAAGTTACCACAGTGACAGACAGCAGTCTGTTAAATGGCTTTCCTCACTATGACTCACTCTTCCCATCAAGATGGGAGTCCCTCAAGGATCTATACTAGGTCCGCTACTTTTCAATATCTTTACCAATCTCCTTGTCCAAAATCTTCATGCATACAATATGCTGATGACCCCACAGTCATCACCATAGCTCATAACCTCTCAGAATTGAACACTCTTAATACAAAAATCCTTCATATCTATTGAAAACTGTCTCTCCAATAACCAGTTAATCTTAAATACAAAAAAGATGTTTATGGCGGTAGAGCATGCCTAGTTTCTGGTGGGTTTTCTTTCTATTGGTTAGTAGGTGGGTATCAAATTTTAACTGTTCATCAATAAGGACTCCTGGGAGCTTTACATGAGAGGCTACCTCGAGAGAGGCATTGTTTTGACTAGACTTTTTCTTCCTAAATCCCCCAACCACCTTAAACCTTCTTTCTATATCTTGTCCCTTAACAGTACTTCCATCACATTTGAAACATACATTAAACTTTTTGGTGTCGTCATAGATGACCAACTCAAATTCGACCATCATGTGCTCTGTTGTATCAAGTAGACCCACCAAATACTAGGACTGCTCTACATGAACAAAAAATTCTTATCTAACAAGACTAGGGTCTCTGCTTCTCATGCCTACCTTCTCCCTAGCCTTTTCTACTTCTCACAAATCCTCACCAACCTTCAGACCTCTCTCTTAACAAAACTAGAAACCACTTAGAATAAGGCTGCTAGATTTGCTACTAACCAAACCAGTAAATCACACCACTGCCTTTCTTCAAACACCTTAAACTGGATAGAATTTCCCCACCAACTTCTACTCTGACAGCTGTAGGTCATACATTCCATCCTGTATAAGCCCTCCTTTTGTCCAGATATCTCTACACTTGTATCCCCCAACACTCCTCCCAGGACTCTCAGAAGCTTTGACCAAACTTTCTTACAAATCTACAAGCCGAAAAGCACAATAGGAAAAAAACTGTGCAGCTACTCCCCCTCCCTCTCCTGGACTAAACTTCCTCTGCCCATTAGAAATATAAACCACCCTCAACAATTCAAAACTACTCTCAAAGACTTTCTAACCAGCTTCTGGACCTGCCACTGTAAACGCCGTCCATGAACTTACCTGACTGTCCCTTCACCAACCGTTATTACCCTCTCAGACCCCTCTGCACAACCTTTACACTAACTCATCTCTCTCTAACTGCTCTTACCTACCTGTTAAGTGTACCTCATTATGAGGAACGTACCTCATTTGGGGTCTTAAAAAGTTCATGTTCCTCGAAGTTCCTCGAAGTTCCACATTTAAGAGTCTGTCGTACATTCAGTGTTAGGAATTTTTTAAAGTGAAATCCATGGTAAATAGAAATTAATCATATTAATTCATTAAAGGATCTTGTTTATAAGTAAAACCAGCATATTTTAACCATCCTATGACCTTCATGGTTGAAGCTGTTAGTAAGCCATTAGTGTGTGTTCCACATTTTGCCCATTTGTTCCACATTATGAAGGCGAGTGTTCCTCATTTTGGTGATGGAAGGTTGAGAGCTATGATTATCTTGCTATCTTTCAAAACCCCAGCCCCTCTGGCACATCTGCTCTTGTGCTTTTTTATTCTCCCTTGACGATGAAATCTCCCACTTATACTTCTATTTACTGTATCGAAAACACTCAAAATAATACCATTTTCACTAAATCCTCTCACTATACTCCATATACTTACTGCATACATGAAATTTCTATACAACTTCTCTTTTGCTGTGCATAACAAAACTGCTGTGTAAATAATTAAGTCTAACTACTCAAATCAAACTAATTGAGTACTAACTTATACTGTTCAGTAACTTGTAAGTCAAACACTGTACATTTTAAATTGTAAACTTGTTACTAGTCTAATTAATGTACTATTTTATATCCTATGTTTTGTGTAACACTGACTACACTGGCTTTTATCCCAGTCCTCCACTGAAATAGGGCAACAGCTCAATCAGACTAACCCGGTCAACAGACATCAAACAAATAAATAATAAAATAAGATCCCACATCTTCTGTCATCCCTGAGCTCCCCGAGTTAATTTCTCCCCTAGTCATAGTGTCTAGCCTGTGTTACTCCTTGAGTTACTTTTCCCCTTTATTTTAGATTTCTTGTTCTCTCCCACCCCATCTAACTAGGTCTTTCTACTGTCTTTGTAGGTAATTACGTGGACTAGGCTAGAGAATTTAAATATAAACTGGGAACAGTAGCTAAACCCTGTAAGTATTGCAGTACACTGGTAGTGGGTGAGAAGATATGAAAAGCAAAGGCAAATGAAGCTTGATCAGTCATGGTTCAATAAGGGTGATGTACCACATTATTCAGGTTTTGTACCCATGCTTTTCTGGTGTTTAGTTCCTTCCAAATTGTGCCCGATTGCTGATTTCCCAATTTGTAACATACAAAGCTATGTCAAACCCAGAGCTGTTGGACATGCTCCACTTAAAGAAATCCCAATCCCTCCGAGCCACATGCTCTAGGGACCTAAACCTTGTCACCACAATAAACAGAACATGCTGGAGGGATAGTTTCCTGTCCCAGTGACTTCTCATACTCTGGAACAAATTACATATCTATATCAAACAAAGCTCCTCATTAGCACTCTTCAAGAAAAATCTTGATGATTGGAAATAGGAAATTCACCCCGGGGATCACCTCTGTGGCTCTGCTCGACAGGGGCACAGGAAAATAATTTTCTTGGGTGGTAAAGCCAGGGTACCTTTTTGGCTAGGCTTGTATAGGCCCTAGGGCCGAGAGCCTAGTACCTACCTATGAATCTAAGAGTAAAACATCTAAGGGCAACAAATGACCAAATAAGTCCATATGCAGTACTGCATTCCAACAGTAAGCTTCCCAGTTGAGTTTCAGTAGCCCTGAAAAATAGATGAGCACAAACACACTTCTCCTTAAGAAATCATTGACGGTGTGGTTTCTAAGTGTACACCAATGACTATTCACTTTTTAGGGAGAGTTCTCCCTTCTTCAAGTTAGTACAACTGCAGAGTTGAAATATATAAGCTCAGGGGTCTGAGGGCCTCTTGGTTTTTGGACTTTTTTTTTTGTTGTCAACTTTCAGGAAGTCAAGCGTTTCATATTAAGACTGAGTTTAACAAATCTGCCATACAGTTTAAGAACAATATTTATGCAGTAAAGCACTGTGCATATAACAGCAGCAGCAGCATAGGTCTATAAAGAATGTATGCTGCAATAGGTTCATAGGTTCATACTAGGCTATCTGCCCTAGGGCATTTATAAGCCTAGCCAGAGTGTGTTTGGCTTTCGCCACCCATTTTAAATTAATTTTGGTATGCCTTTTTTGAGGTTAGTATACTGTGCCTCTGTCTAACAGTGACACAGAAGTGATAGCCGGGGTAAACCGACGATCTCCCATCCACTCATCAAGATTCCTCTTGAAGAGAGTCAATGTGGGACTCTGCCTAACCTGGACTGGGATTTTTTTCCAGAGTGAAGGGAGCCTCTGGGTTATGAATCTGTCCCTCCAGCATGTCCTATTTATTTCAGTGCTGAGGTTCAAGTCTCGAGCCAGTAGCTCGATGGGATTTGGATTTTCTGAAGTGCAGCATGTCCATTAATTCCGGGTTGGACATGGCTTTATACGTCAGGCACAGATCGCCTCTGAGCAGGCGGTATGCCACTGAGTAGAGCTGGAGTTTCTTTAACCGGGCAGCATATGGCATCTGTTTGAGCCCTTTGATCCTCTTGGTGAGGTACTTTTGGGGTCTTTCCAGTTGCTGCAGGTGTCTGGTAAGGTACATCCCAAAAGGGGCATTGTACTCAATTATGGGCCTGATGAGGGATGAGTAAAGAGGCACGATGACCTCCCCTGATCTAGATGTGAATCCCTTCATGATTAGGTGGGCTATATAAAATGTTTTTCTAACCACTTTGGCCACGTGGTTGTCAAATGGGAGATTGCTATCAACTTGGGTCCCCAGGTCCCTAATGACTTCTTCTGTACTTAATGGATTACCACCTATGTGGTAATTTGTGGGCACTTTGTTTTTGCCAAAGGGGATGACTATATACTTTTTGGCGTTTAGCTTGAGGCCATGGCTCTGGCACCAGTTGTCTGTTTCTATGAGGCCCTTTTGGAGGATGCTTGTGTCGGCTGGAGAGTTGATTATGGCCCAGTTTGCAGTCATCTGCGAACTTGGTCAGCCACAGTCCTTCCGTGTTGGCCTGTACCGAGAAATATATACCGAACAAGAGAGGTCCCAGGACTGAGCCTTGTGGGACACCACTTGTAACTGGTTTGGAGTCTGACATGGCTCCAGCAATTCTAACCATGTGGGTTCTGTCCTTGAGCCAGTTTTCAACCCATCTAGTGACATAGGGGTTTATATTTAAGCTGGTGAGCTTATCTATAATGCCCGAGTGGGGTATTGTATCGAAGGCTTTTGCGAGGTCCAGGAAGGCTGTGTGGACCACCTTTCCCTTGTCAATGGCCTTGGTGACTGTTTCAAAGAAATCGACCAGGTTTAAGAGGCAGGATCTGCCCTTAACAAAGCCAAACTGGGTAGGATCCAGTGTCTGTAGGTCCCCAATATCTTTATTTATGAGGTCCATGATGATCCTTTCCATAGCTTTGCAGACCAAGCTAGTCAGGCTTATGGGGAGATAGTTTCCAGGATCCGTTGAGGCACCACCTTTGTGGAGAGGGACCACTGTTGCTGTATGCCACTCTTTGGGTACATATCCTGTAGTAAGGCTAAGATTGAACAGTAGTTTTATGTTTGGGTTTAGCTCTTCTTGGAGTTCATGTAGGACGCAGCCCGGGACGCCATCTGGTCCCATTGATGCTGTGTTTTTTGCTTTGGAGAGGGCGGCTCTTACCTGAGGATCTGAGATGTCAGGGGGCAGCACTCTGTTGGGATAGATATTTGCCCTTTTGGTGGGGAGAGGGGGGAGAAGTTTGCACTGAACCTGTCAGCTAGGATGTTGGCAATGTCTGTGGGCTCAGTGTATTTTTTGTCATTTTCGACTAATTCTGAGCATATCTGGGAATTCCCACCCAGGTTCCTAACATAACTAAAGAAAGCCTTGTGATTATCCTTAGTGTCCTGTGCAATTTTTCTCTCGAAGCTGGCCTTAGACGATTTTATGAGTGCCCGTAGTTTTTTGCTAATACTGATCAGAAATGCCTTCCCTTTTTGGGATTTTGCTCTATCATATAGTAGCTTCCTCCTTCTATTGTATAGTTTGTTTATGGCTGGGGTCCACCAGACAGGATGTCTGCCTTTGGAGGATTGGGTCTTGGTTTTATTTGGGATTGCATGATCCATGCATTCCTGAAGGTGTTCATAGAATGCGTTTATAAAGGATTCTGTGGTCTGGGCAGTATTTTCCACAGGCCCGGGGGCTTTGAAGGATTTCGCCTCGGTTTTGAGGTGTGTGAAATTTGCTTTAGAGAAGTTTTTCACTGTGGTTTTCTGGGCAGGGAGTGGGGTCGGGATGTGAATATCCAGTGAGATTAGTTTATGGTCTGATCTTACCAGTGAGGGATACACTTCTGGTCTGGAGCATAGTGTCCCCATGTTGGTGATGATCAGGTCCAGTATGTTTTCCCCTCTTGTGGGAGTGGTAACAAGTTGTTCCATAGCATTTGAGTTTATAAATTCTAGGAACCTTTGGGATAGGGTGTTGGAGCTAGAGTAATGCTCCCAGTCTATGTTTGGGTAGTTGAACTCGCCCAATATAATGGTGTTTGGAGAGACCTTCATATTTTCCAGTATTCTCAGGAAGGCCAAGTGGGGTTCCTGTGTTTGGGAGGGGGGTCTGTAGCAGGCTATAAACTGGAAGGCAGTTTTACCCACAGTTAGTTGCACATGGATAGTCTCTGATGCTTCGTGCTGTGCCACCAACCTGGAGGTGTGGGTATCTTTGACGAATATTGATACTCCCCCTCCTTTTGTGGTTCGGTCCAAGTTTTGGGGCTGAAAAGCATGGTATGAGGTATAACCTGGTAGTGCTGGGTTGCTCTCAGGAGCCCTGAACCAGGTTTCTGTTACTGCACAGATATCGATGTTCTCCATGCTAAGGAGAGTTTTGAGTGTGTGCATCTTGAGGTTTAGACTTCTGGCGTTGAGTAGCATTACTCTTAGTTTCTTATCCCTTGTGATACCTATGGAGGTGGGTTTGTCTTTTGAGCCTTGCCTAAAAAAGGCACTATGAGGGTAGCAAGAGCCTTTGCCAATATCCGAAAGCCCAGGGGTGACAGGTGCAAGCCATCCCTAGCGAAGCATCGTGGCTTGTCGAGCATGTCATCCCAGGCTGACAGGCATTGGATCCCCTTTGAATGACACCAACACTTAAGCCAATTGTTGAAATTGATCATCTTGTCTTCATATTGTGGCATCATTCTTGGTGAGGGTAAGATGCTACTCAAGGTCAGGGTCATACCGGCCTAGGCTACATGCTCAGAGAGCTCCTCTATGTCTCTTTTCATGTAGTCCAGGGAGGTACGTCTCAGGTCATTCACACTAGCATGGACAATGACTGAGTCATATTTGTACTTGCCTTGGAGTGACCTGAGTGCTTGTGTTATGTGGCGGATCCTAGCGCCCGACAGGCAGCTCACCATGACCTTCTCCTTGTTCAGCCTGGTGAGCGGGACGTCAGTGTGCCTGACGATAGAGTCACCTATTACAAGTGTATCAGGTGTGTTCATAGGTTCATAGGTTTATACTAGGCTATCTGCCCTAAGGCATTTATAAGCCTAGCCCAGAGTTTTGTGGCTTACGCCACCCCTTATGTTAAAAAATACTGTGCCCATTAGTTTGTTGTGCCTTTGTCCAGCAGTGACACAGAGTTGATTCCCGGGGTAAACCTACGATCTCCCATCCACCGGTCAAGATTTCTCTTGAACATAGCCAGAGAGGTGCTTTGCCTCACATGGATCGGGATTTTATTCCACAACATAGGGAGTCTCTAGGTGACAAATCTATCCCTCCAGCATGTCCTATTTATATCCGTGCTAAGGTTTAAGTTGCTTGCTCTAGTGGATCTGGTAGATTTGGATTTTTTGAGGTGGAGCATGTCCATTAATTCTGGGTTGGACATGGCCTTGTATGTCAGGCACAGGTCACCTCTGAGCAGACGGTATGCGACTGAATAGAGCTGGAGTTTCTTCAGTCTGGCAGCATATGACAGATTTTGGAGTCCCTTTATCCTTTTGGTGAGGAACTTTTGGGGTCTCTCCAATTGCTGCAGGTGTCAGGTGAGATACATCCCAAATGGGGCATTGTACTCGATCATTGGTCTGATAAGTGAAGAGTACAGGAGAACAATGACCTCACTTGATCTGGATGTGAATCCCTTCATGATCAGGTGGGCAATGTAGAAGGTTTTTCTAACCTCTTTAGCAATGTGAGTGTCAAAAGAAAGACCACTGTCAACCTGGGTCCCCAGGTCCCTGATAACCTCTTCTGTGCTTAGTGGATTGCCACCTATATGGTAGCTTGGGGTTACCTTGTTTTTCCCGAAGGGTATGACTATACATTTTTTGGCATTTAACTTCAGGCCATGGCTCAGTTTCCGTGAGACCCCTCTGAAGAATATCTGTGTCCGATGTACTTTCCACTATGGCTCCCAGTTTGCAGTCATCTGCAAACTTTGTCAGCCATAGTCCTCCTATGTTTGCCTGTACTTCTGAGAAGTAGATGCCGAACAACAGGGGGCCAAGGACTGAGCCCTGTGGGACACCACTTGTGACCGGCTTGGAGTCTGACATGGCGCCAGCTACTCTAACCCTGTGGGTTCTGTCCTTTAGCAATCCATCTTGTGACATATGGGTTTACATTTAAGCTGGTAAGTTTCTCTATAATACCCGAGTGGGGTATTGTGTCGAAAGCTTTTGCAAGGTCAAGGTAGGCTGTATGGACTGCCTTTCCCTCATCAATGGCCTTGGTGACTGTTTCAAAGAAGTCGACCAAGTTCAAAAGGCATGATCTGCCCTTGACAAAGCCAAACTGGGTCGGGTCCAATGTCTGCAAGTCCCCTATGTCTTTGTTTATGAGTTCCATTATGATCCTCTCCATAGCTTTGCAGACCAGGCTTGTTAAGCTTATGGGGCGGTAATTACCAGGGTCCGTAGAGGCACCGCCTTGTTTAGCCTTAAGGGCTGTGACTGTTCGGCACACTGGCTTTGTGAGCTATGTGTTGCACGTGTTTTGTTTTGGGGTAGCGGTTGCTTGGGTGTCTGCTTTGGAGGTCTCTGCTGCTTAGGCAGATTTTTATTTAGAGCCTCCGAGTATGTTTTTGTGTGTTTATATGTTTGGTTTGTTGTCGTGGTAGGTCTATGTGAGACTGGAATTGTAGTGAGTGTGGTTTCCTTCTCCTCCTGACTGGTTACGCCAGTACTGAGTTGAGAGAGCTTAGCCTCCAGTTTGGCTATATGGTTGCATCTCTCACATGTGTTGGAATTTGTTGGGAGGAGGAGAGGGTTGTCTGTGTACATAAGGCAGTTGTAACATTGCCTCAAGATTCCCAGATTCACCAGCTGGACCGGAGAGGAGATTGACAACTGACCTTTGGACATGCTAGAATAGTATTGGGAATTCCTTTATAATTGAAAAAAGGGCCAATGGGGAACAAGGTACTCAAGGGGAGTTTGTGAGGGTGTAGTGCTTTTAATTTTTTAGAGCTGACTTATATAATTGCTGTAGTGAGCAAGTGCCAGGTAACTTAAATGCAATGTGTTACAGGTAACTTAAATGCAAAAACGACAAACAGTAACTTTCTTTCAAGTGAAACAAGGAAATAAGTACAGTAAGCAATGCAGATATCACTAGGGATCCACATAAGTACTAAAAGGCCGCATTTTAGGTGGAATTAGCGTTTCAGGGAAATAAACAAACAACAAGCATACAAATAAAGCTAGAGTCAGCAGGCCTGGATCTAGTCTATGCTACAGCAAACAAGGTGTACCAATTTCAGTAAGAAACAGTTAGAATATGCAGGCACTATAAGCCTCTAACCAGAAATTCCCTGCTCAGAAGGGCAGAGTCCAGCCTCTCCTCCCACAAGAGTGCAGAACGCAATCCTTCTTAATGTAAAATAACTGGCCTGAAGCCCAAGTGCTTAAACCAGAACTAATACACTTTTAGAATAACAGACACTGAGCTCTCAATCAGCAGTTCCCAACTTAGAAGGATGTAAGCTACCTGTTCTGCCACTACAGTGCAGACCACAAACCTTCCTAATGTAAAACAACTGGTCTGAAGCCCAAGTGCTTAATCCAAAAGACTTAGAAATGATAGCTACACTTTAATCAAGTTACTACCAGCAGTAATAAATACAACTGAATACTTTAAAGAATGCCTGGATTAGTGCTCAAGTTATACAAACAAAGCTAGATTCAGCAGGCCTGGATCTAGTCTATGCTACAGCAAACGAGGTGTACCAATTTCAGTAAGAAGCAGTTCAAATATGCAGGCACTATAAGCTTTAACCAGAAATTCCCAGCTCAGAAGGACAGAGTCCAGCCTCTCCTCCCACAAGAGTGCAGAACACGAACCCTCTTAATGTAAAATAACTGGCCTCAAGCCCAAGTGCTTAAACCAGAATTAATACACTTTTAGAATAACAGACACTGAGCCCTCAATCAGCAGTTCCCAGCTTAGAAGGATGTAAGCTACCTGTTCTGCCACTACAGTGCAGACCACAAACCTTCCTAATGTAAAACTGGTCTGAAGCCCAGGTGCTTAAACTAAAAGGCTTACAATGAGTTACACCAAGCAGCAATAAATACAATTGAGTACTTTTAAGATGACGCAAAAGCAAAATAAAGTAGGAAAAAACACAAATACAGTAAAAGCAGATACATTTTTTTTTTTTTGGAAAGAGAGAAAGGAGTAGCAGAAACTAAGCTGATTGGCCTTCTCAAATGCTCTCCCTATACTGGGTAGAATGAGGTAATGACACTAGACTGGGAGGAGGGTCCCAGATCAAATTTACACTAGGGGCGGGCAACTGCAAAGCCACCAACTATAAAAAACACTATACCAACAGAGAGGGAGGGTGGGAAACAAACAGCAGAAATGTTACTCACAGATGAAAAGCAGCAGTGAGCCTTTAAATGAAAGTTTTAAACAGCTAAAGGAGCCACTAGAAAAAAAGAGTTTAACTGCAACAAGTTATCATAAACAACCCAACAGATGCTTAATAAGAGTGGACAATTTCCAGTTAATACCTCACACACAGTGAAACTAGCTAGAAAAAATACACAGTACACAAAGTGCTATAAACAACAAAGAAATAAAGAACAAAATAAACAAAAAACAGGATACTTAATGTTATATATTGTAGCTCCGAGTTTGCTGAGTGTCCTTCCTTCGATCAGCTCACTGTAAAATGTGTATAGTTTCCTTTAATTACACAGCATTCTTTCAAAAAAGGCTAATTGTGGTAACTGCCTGTAGATATCCATACTAATTTAATGTTTCCATTCCATGAAATTTTGTTGTTGTATAACAAAATACAAAATTCCAAAAGTAAATACCATTGAAGGATGAGTCTTTGCAGTTTCCTAATTGCCTTTCTATGCATTTAATCAGTTTTTGCTCAGATTTATGATCAATAAATCCAGAAGTAATTTATCTTAGAGAAAAACAACTTGCCCTTCATCTTGTTCCTTGCTGCATAAAACTGATAAAAGTTAATACACCAACAACTCTCAGCAGGAAGACACACTAATAATTTTAGGTATAATTTGAGCTGTCTGCATGATTCTTTTTTTATTAAACATGTTAAACTAGTAGCCATCTCCATTGTATAGAGGAGCTGCCAGGGTAGGATGACAGTAAGCAGCCATGTTGTACCTGTTTAGTGCATGCACTTAGCACTTGTTGCCTTCATGTTTGCACTTGAGTCACAAGAGAGTGCAGAGGCCTGCTCCCTGCACAAGGGAGGGAGGATGTTGCACAGGAGAGGGTGGGCCACCTGGCCATTCAGGTATGGTGACCCCTTCTTATTACCTGACTCTTGTCATTGGAGTAGAATGAATGAGCTAAGGCACCCAGGCAAGAATAAATGGGATGTAATACTCACACCTAGCCCAGGGATGCCTATCTCCTGCCTCCCCAGTAGAATGAATGGGTCAGTTGAGTGAAGGTAGAGGAGCCATTGGGCAGACCCAGTGGACAGAGTGAAAAAAAAGTAGATAAAACCTTATTGCTTTGATTTAAAAAAAAGTAAAATAAACAATGTCATGTAGGAAAACCATATTACACAAATATTACATGATTTGCATGCATTTAATATTCGTGAATTGTTGCCATTGCAGGCTAAGACTGATGCAAACTGTTACACACGGAATATGATAAAAAATATTAATTTTACGGAAGATTTCTATTGAGATATTCCTTACCAAAATAATGTAGTAACATAATATTTGCCCTTTGTTTATTTGAGAGAATGATGTGAAGATTTCAAACAGCCTTACATTTTCTTTTTACATATACAAAATCTTTCTTCTTTTACTTTTATTACACTGAATATTAAATATAAACCTGTAATGAGTACATAAATGCTGTGACCCAGTATGATACTAGTCATAGCTTTCCACTTTGCATCCCCAAATTAAGGAATACTTACTAACAACTTCAATGAGGTGGGAGCTTGTAGTGCAGATAAAATGTTTCACTTATTATAAGTTCTTTTGTTGAATTAGTATCAGAACCATAGCTAGGTCATCTGGCGTCTTGTGCAGCCCCCCCCCCCCCCAAACTGGTGCCCCAGGGGTGTAGCCAGGAAATTCCATTTTGTACTCTCAAACTCTTTTTACTGTCTCCAACCCACCTGGCATTTCAAACAAATGGACAGGTCTTTCAAAATGCTGCCCCCTTGCAGTTAATAAATGTACACATGATTTTTAGTGGTTCCCTGTAAATCTATTATTGTTGTTCCAGTCCTGTCTGTAATCAAGTTATATACTTGTTAGAGGCATTAATTTAGACAGTTGTAAAAATAAAATGGCTTGAAAAAAGTTGCAACTTTTCTGAGTGATGTATAACACAGAATGCATGTCTAGCTACACCTTCATCTCCAAGCTGTGAAGCAAAAAAGTCTTTAAAGGAGTACAACAGGTTTCTCTAATGTATTCCTCAACTTCACGGCCCTTTTCCTCCCTATTTACATTGTCCTGTGTAAAGCAACAACAATAAAGCATTTACAATTTTTATAATTCCCCTTCTGTAACAGAAGCCTACCTTCTCATACTGTGATGGTTTCACTTACAAAATGATTCTCTCACGTTTGAATAAAGCTTGCTGGAGTTGTCCAATTACTGACATCATCGAGGCCAGGCAGTGCAGGTACTTTTTTTTTTTTAATCAGTTCCCTCCCCCAAAGTGACATCACCACAGCCGTCATCTGATTCTAACTAAAATAATAAGACCCACCCATTCTGTGATGTCATGGCTCCCTTGTCCTTCCCCCAGCCCGAGTGCTGTTTATTTTATTCAGTAGTAGTGTAGTAACACAGAAATTTGGTATGCATACTTTTACATTCTGCATGGCAAATGATGCTTAGGTGGTGTATCGCTTGCATACTTCTCTGTTGTATTTGCACCAGATACTGCTAGTGTGCAGTGCGGGAATAGAAAGATTAAAACATTACCCTGGTATCAGAGGTGGCAGTGCACCATATTCATAGTGGCTTAATATGAGAGTAGCTCTAAGCAAGCACCATGTGAAACCTGAACAAGCACCTAGAATTATTCCGTGCAGCTTCCACACCTTGAGTCTGAAAATGAATTCACATACTCACATGGACAGGAGTAGCTGCATATTGATGGCTAAAGGTGTATGGGCATGTCGGGTGGTTACTACACTGCAAAACTGGTATGTAATGGTGGAGATATTTGGAAGGCATGAGCAAACACACCAGTATATTAAAGCCATAGCACCAATTGAACTGGAGGCTGGCAAATAGATTTAGTAAGGGATTTTGTCCATGCACAAATATTTCAACAGTGATTCTTTGCAGTGGCATCCATTATCTGATTCAAGGTAAGTTAACCTTGATGTCCTTTATTTAAAAAAAAATCAATAAAAAAATGTACTTTGTTATAAGTGACTTTTGGACACAAGAAAAAGGAAGGGGAAAATATAGCAATGTGGTTTGTATGTACAAAGACAAATCCAGGGACACTGTAAAAGGTTTTTTTTTTGCAAACCAACCAGTGGAGTAAAAACATATGAAGGCAAACACTGCATAAACACACTTTGCACATGTAAATCTCAATTTTTAACAAGGTGGAAGCATGAAGTGATACCTTAACACTTAAATTAATAAAGATCTAAACTGGTTAATAGTATAAATGTTTTATTCTTTAGCTCCTTGGTGCAAGACCTTACTGGATGTGATTGCAGTCAAGTAAGGCCATGTCCCCTCTAACAAAGGAAATGCTAGAGCAAAGATTAAATTACATGAGTCAAGCACCCTGCTGAGATCTGCCAATCAATGGAATTACCAGGTCAAATTACCCTCAGGACTTTGACAGCTAGGGAAGCTAAGTGTTATGGGGGAGGGTAGAAGTAAATGGACTGGAATTCATTGTCTCACAAATTAGTGCCATTTAAACTAAATTAGAAAAAAAGGCAGCAGTAAACAGCACTTTGAGTGTGTTCTGTGGCATTTGCACTGTTTCTGTTTTAAGTAGTCATCCAGCAGCAGGGACAGTTACTTACACTGTTCTATTTTACTCAGTACTTTGTACGCATGCAACACCTATGAAATGACAGGAACTTTAGGCAAACGGAGGCCTGCATGATATAACATTTTTAAGCCAAACAATCATTTCTGGGATACTGGATGGCAACCTGATTTATCCAAACCACGTCAATATGCCAGCCTCCAGGTGGTCAGAGTCTGGAATTACATATAAAAATATTTAAAATCCTGTAAATAATCCCAGAGTGCTGTTAAAGTGTAGGAAACATCATGCCATGATGTTTTAAACATGTTTTTTGAGTCTGTGGGTGCGGTACTCCTTTAAAAAAAAAAAAGAAAACAGGAAGGGGAGGGGCTGTTTTGCACACTTGTAAATTTAGCAAGTTGCTTGCTACAGTTATCAGCACACACTGAGTTCTTAGTCCATATCCACAAATGCAGTATCAGGATTCGTTCATAAAGCTTCTTCATAGATCAATTCCAGGATTCCACTCCCAGACTATCAGAAACTGCCAGTTGCCCTCCCTAACAGATTGCACCTGTGGCAGCCACCCTCTCGCCCTTCTCTAGTTACAGCTCTAGCTAATATGATTCAGTATTCACTATTATTTACCATGGATGCCAGATTAAAAATTCTTAACAGTGAATGCCGTGAGAGACCCTGTCAGTGTGAAGCAGTAAGGAACAATTACTTTAGAGTGAGGAACATTCCTCATAACAAGACATAAATGCTAACAGATGATCACTTTATGTGTAAATTCTAGTTGAAGTAAGACTAACTTTATGGTTTTAGAAGTTAACAGAGACTTCCAGTTTCCTTTTTCAGACTTTTTTTTTTTAAAAAGAGAAGTGGAACACCCACCCATATTTTCATCCATTCATCCTTCACCCCTTTTACCCCATTTCTGCACATGGGGGTCAGGGTTTCTCTTCAACAGTGATAATCATCTAGAGCCAAGGTTTACACTACGGGGGGCTAGCCCTGCCATGGCAGTCCATATTTTCATCATCTTTAGGAATTTATGTGTTGTTTTGAACAGATAAGACAAGTTACTGTAGGGAACTGAATATTTTTACACTGTTGGAGAGAGACAATTTGAGTCTAACAAGGTTATATCATTTTGCTTGAGGGCTTTAGCCAGGGACAGCAAGCTCTCAGATTTTTATTTTGTCTTAGAAGCAAAGTAAATATCAAATCTTATACCATTATTGTGTAAGTTAGCGGGCGAGTCTGACTCCGCATTTTTTAATATTAATTCATCATCTAGATAGGAAGAGAACTTCACTATTATTTATCTTTATGGTGAATTTGGTTTAGCAGATGTTTTCCCCAGGAGTCTCTGTGGTTTTTCAGTTCTAAAGGATGGTCCTTCTTGCAGTTTCAGTATTTGTAGAAGATGTAGTTAAATTCATCCTATTCTGTCCCTCGTCCTTTTAGTCACACCCTAAAATCTCATTATTCCTTTCGGAGCCATTGCCGGGTCTTAATTACCAGCCAAACATTTTGGCTGAATTTGGATTTTCATCCATCTTAAATCTTGCATCTGTATCATTAAGGGAGAATTCAGTAAGTTTTATTTGATTCTTTTGTTGATGAATCCAAGATCATTATAAGCGAGTCAGTATGGCATAGTTCTCCTGAATAAACTCGATGTTTGAATGGCGCTGATTTATCTTAAGAGAAAAGTCTTGAACTGATGATTCTGCTTTGCTACAAATCACTTCTCAAGAAATGTTGAGAATGGAGAGACTTAAAAGCACTCCCGCCCAAGAACCAGCCTTATAGAAATGAGGACAGTTAAAATGTATCCAAAAATAATTTTGAAAACTTTTTTTGTTGTAACATCAGTTAAAACGTTTTGTGGAAATTTATACAACAGAAATCAACAACTGAACACTTTGCTGTCTGAAATATTTGTTAGCTAAGGAGCAGATGTTACTTGCCGATAATCTTAGCTCCCTTGAAGCATATTCTGGCAGAAATGTTTGTGATTATTTCATTTTATGTTGTTGCTGTTTTTTTATATATTTATTTATTCATTCTTTTTTTTTTGATATCTGGTAGATATACCTGACAATTAGTATTATTTTTTGTAGACAAAAAAAATCCTTATATGTCATTTATTTTTCTTTTACAGACTGGAGAAATGGAAGTGAAGAATCCTCTCTTTGATGACTCATCCCTGCATCATGCAGTCCCCAGACCACACCAGTAACTCTTTCACTCTTCTGCTCTGTTCGCACTTTGGGACTGGAGGCTCAGAAAAGGAGGAGAAAGATGTGAAAAAAAAGAGCAACATGCCTTCACAGGATCTCCATACCAAACTCTCCCAACTTCCCTGTAGGGTGGTGGGACAGCCAAAGCAGCCAGCTGTCTCTGCATTTCTCTCATGACTGTTAGTCTTAAAAACAATGTACCTGAGATGTAAAGAAGTACCTTGCGGTGGTATCTGTTTGGCTTGCAGCTCTGTGACATGTGGTTACAGTTCTTTATGCTGGTGTACTGTGAAACTGATGTTATAGTTCCAGCGTCTTCATGCAAAGTGTTCCTCCGAGGTCAAGAAGACGTCAACCTATCAGACATTACAATACTTTGACAAAAACTTACTCTCTCTTTGCTTATTTGATTTTGTAGTAGGCATTTTTTCACCTTTCCTCTTGAATTAATATGGAAATTATTTCATCTTCATCTAGATCCAAAGCATAACAGTTTGTAATGATCATTTTTTAGAATAATAACAGATATTTTGTTTGCCAGGTAGGAGTGAGAAGAATATGTATGTCTGCTAGGCTGTGCAAAAAGTGTAACGAATTGCATACAGACCACCCCACCCACTCCAGAAACTTAAGAGGTTTTGCTCATAGAAGCTTACTGTGTTTATTGGCAGTGGTTGCTTTAATATTTCAGGGTGTTCTTTGAGTTATTCCCTGTGATGAGTGGGGCATTTCCATCCTGTATATGTCTGTCTTTGGGTGAGTGCATCTGCCCTTAGTTACATACAATTCATATGTTAAATCTGAGGATTTACCACTATATTTTTACATCTGAGTGCAGCAAGTGAAGTGTGTGTGTGTGGCTGGCCTGGGTTTATCATGTTAATGGGTTGGTATGCCTCATTAAGTACCCCTAACCAGATTGTGCTGCTGCCATGTGCTGCCCACCTTTTTACGTCAATGCACAGCTACCTTCTTATGTACCACAATATCTAGTTGCAGTGTTTACAACACACTTGAGTAAGCGTGACAAAGGGTTGAGCTTGCTTTGTTTGAAAAGCTGGAGCAGATTAGTGTGTAATGATGATAAAATGGTACAGTTGATCAAAGAACCTGTGTTGTTTGTTGCTATAGCTACATCAAGGCACTTTGTATAAAGATGGCCCTCGAGAGATGAATGGTAATAGTCTTTTAAAAGGAGTCTTCATCTTCGGCTTACAGTTCTCCATTAGACTAACAGAATTAGTGAGGTTATAAACTGGGTGACTGAAAATATGTTCCTTGTAAAGGTCAAAACAGTGGGGGAGTTTCCAGCTTGCTGAAGCTTGTTGTTGACTGTTTAGTAAAGTTGGCATATTCCTGAAGTGGGAAAAAAATCTGAGTGAGGAAGGTGCATTGTCACCTCAAATTCATCTCTTTCCTGGAAGCAAGGGAGACCTTTCCTGTTTCTCCTTCTCTCTCTTTTCATGTTTCAGACTGGATAAACCAATCACTGAAGTGTTTATTTCTAGATACTTCACATCCTTCCATTGGTCTGGCCTTTATAGGGCTGATCATACCTCAGTGCAGCCAGAACTACAATGGTGCACTTATCAACTGTCACTTTCTTTTCTGGCATTAAAAAAGCAGTGACACTCAATTGCTTACAGGAGTCCAGTGAAAAACACTGGTAAGAAAAATCCTGACATTGGAAGCAAACACCCAAAATCTGAAAACCTAGTCCCACAGTAAACAATCCTGTAGCACTACAAGCTTTGTAGAGAGACCCCTTCAGCCTTGTGTGGGAATGGTACCCCAAAATTTAACATATCAGCTAGAAGATCATGGAAGTTGTGTTTTTTCAAATAGCACCACAAAAACAGTAATCAAGAAAAAAATGATAATTTTGCGATATGTAGTCGTTCGCTTACTACTTTTTGGTAGATCCGGTTCACAATATTTTTGTTAACAAGTCATAATCCTGTTTCCCTGAAAATGACTTCATCTGTTTTTCATCTTTTCTTGTTGTACTTTGATCCATTTTCCAGTGGAACATTGTGTTGAGTGAATCAAAGCAGTTCACCAGGGAAAAGTTGATGCAGTAGAACCTAATGCCTCAATACATCTAATGGCAGCCTAGATTTGCTGCGGATGCAGGCAGTGTGTGAGCTAACATAACAGTTTTGTAATAATGGAGAAGGTCTCTACTAGCAGTCACCTTCACAGTTGTTTTAGCTTAATGCTTCTCACACCTGGTGCACTGACCATTGATTGTGTAGCTTTAACTTTTAGTGACTCCAGAGATTCATGTAAAGTACTAGGCAAAAGTCAAATATACCACATTGCTATGGTACATGTTACAGCAACAGGTTTCCTGAAGGTGTAACCCAAACATTACTTTTTACACCATTAATCCATTACTTGTACAGCTATTTCCCCCATCAGGTAAAGTTCCATATACCCCCTAAATCCAGTGTTTCTGTCAGAAGCATTAATGACATCTGCAAAATAATGTGGCAGTATTACAAACAGAAACATGAAGTATAAAGTTAGGCCACAATGTTTCTGTGGAAAGTGAAGCTTGTTCCCTTAACAGTTTCCAGTTTTACTGATATTTCTGGGAATGGTGTCATTCCATTCTACTTTTATAAAACAGATTTTTGCTGTGATGTTTAACTAAAAGTTAGTGGTATTTGCCATTGATACCTCAGTCTGTGTCTGTGACATCATAGCCTGTATGAAACCCACAGTTAAGTATAACTACTTCATCATTTCTAGTACAAACATCAACTTATACAGTGTAGATCTTTTGTAGTCTGTGGTGGAACTAGCAAATGACACGCCTTCAAGAACTATTACCCAAAGGAGAGGTTAGTGCACTAGCTATATTTTTACACTGTTGCTACTGTGACCTTCAGGGAGACTAAGATATGCTATGAACATCTTAAACTGGTCTAGTATCCCATCAACATTCCAGTTGGGAGCAGTATAGTGGTTATTCAAGAGTGCCATAGATGTTGAAGCAGTTGCATTTAGAAAAACGAGGAGATGGTGCATGCAGTAAAGGCCAAGAAACTGAGGAACCCCAGGTTATATGCAGTAAGAGCCAGTAAACTGAAGAATGCCCAGGTTTTTCATGAAGGGCCAGTAAACTGAAGAATCAGAATAGTGTTTGTAGCAATGAACTAAGCAATACCATTTTTATTTGTGGTAAAGTCCATTCCAGTGCAGCCTGGGGTGGATTAATGCACTTGCAGAATGAGGTTTATGGGAGATGCATCTTTATGAGGTCACCATATGCCAGAAACTGCTTGTTTTTGGTTCTTCACCTTAGTCCTCCTCAGATAACTTTCCAGTTCATATAATTTTGTTTCTTGCTAGCTCCTTCTGAATTAGAATACAGTGTGAAGTCTTTATTCAGTTAGCTTTGTGACCTGATATAAATGCAAAACCTGAGCAGAAAGTTTCAGGATTGCTCTGGTAAATATAGGGGGAAACTAGAGGCAAAGCTTTATCCCTCTTTTTAAATAGTTTACTGGGCTTCAGTACCTTTGTCAGTGGGTGTTGGTGGTGAGCCAGAATCCTCAACGTTCAGTACTTGACATTTTCTCCAGGTTGTTGGTGCTTTTTGTTACTACATTAATCCTTGTGTGTATTTTCAGTGATAGTAATATAATACTTTTCTTCAAAAGATGTAACTATAAATCTCTCACATCAGAGCCATGCAACACACACTAGTTACTTTAGATCCTTTCCCCACACACAGTAAATGTATGCATAACAGGATAATCTGAGGTTTCCCATTACTGCTGTGCATTGCGTTGTTGTCCTGTTATGCCTTAAACAGACTCTGTAGTTTAAATCTTCAAATAGAAATATGTTCTTATTATTATTTTCAAGAATGTTAAATCTGTGTGAGAGTGATATCTAATGAAGTCATTGTTTTTACTTTATGATTTATTTACTTTGTGTCTTCAGCTTAAATGCAGCAGCTTAGTCTCTGTGGGGTATAATTTCTATCCAGTTTCACAGCTGTGCACATTAAATATTCAAGTGTGAACTTGGGACTCTAGTGAAGACTGAATCCTTCAACTCCTGATCCAAGTTTTTTTTAAGTGTATAATTCCTCTTCACTGTTAAGTCTGAGAGTAATGCCAGTAGTTACTGGTGTAAACAGAGGAGAAATGAAGAGACAGTTATTCCATTCATTTTAGTTAGGTCCAAACCTGCAGTTAACATAATGTCCTAACAGACATTTTTTCCCCAATAGGTTGTACACCACAGTGAAATGGTTTTAGATGTAAAAGAAAGCTGAACTCTTCTAAATCTGTCCTGAATGCCACTAGTGAGAGGTGTCCGTGATAAATCCACTTAATGTTGATAAGTGTATGATAAGGCACTGCTGACCGCCTCTTCATTCTGTAGTTATCTGTGTGTTTGTTTCCTCCAGGTCTCCCCCAAGGTTGTTGCCATTGTGACGAACACTGATTTGGGCTAAGTTTGTGAAAAAAAAAATTCTGCTGAATAGCTTGAAACTCCATGGTGAGGCCTTCATTTTGACAGCATCCAGACTGATGGCATATGGGCAATCATATTCTGGGTAGGCAGAGAGCTGATTTGTTATTAGATGCACTGATGTGGGACTTATAAAAGTGGACAACCACAGACTTGTGCCCAGTGCTGGAATTATACTTTGTGATAATCTGAAGATGGAAAGTTTATAATGGCACATTATTAATGGAGCTCCTGCAACTATACTATTGCCATTGCTGACAGGGTTGTGTGAGCTTCTGAAGGGATCTGTCATAGGCAGGAATAGTAATCAACAATGAAAAGCTTAACTTTTAAGTCTGGTGCCGATCACATCAGCGCTGTGCAGTATTCATGTAGAGAGCTGGCTACAACTGTCACTCATGAATAGTCTCTCTTTTTTTTTAATAGTTGCTGCTTTAATTTATTTTTTCGTGTTTCTTTAAAAAAAATGAATATATAAAAGTGTACATTGTATGAAGGACAAGGATTTCCTCTCTTTGGAGAACATTGGTGGGTTATTTGTATAACAACCAGCAGACTGTCCATTTCTGTAAGTCCTGCACTCCAACCGATTGTGCTTTCTGAGAACATCCTGGTACAATATATGTAAATTTTCTAAGCATGCTTCTTCCTGGTGTATTAGGGGTAATGAAAGTGGTATTGATCTAGAAATCTGAAACCAAAACACTATCTGGAAAGGAGCCCACTGTTAATATCATTCTTTATTACAAAGTATTCTGCATAATCGGGGAAAATACTGTGTTTTTACAGACACTGAAACTTTGTCTCTAGATTGTTTATCAATAAAACTATTATCAGTATAATATTGACCGACTGAATTCATCTTTGAATGTGTGGGATGTAACTTAGTGGATGCTTTGCAGTTTTAACCACCTGTGTCTTTTAAACCTTATTGTCATTTTATATACTATATAACCAAAAAAAAAAAAGGTGAGAGGCCAGTGAAACTGTTGTGATTTGGATAATGAAAGTTGCTGAACGTAACCACCACAGATCTGGATTGAATCAGTGCATTCGTTGTGGAGTAATGCAAATTAGAGTTACACTGTGAACCACAATATTCTTACAATATGCTTATAGGTTTGTAGGTACTTAGTAGGCTACTGATCCATGAGGATCTTTAGTAGGTTAGATTTACATTCCCATGTAGTTTTAACCCTGATATTTTAAGTACGAATAACTCAAGAGATGAACAAAAAATTTACGTTACCCCTTTTCATGAGGGACAAGAGTGCTAAACCAGGGTAAATTTGCAGTTACCCATCCATTCATCCAGATTACATTTGACTAGTATAAGAGAAGTACTTTGGTTTATCAGGGAGGAAGGTGATTACAAAGAAGTGGTATTCCCTGTGATGTGTGTGTGTGTGTGTGTGTATATCTTATATATATATATATATATATATATATATCTCATCTATCACTCTTCCTTCTCCCTACCTACTATCCAGTCTTGTGGCCACTCTGTCTCTTCACCACCTTTCTCTTCTTCCTCTCTCTAACAACCTCTTACCATTCATCACTTTACTATCAATCCCCCTCAGCTACTCTCCCCTATACTCCTAACACTCATACTATCTCTTACCCACAATTAATCTCACCATCTCTCTTCCCTGTTGCACCATCTGACCTCTTCAAAGTTCCTACTTGTTCTAACTCATCTCTCTCTTCTGGTCAGAAACCTACCTTTCCTACTACCCTGGACTTGCTCTCTTCTTTTTTAACTTTCTTAGACACTCTTCTTTTGGATGGAGACATCCACTCCAACTCAGGGCCTTCCACCTCTTCTTTGCACAATGTCATTACTCATACCTCTTCCCCTCACTTACCCCTTCCTACCTAATTCCCCTGCCAGATCTCTAAAAATCTTTTCTCTAAGTCGTCAAAGTATTGTAAGTAAAATAACAGACCTGCACTCCTGGATAATCTAACATATCTCCTCACATTCTTGTCCTATCAGAAACTTGGCTGAAACCTCACATCCTTAACACAGAAAGCCTACCTCCATGTTATAACATCTTTCACTCAGATAGGACCAATAAACGGGGAGGAGGGGTTGCTATCCTCTACTCCAAGTTATTTAACCTGTCCCCGCTTTCCATCTCTCTTCCCTACTTCTCACCTGTTGAAATATTCATCGTAAATTGTCACCTCAACCCTAACAAACAAATTTGCCATAATCTCTATATACATTCCCCCTGGCGATAATATTCCCACCTTAGAGAACTTCCTGTCCTGGATCACTCACCATATCCCTTATGAAGCTATCATACTTGGAGACACTAATACAGCTGGACTAAACTGGCCCCCCTCATCCCCTACGCATAGTCTTAACCTTCATGGTTTTCACCAACATATCTCCACCCCTACTAGAGTAAACAGAAATGCTTCATCCGGACCCATCCTTGACTGGATCCTTACTTCAGTTCCTCACCTCTTTCATAATCCTGGTATACTTCCCAACTCACTGAGTGACCAGTCTCCAGCCTTCATTCACAGATTCACCCAACACTCGCCTAAAGACACTATTTGCAAGGTATGCCAAAACCTTACCCAATTCGATCCAGACACTTTAAACTCCAAACTATCTGGCATTAAATGGTCCTTTCTCTATTATCTCCCTCTCAATGAAGCAGTAAATTCCTTCAGTAAAATTTTCTTTGACACACATGATAACATCCCCTGTACGGTCATAACATCCCTGTACTCCTCCCTTATCAGACCCATTATTGAGTACAATGCTCCCTTCAGCATGTACCTTACCAGGCACATGCAGCAGATGGAGAGATCACAGAGGTTCCTGACCAAGAAAATCCAGGGTCGCAAACACCTATCCTATACAGATAGGCTAAAAGCCCTGTCCTCCACTGAGTCTTATACAGACTGCTCAGAGGTGACCTGTGTCTGGCATAGAAGGCCAATTCAGACCCAGCCTTGATGGAGTTGCTGCATATCAACAAGACAAACTCCACTCGCGCAACCCACGCGCAAGGCCTTAGCCTGGTCTGTGACATTAATAGATCTTGTTGGCAGGATAAATTTGTGTCCCAAAGACTCCTTCGTATGTGGAATAAACTCCCTCTGCATGTCAAGCAGAGTACCTCTCTAGCCCTCATTAAGAGGAACCTGGATGACTGGATGGGAAACAGAAAATATACCCCCTGGGATCCCACCCCTGTCCTTGCTGGACAGGGAAATAGGTGCTGACTTTGAGGGAACATGGGTGAAATTCTTAGCTAGGCTTATAAGGGCCTCTGAGCCAGTAGCCTAGTATCATCCTATGAACCTATGAATGCTTAATTCTCTTGCTCCATCCAGAAAAATCCATATCAAATCCAACTATGCCCCCTGGATAACAAAACAAATCTGCTAAGTCATGCACAAAAGAGATTCTTCCTGGAAAGCCTGGATTAAAAACAAGTCCCCTTTCACTGCAGACATACACAGAGCTCAGAAACCTGGCTAAAAAACTTGTCAACAAAGACAAGAGAGCTTTTTTTTTCCTCTGACCAAAGTAGCCCACACACAGATCCATAAAAGTTCTGGACTAACCCAGTAAACAAATATCAGTAAATCAATTTTATATATATATATATATATATATATATATATATATATATATGTGACAATCATAAGGTCAAAGTGGGTTCGGTTGAACCCACTTCCTTAGAAGTCAGGAGGCCGAACAGCAACATTGTTGAAGTACGACTCTCGCCACCATCTTGACCCATGTTAAAGCCCGTTCTGAGGTTTATGGCGAGTCGTATTTTGACAATGTCTGAATTCCACATTGTCGGTTTCACGGAAAGGGGTTAATGATCCCATTGAATTCTAATGGTAAACCTATATATATATATATATATATATATATATATATATATATATATATGTATAGATACACACACACACACACACACACACACATATATATATATATATATATATATATATATATATATATATATATATACACACACACACATATATATATATATATATATATATATATATATATATATATCTACTTCTAAAGCTCTAAGTTTTAAAACTTCAAATGTCCGAGACCAGAAGATCGAAGTTTTGAAACTTCAAAATTTTTTTTTACATTTTTTCAGCCCCCATACCCCCTGCTAAATAAATATACCAACTCCCAGATTGCACTACAGTGAGGAAAATGGTAAATATTCCATTCTGCTCTGTACTGCGATCTCCATTGAAAACGTTTGAATTTTCAAAATTTTGATCTTATGATCTCAGTTGTTTGAAGTTCGAAGTTTTGAAACTTTGAGCTTCTGAAGGGGATCCATATATATTTGTATATATAGCCCCATTGTGTTCTATTTATAATAGATTTACATCTCTTGAGCAGGTGTTTGTCCTATTGGACTTGCAAGTGTGCAGTAGGTCTGACAGGACAGCGTCTTTTGAGGCTCTGTATTTGTGAGGAAGGACAAGGCCTTGAAACAGTCTGCATAATTTTCATGATTTAGGCCCTTGATTTTCTAAGAAAGCATTCTGGATGTCCATGTTGTGTCAGATGTTTGGACAGGTACTTACCAAAGGGGACATTATACTCCACGATCAGCCTGATGGGTGGAATGATACCCTTGGTAATAAGTTGTGCAATAAAAAAGGACTTCCATACATTACTGGATAGGTCCCCAGGTCCCCAACTACTGTATCCATTTTCAGGGGTGTGTTATTAATGTGATAGTTACAAGTAACTTCTTGCTTGCCAAAATATACTATTATACATTTTTTGCCATTTAGTTTTAGCCCATGGTTTTGATACCAGCTGTAGGTTTGAGAAAGGCCGTCTTGGAGGATCTTGGTGTCTGATTGTGAGCTTATGGTAGCCTCTGGTTTAGCTGCAAACATGGTCAGCTATAAACCCTTAACAGAAGCTTTGACCTCTGAGAAGTAAATTCCAAAGAGGAGTAGTCCAAGGACTGTACCCTGGGGTACACCACTAGTGACATGTCTTTTGGAGGAGGTAGAGCGTTTGTTCCCTGGATTCTGTTTGTGAACCATTTGCTATCCAATGAGTTACATAGGGATTAATATTTAGCCGGTATAGTTTATCAATGATACCCAAGTGTGGGATGATGTGAAATGCCTTTATATGAGGTATTTATGTGCGATGTGTAAGAATATGTCCTTATTTATTGCTTCAGTAACCTTCTCAAAGAAGTCGCCCAGGTCAAGTAGACAGGATCTACCCTTGGAAAATCCAAACTGGATTAGATCGGTAGTTTGTAGGTTACCTATGTCCTTATTTATTAATTCCATAAAAATATTTCCATTGTCTTACAGATGAAGCTGGTCAGACTTATGGATTTGTCATTTCCAGAGTAAATTGACATTATTGCAAGAGGAGGAGAGTTGCTGCCCTCCATTCATCTGACACAAAGCCTGTTTGGAGGCTGATAGTGAATAGTCTCTGTAGGAGGTCTGATGGGTCCTGTTTCAGGCTGCTCAGTAGGTAGCAAAGTATGTTATCTAGTCCCATATAAGGTGTAGGAGATGGGAGGTTTATAGGTGAATGTACCTGCTAGTAAATTTACTATGTTTTCTGGATCTGAGTGTATGATATTTATTTCCAAGGTTTCTAACATAGCTAAAGAAGTCTTTGTGGTTGCCCTTTGCATGGTTGGCTGTTTTTACCTCATATCTGGCTTTGGTTGATTAGATATAGATTCAGACTTCCCTGTTCAGTTTAGCAAGAGCTTTTTTGTTTCTTGAGAGGTACATTTATTTTTACATGCAATTATTCCACCATAGGCATTTATTTTTAAATTTCCGGTTGTATTTATTTTGAAGATGGACAGATTTATCAATTCACCTATTCAGTTGTTCATACATTGAATTGGAAGGGGAGTCATACATTGAATTGGAAGGGGGTGTTGAATTTAGCCGGGCTATTGCTCAGTTTTGGTAGATTAGCCTTGGCATAATCTCTAAATACCAAAATATTTAGGATGTTTCTGGCTTTAATAAGGTAAATGTGAATGATTTGTCCAGGGAGGGAAGTAAAACTGGTAGGGAGCAGAGCTTTCCTATATTGGTGAGGACAAAGTCCAGGACTTTATTGGCTTTGGTTGTTGTGCGGGGTAACTGGTCCTGAGAGTTTTCACTGTTGAAGCCCAGAAATTTCTGGGCATCCATGCTAGAGGATGTATATATCTCCCTGTTAACAGAGGGGAAATTGAAGTACCCTTGGAGAATTGTGTTTGACTTAATGCTTAGGACATCATAATAGTTAGGAGTTGTGGGCTGAAGGGGATATAGATGAGGTCCTATAGTTAACCGTGATGTGTTAAGTGTCAGTGGCACAACAGGTAGCAGACTCACCTTTGGTGGAGACTGCTGTGGGTTATATTCCTGCACAATGTAGATTAAGTGCTGACACTGCAGTGCAACGTAAGGAGGTGCTGCACTCATGAGTATATTGCCTTTCAGATGAGATGTTAAACTGAGGCTCCATCTGCCTGAGTTGGTGTTAGCTCAGATGGATGTAAAGGATCCCGTGGTACCTACTGAAAAGAGTAGGGGTCCTTTATTTAAGACAAGATTAAAAAAAACATTATTTACATATTTACAAAATTTTACAGGGACATTTCTATTTTTTATGGTTTATCGTTTTTCTTATATTATCTTTATTATTATTCTTCCATAGTGGACCCCCCAACTCCTTCTTCCACAGCCATAATCTAATTTTTCACAATATGCCAGCCAAAATCCATTTTCCGTTAAAAAAATTTTTCATTCAGTCTTTCATTCCAAATAACTCGTATTACATAAACTAAATTCTTATCTAACCTTCTCATGGATTCTTTCTTCTTGTTCTTTAATGTCCATACATAATCACATTCTTTTATATATATATATATATATATATATATATATATATATATATATATGTTTGATACTATTGTTCTCAAAACATTTCTTCACACAACTTTTTTCCAGAGTTTCACCACACTTTTACATTTAAAAAATACACTATTGTTTTTCCTGTCCACAAAATAAGCACACTCTTTCAACTTTCTTTTTTATATAGCATATTCCCCTTGAATGGTAACATATTTATTACCAGTCTCCATAGGAAATCCTGACACTTTAATATCTTGGTAGACCATTTTCCTTATTTTATTGGCTTCAATAACTACTTCTGGTAATTTTCCCATGGAGTTACCTAATAATATCGTTTCATCACATTATTATACCGCATCCTTCAATATTTCTCTGCATCATCAATTTTTATTTTTCATGCTAGTATTTTATTAATAATTTTATTTTCTTCATATACATATTATTTGCCTCTTTTTCTTATTCTTCCCATCCCCCAGAATTTCTTACAATTATATTTAAACAATCTTACTATTAATTGCTCATTCTCTTCCTTTACCCATGTTAATACTCTATACAAGTTAAAAGAAGCAGAATAAACAAGTGGATTTAATAACCCCAGTCCCCATTCATCTTCACTTATATAAAACACATCTTTTACCTTGGTTTAATCTTTAACACCAGTTTCACATTTTCCTTTTAATATTTTTCTGGGGTCGTATAAACATTGGAAATATATGCTGTTTTTCCCATTAATACAGATTCACCAGATAAACCTTTTTCCTGAATCCTAATCTATACAGCCTTCACAGAAGACATATTTCTTTAATTTCTTTTATCAAACCCTCTCACTGCATCATAACTGCATCATTTTCCTATTTTTTTTCCATAGCAAACAGACTTGATTTACTGAAAATACACTCCCCCGATTTTCACCACATTATCCAAACCCTTACTTTTATCTTTATTCAAGGTCATTCCCACTTCCTTTTTACATATGTTCCGATAGACCAGCACTTACTTATCCATATTTTGTTCATAGTTACTACAACTATGCCATCAACGTATGTTAAAATTACTGGTATCACCACCTCCTTTGCGTCACATATCTAGCATCTTTCATTTTATAAGCTACTTCGCTCACTAACACATTCATTACCAATGCAAACAATATTCCACTCACTGGACATCCTTGTCTTATAACAAACTTCATGCATATTTCTTTACTCAGCCATCCATTCAGTAATACTCTCTCTGTATTATTTTGATATGCTGACATACGCACTCACCTAATTCTATTACCTTTTCCATAATACTCTACAACATCCCACAGAGCGCCATGTCCTGCTGTACCAAATGCCTTGCTAATATCACCTACCATAAGTTTCACATCCCCCTTTTACTTATCATCCACAATTTCGCACAACTAATTACAGTTCAGGACACTCCTTCCCTTTTGTACCATACAGACTTTCTTCTGTAATATCCCTCATCCTTCCTTCCATTCTCCTCGGTATTATTCTCATAAAAATGTAGAATCTGTGTTATACATATCAAGTCTCCATTTTTTATTTCATTCTTCTCATCTTTCTTCTGTATACATTTTAATATCCTGCTACATTTCTCTTCATAAACGCTTCTTCAGCCATTCATTCAATGCATTTACAAAATACTCTCTTTGCCAGTCCATTAATTTATTGTTCATTCCATACATATACCATCTAGGTCTGATTCTGAATCAATATTTACTTTCCTATGTACATCATCCAATTCACTAGTAGTAATTTCTTTTTTAAATTCTTCCTTAATTCGACCTTGAATTTCTTCTAACTTTCCATTTTCTTTCTTTTTACTCTTAAACATATTTTCCACACGTACTGCAATACTCATAATTTGCTTGTGTTCTTTTTTTCTCTCCTTTAACATTTTACATTCCCCTCATTATTATATCCTCATTTACTGTTTACCAAAATATACAGATACCTTCTACCTTCTTTGCAAATAATAACTCTGCATAATCAGCAATGTCTTAATTTTTTCTCTGTTGCTATTATATATTTCTTTTTCCATATCATGACACTGTCTTGTCTTGGTCTCTAAATTCTTGAATCCATTTCTAGAATTTTTTCCCTACAACACTTTTTCTTCCTTTCTTACATCACCCTGCCATTTAAAAAGACATTTCTGTACTTCTTTTTACATTCAGTCCACCATTCAGGCCAGCTTTTAAAGAAATCCTTCATGGTTATACGACCTTTCCATAACTGCAATACTTTCAGCTTTCCAATTTCATCCCATAATTTCTCATTTATTCTTTTTATTCCCTTTCCTGTTTTGATATACTCTCTTTCTTCTGTCAGCTCCATCCATATTGCCAAATGGTCTGAAAAATCTGTCATAACTGTATCACCATCTGCTTCCCCTAATCATTCCAATAATACAAGATAATCAGTTTCAGATGCAAGTGCCCCCTTCTGTAGGTCCATTGACTTTGTTCCACACAGCTAATTTATCACTTTCTAGATTTTTTACATCCTTCCCATTATTTTTACATTTTCCCGTTAAATCACAGTTAAAGTCCCATACAATTATAATTTTCATGTTAACCATCACAAAGTCTAATATTTGATTAAAAAGATTCTGTCTTTCCTTGCTAGTTATTTATGCATATAATGCTATAAATCTAGTTCTCTCTAACTCGCATCCACAGCATTTAACCTTCCCATCCTTACCAGTATAACATCCAGTATTTTCACTGTTTTTCACACAATGTAGCCACTCCAGAACAGCATTCCCTTCCTAAGTTCCATATTATATTTCCAACCCACATTTTTCTGTTTGCAGTCTTTCTTCACTTGTCAGGAATCTTACATCCTCTAATGGAATAACATCCACATTTGGTATACCCATCCTGTATCCCTATCCTTCTTACAGTATTCATAATACTGTTCACATTTACCAAAACACTCTAAAATCATTGCTTTTCCTTATTTTTAAGTTTAGGGAAAATATTTTTAAATTTTCATTTTCCCGTTTTACTTTTTCTCCAATGTAATATATTTTCCTGGATTTATATACAAATAATGCTTGATCTTCACAATCAGATTTTTCAATGTCTAGAACTTAAAAAATTATTAATATCAATCCCTTCTCCTGACCTCTCTTCCTGTATGCAGTCTCTCTCCTCATTTTTCCCTTCCATATTTTTTCTTCTTCACCTAGTTCACCCTTTCCCACTGCTCCACATTGAACAAAAGTCGCTCCGCTTTGCAGTTTATGATTGGCTCGTATGCCAGCATACAGGCCAATCATAAATAGCAAAGCAGAGTCTGTTTCACCGGGATTTTAACTGGTAGTGTGGGACTCAGGATTGGGCTTCTGATGCCAGGACAGTCCCGCTCATATTTGGATGTCTGGCTACCCTGATACAGTTGCACACTGACTGTTGTCTCACAGCATTTGCAGCTAAATAAGAAACCCTATTTCTCAGCTCTTTCGGTGAATTAGCTTGATTTAATTCCTTTTCATTCAGTGAAATGGAAAAGAAATGTTTCTTAACTGACCCTAGCCAAGAACTTTTAAACCTCCAAGAAAAAAAAAACTTTAAAGTAAAATAGAATAGTAAAAAAAACTGCAATATAATTAGAGCAAAAATCAAATAATGGAAGTATCCACGCCTTAAAAGAATAAATCAAATCTAAAATGCAAAGCAGTTGTACATCAGCTGTTGAACAGTCATTCCCAAGTTGCACACTAAGTCATAGGCATTTGGTGTGGTTCTGTAGACATTTTGGACACTGTGTGTTTGGGTACTGTTGGGACATACCCACTTCTGTCCCACTGTAGAAGCTGCAACAAAGTATGCTACAGGCTGTGTTTGGACAGAAGCTGCCAAGCTCTACTGGAACTAATGGAGATGAGAATTTTGGAAGTTTCAAGACGTTTGTGATCTGAAACTTTTTGACTAAAATCCACTACTAGAAATTGTGGAATACTGCATCTAGAAATACAAATCCCAGAATAAACATCTAGCTTGTCTATACTTCCTCTGAAACTAACAGTCTGCGAGAGCTGTCAAATCCTAGCAAACAGTCAAGATACTGCAGGAAGGATGTCAGGTGTTTTGAGAGGTAAGATCGTCAGGCTTGCATAGAATAGACAATCAAAAAAGGTGGATAAGTGATGCAGTTCTTGGCTGGAGTAATGCCCCTCTCAGCTGGAGTAATGTCCCTCATCAGCATTGACTAGACAAACATATGGTGAGTCGGTATCAGCTGAGAGTATCAGAAACAGCTCAGACAGGTTCTTGCAATTTTCCTCGATTCACAATTCCTTTCAAGTCATTTTCTCTTGTTCAAGTCCAAACAGAAATTGCTTGAAACTTCATTGCTCAGTTTTGAGGAGTTTCTGCTTTTCTCAGTGTTGTGTGACTGTGGAGCTGGAATATATAAGTTCAGGGGTGTGGCTGGTGTAGGAAGGACTTGCTTCCCTACGAAAAAAAAAAAAAAGGTTTTGACTTGAGGCGTAGTTCACTTGTGATTAGAAAACTAATTTAAGAGCATCTGTGTTCTGATATTTCACACTGGAATCATTCAAGCCACTTTTACAATGTGTGCACATGTAGGTTCTCCAGAAAGCCCAAATGAAAAATATGTAAAGATGCAAAAACATTCTCATATCTAAACCATTTAAGTGTCTTTGGATGAAGTTCGCAATAATTTTTCCAGTTCAGAGAGACCCCTTACTAGTAACCCATAGATCTGAGGGAGGACATGAGCATGCATTATTTTAGAGAGGAAGCTATACTATCTTGGAAGGAGGCACCAGGCAAAGTGTTGAGTCATAAAACAGCTGATAATTCAAGTAAGTGTGAGGCACATATTTAACCTGTACCCTAAATAGCCACTAAATCCCAAGACTAGGTAAGGAATTTGGGTGGACTAACTGGGTACATTTTTATTTTTTTCATTTCATGTTGATTTTTCATACAACAAATGCAACAGTAAAAACAGTGTATTTCTAAACTTAGTTTTATTGATGTAATTCACAAACAGCATTGCAAGCCTTTTTTTTTTTCTTTTAGCTACTAATCAAATATGTATCAAAAAGAAGCACTCATGTGGAGCACATGTATAGAATGCGCAAGTTAGCCCTAAATGTTTTACGCTATATGAAAACTTTAAAAAGTAATTGAATAGAAAGATAAACATTCACAATGTAGTATATAATAATCTTAAAATTATTTGTGAATCAGATATTCCCTACTGGAGTTCAATGGGTCGATAAGTATGATTCCTTGAGCATCACATACCCAAGGCAAAAGATACTAGCCGAACATCCCAGCACTGTTTTCTACAGGAAATCATTGCTGTGGAGATTTTGAAGTGTGTGCCTGCAGTAATACCCCTCTGAGAGATTTATCTCTCTTTGATTTAATGTGACTGAAGTTGTTGTATATGAATTCTGGAGAGAGGGGGTACAAGAGGCTTGCCCCCCCACAAAACACTTGAAGTTTAGTTTTTCTGTATTTTGTAGTACTGGCATAAGGCTTTGGCAGATGTTCTTCGTGTTTCACTGTTGCAGTCATTACATTTGGGGGTAATCTGCCGGCAGGTTGCCCTCAGTCGGCCTGAATAACAAAGTATTGGGTCCTGTGTCAGTTGCTGTCCCTTCTTCCATGATGTCAGGTCGTCAGGGGTATAAAACATACAGCCGATGCCATTTTCATCAGTCTTTCTTGCCACACTGTGCCCGAAGCAGAAGCAGTTCGTAAGTGCTGGTCGGCCGACTCCTGAAATTTACATTTTCGAGTTTCAGAACCAAAGTCTTCAACCTAAAGCTAAGTACCCTGTTGGGGAAACTTTTTCTTGCTCCTTACCGATGTCATTAAAAGTTAATAATTGTATTATTTGTGGGAAGCAAATACCTCATAAGGATTTTCATTTGTACTGTATTCCTTGCCTTGGCCCTGACCACAACATGCCTTGCTGTTGGTTTTGTGCTAAATTTAATCAACGTACTATTAAGCATTGGTATATTTTTACATCTAAATATTTTAGCTCAAGATTTAACTATCCAGAAATGTCGTCGGTTAGCAATCTGACTACCGGAATATAATAAAAAACGCAAAGATAAAGACATAGACAGACCATCGAGGTCCAAAACCGATGACGAAGCTTCTCCTAAGCCAGTCGCCGGTACTCAGTGAGGTGCTTTCGCAGCCCCTGATGCCCGCTACTTTGGATTCACAGATCTCTACTGAGACCCATTCAGAGCCCGATATGCCGTGAGACACTTTAAGTATTGAACCCGCGGATGTCTCTACCTTAGATGGGTCCAAAGCGGCTGAGCAGGCACCGGCTTCTGAGGGTGTTTTCAGGCCTAAAGATTTGTATATTAAACTGACGCCATCTTCATAACCTAGGCCAAAATCAACTTCTATGTCTAAAAAAATGATGCTTTGGCCACATGCACAGACCCCTATGCCTAAATAACAAATGATCAAAATGGCTGAGGATTTAATTACCTTGATCAGGTGTTCACATCCCCCTCCTGCTAAGAGGTCTAGGCAGGGCACTGATTATGAATCATCAGATCAGGTTTCCATTTCTTCTGATTAGGAATTATCTATTCCACCTTATGAGGATGCTGATGCAGAAGAATCCATCCCTTCTGCTTCTCCTCCTGAGGATTTTTTTTTTGGAGAAACTTTGCATACCTTAAGGGAACATTTTCACTGGGAGAGTCAGGATTTTTCAGAATCTAAAAAGAGGCTTTGGGATTTCCTTCTTCTTCCTCAGCATAGGCCTTTGGCTATCCCTCCTGTTCTAGACATTGTTGATGATGTTTTCTCAGAATCCATCTTGGCTCCTGAGTCCCTGCCTCCGGTTCCTAGTAAGCCAGACATATATTACAGGGTTCCTGACTCCCACAAATTCCTTTTTAAAAACCCTACTGCTGACCCTGAAATCATTTCTCAGGGTCCCAAGGGTGTTAAGGCTTCTACTGCTAAAAATCCTACCCCTTCTGATAGAGACTCCAGGGCGCTGGATAGATGGGGTAAGAAGGTTTACACATGTGCAACCTTGGCAATCAGGGCTTTAAACTGTCAATTTCATATGCTTAAATATCAACAGCATGTCATGGGCTTACTTAAACAGAAAATGATGTTGATTTCTGACTGTGTGGAAAACAGAGTTACAGGATTTATTGCATTCAACTGAACAAGTTGGAAAGTATACTTTGCAATGTGGTTTTGATTCCTTGGAGGCCTCTTGCAGGGCCACTGTAACTGGATCTGTGATAAGAAGGCATGCTTGGCTCAAGGAGCAAAATCTGCCTGATCATGTTAAAGCAAAATTGTTGGATGCTCCTTTACAACAGAACAGTCTATTTGGTAATAAGGCAGAAGAAGTTTTGAAAAAGATGGAAAACAAAGCTAAATCTATGCAAACTGTAAAAGATTTCCTACAAGCGCAGCCACCCAGGTTCAGTAGTCACTGGCCTACTAAGAATTGGTCCTTTCCAGTACCCACCAGAGCCGCTCAGGTCAAACTCAGACACTCCAAAGGCTCCAGGTTTCAGTCACAAGGAACTTACAGAACAAAACAATGGGGTGCCTCCACCTCCAAATCTGGAAGTAAGGCACCTTTCTACGGTAAACAGACTCATTGACTTTACTCTGCCATCACCAAGCACTTATCTTTTGGCAGCTGCTTTGGGGGGAAAACCGGCATTTCATGCAAAAAATTGTCATCTAATTACCCAGGACAAGTGGGTTTTAAATATAGCATCCCAGGGATACTGATTTCATTGCCACACGTTGCCAATCCCAAACGGATGGCCATATCAGCCTCCAAATCAGTGGGCAGAGGCCCAGAAACAAGTTATGTCCATCATGAATATGGGGGCTATTCAACCAGTACCAGAAAAGGAAAAGGGACAAGATTTTTATTCAGGACTTTTCCTGGTACCCAGAAAAGACAAATCATAGCGTCCAATTCTGGACTTATCCATTCTAAATACATTCCTGGACATTCCAAAATTCAAGATGCTGACTCTACAACAGTTACTGCCTGTGCTAGGCAAGGATGCCTGGCTGGTAACTCTAGACTTAAAAGAGGCTTACCTGCATATCCCAATCAGGGAATCTTGCAGAAGATACCTCCGTTTCAAAGCAGGCTATTTGCATTACCAGTTCTCTGCACTGCCCTTTGACTTATCTACTGCGCCCAGGGTCTTCACAAAGTTCCTGGCACCAGTAATTGCATTTTGCAGACAAAGAAACATTCAAATTTATCCTTATCTAGACGATTGTCTAATTCAGGCAGAAAGCAAAGACACTCTTCTGCAGCATCTGGCGTTTGTAAAAAGGCTTCTAACTTGTCTAGGGTACACCATAAACGAAAAGAAATCACAACTGGTACCCTCTCAAATAATTACATTCCTGGGTGCAAGCTTGAATACAACTGCCCAGATGACTTACCTCACGCCAGAAAAACAAATTCAATTGATGACTTACTTCAAATAAGTGGCCACAAAAAAACAGCTATCTGCAAGACAAATTCTGCAGGCCTTGGGTTTCATGGCTTTCTGCATTCTACTAATTCCATATGCAAGACTGCATATGAGGAAACTTCAATGGTACCTAAAACATTTATGGAGTCAACATTGTCACAGCCTGGAAACAACGATTCCTATCATTCCTTGCCTGCAGCAGGAGTTCCAATGGTGGGCAGAGACCTGTCACCAAAACAAGGGACTGTCATTCATTCCACCCCCTGCCACCCAAACCCTGAGTACAGACGCATCAGACTATTCTTGGGGGGGGGTCCCATCTGGCAGAGAGATGCATTCAGGGTGAATGGAGCCCAAATCAAATGCACCTACATATCAACCAGAAAGAAATGCTAGCTGTACAGAATGCTCTGACAGCCTTCAAGGACTTTCTTCATCCAGGACAACTACTGATAAAGACGGACAACACCATAGTTATGTGGTGCATAAACAAGCAGGGAGTACCCATTCCTACCCCCTTTGCAGACTAGCCATGGCTTTGTGGAACACAGCCTTGACTTACCAAATACACCTACAAGCTCAATTCCTGCCAGGAAAGCAAAATACTCTGGCAGACTAACTAATCAGAAATCTTATGGATCCACATGAATGGAAACTGGCTCCACAAACCTTCAGCATGTTGACATGAAAATGGGGGAGCCCAGACATAGATCTTTTTGCCTCTCCCCAAAACAATCAGTTGGACAAATTCTGCACAAGAATCCATCACAAAAAAGCTTGGAAAGTGGATGCTCTTTACTTCAGCTGGAAAAATCTATCAGTCTATGCCTTTCCCCCTCTGCCTCTGCTCTCCAAGGTTTTACTAAAAGTCAGACAAGAAAAAACGAAAATGATTCTGATTGCTCTAGACTGGCCTCGCCAACACTGGTACCTGCTCCTACGCAATATGTTACACCTTCCTCTGTGGTACCTGCCTCAGACACCTTATCTACTGTCTCAGCAGAACTATCAAATTCTGCACACTCAGCAGCTCCAAACTCTGAATCTTGCAGCATGGCTAATCAACTAATTTCACCAGTTACATCTCTCAGTAAACCTGTGTTGGATGTCATTTTGAAGGCTAGAAGGCCTAGTACTAGAAAATCTTATCCTGATAAATGGAAAAGATTCTGTGCCTGGAACCAAGCACAAGGAATAATCACAGTAATGCCCAATATTCCTCAGATTATGCAATATTTAACTGAGATGCTTCATAAGGGTCTATCTTTTTCTTCTATAAAAATCCATACCTCTGCCATTTCGGCTCATTACAACACAGAGCCTCCTCTTTTTCTCGTCCCCTGCTAAAGCAGTACCTCAGAGGGGCTAAACATTTGAGACCTCCCAGGAGAGCACCAACTCCTGCATGGGACCTCAATTTTGTGCTGGAAAAATTTGCCCTACTTCCTTTTGAACCAGCTGCTACTGCAGACATAAAATTTCTCTCTTGGAAGACAGCTTTCCTTTCAGCCGTCACTTCAGCTAGAAGGATTTCAGAACTACAGGCTCTCATGGCAGTGGAACCTTTCATTATCTTTTATCCAGAGAGGGTGGCTCTCAGGACCAATCCATCCTTTATGCCTAAAGTGGTATCTAGTGTGGCTCTTAATCAGACCATTCATCTGCCAACTTTTTTCCCAAATCCACAGAACCAAGGGGGAGCAGATTCTGCATTCATTGGATGTACACAGACAGCTAAGATTCTACTTAAGGTTCATAGGTTGATACTAGGCTATCTGCTATAGGGCATTTATAAGCCTAGCCAGAGTGTGTTTGGCTTTCGCCACCCTTTTAGATTAGTAGACTGTGCCTTTGAATAGTAGGTCATAGAAGATAGCCCTTTTACGGTTAGTTTATTGTGCCTCTGTCTAGCAGGGACCCAGAAGAGATCCCAGGGGTAAACTTACGATCTCCCATCAACTCGTCAAGATTTCTCTTGAAGAGGGTCAGTGAGGGGCTCTGCCTTACTTAGACTGGGATTCTGTTCCAGAGTGAGGGGAGACTCTGGGATATGAATCTGTCCCTCCAGCATGTCCTATTTATTTCTGTGCTGAGGTTTAAGTCCCTGGCGCATGTAGCTCTAAGGGATTTGGATTTCCTGAGGTGGAGCATGTCCATTAATTCTGGGTTGGACATGGCTTTATATGTCAGGCACAGATCACCTCTGAGTAGGCGGAAAGCAACTGAGTAGAGCTGGAGTTTCTTTAGCCGAACTGCATAGGGCATCTTTTTGAGTCCCTTGATCCTCTTGGTGAGGTACTTTTGGGGTCTTTCCAGTTGCTGCAGGTGTCAGGTAAGGTACATCCCAAGTGGGGCATTGTATTCAATTATGGGCCTGATGAGAGATGAGTAGAGGGGCACAATGACCTCTCTTGATCTTGATGTGAAACCTTTCGTGATAAGGTTGGCTATATAGAAGGTCTTTCTAACCACTTTGGTAATGTGATTGTCAAAGGAGAGATTACTATCTACTTGGGTCCCCAAATCCGTAATTACTTCTTCTGTATTTAATGGATTACCACCTATGTGGTAATATGTGGGCACTTTGTTTTCCCAAAAGGAATGACTATGCATTTTTGGCATTTAGCTTTAGGCCATGGCTCTGGCACCAATTATCCATCTCTGTGAGACCCTTTTGGAGGATGCTTGTGTCAGCCGGAGAGTCGATTATGGCACCCAGTTTGCAGTTATCTGCAAACTTGGTCAGCCATAGTCCTCCCGTGTTAGCCTCTACCTCAGAGAAATATATACCGAACAAGAGGGGTCCCAGGACTGAGCCTTGTGGGATGTCACTTGTAACTGGTTTAGAGTCTGACATGGCACCTGCAATTCTGACCATGGGGTCTCTATCCCTGAGCCAGTTTGCAACCCATCTTGTGACATACGGGTTGATGTTTAAGCTGGTGAGCTTATTTATGATGCCCAAGTGGGGTATTGTGTCGAAGGCTTTTGCGAGGTCCAGGTAGGCTGTGTGGACTACCTTCCCTTCGTCTATGGCCCTGGTAACTGTTTCAAAGAAGTCGACCAGGTTCAAGAGGCAAGATCTGCCCTTAACAAAGCCAAATTGGGTAGGATCCAGTGTCTGGAGGTTCCCGATGTCTTTGTTTATGAGTTCCATTATGATACGCTCCATAGCTTTGCAGACCAGGCGAGTCAGGCTTATAGGGCGATAGTTTCCAGGGTCCGTTGTGGCACCACCTTTGTGGAGCAGGACCACTGTTTCTGTACGCCATTCCTTGAGTACATATCCTGTAGTAAGGCTGAGATTGAACAGTGACTTTATGTGAGGGTTAAGTTCTTCTTGAAGCTCATGTAAGACACAGCCCAGGACATCGTCCGGTCCCATTGATGCTGTGTTTTTTGCTTTGGTGAGGGCAGCTCTCACCTGTTCATCTGTGATGTCAGGGAGGCTACACTCTGTTGGGATGGACATTTGCTCTTTTGGGGGGGAATTTGCACTGAACCTGTCTGCCAGGATGTTGGCAATGTCTGTGGGTTCAGTGTGTTTTTTGTCATTTTGTACTAACTCTGAGCATATCTGGGAGTTGCCACCCAGGTTCCTGACATAACTAAAGAAGGCCTTGTGATTGTCTTTAGTGTCTTGTGCAATTTTTCTTTCAAAGCTGGCCTTAGATGATTTTATGAGGGATCGTAGCTTCTTGCTAGTACTGATCAGAGATGCCTTCCCATTTTGGGATTTTGCTCTATCATGTAGTAGCTTCCTCCTTTTGTTGTATAGCTTATTTATGGCTGGGGTCCACCAGACAGGTCTCCTGCCTTTGGAAGAGTGAGTCTTGGTTTTATTTGGGATAGCACGATCCATGCATTCCTGTAGATGTCCATAGAATGCGTTTGTAAAGGATTCTGCGGTTTGAGCCGTATTTTCCACTGGCCCAGGGGCTTTGAAGGATACCACCTCGGTTTTGAGAAGTATGAAGTTTGCTTTTGAGAAGTTCTTCACCATGGTTACCTTGGCTGGGGGTGGGGACGGGATATGGATGTCCAGTGAGATTAATTTATGGTCTGACCTTACCAATGAGGAATATACTTCTGTTATGGAACATAGAGTCCCCATGTTGGTGATGACCAGGTCCAATATGTTTTCCCCTCTTGTGGGGGTGGTGACCAGTTGTTCCATAGCATTTGAGTTTATAAATTCTAAGAACCATTGGGCGAGGGTGTTGGGGCTTGAGTAGTTTTCCCAGTCAATGTTTGGGTAGTTGAAGTCACCCAATATAATGGTGTTTGGAGAGACCTTCATATTCTCCAGTGTTCTCAGAAAAGCCGAGTGGGGTTCCTGAGTTTGGGAGGGTGGTCTGTAGCAGGCTACAAAAACTGAAAGGCAGTGTTGCCCACTGTTAGTGGCACATGGATGGTCTCCGATGCTTCGTGCAGTGCTACTAACCTGGAGGTGTGGGTATCTTTGATGTATACGGATACTCCCCCTCCTTTTGTGGTTCAGTCCGAGTTTTTTGGCCGAAAAGCATGGTATGAAGTATAGCCTGGTAGTGCTAGGGTGCTTTCTGGAGCCTTGAACCAGGTTTCTGTTACTGCACAGATATCGATATTCTCCATACTGAGGAGAGCCTTGAGTGCGTGCATTTTGAGGTTTAGACTTCTGGCATTGAGCAGCATTACCCTTAATTTTTTTTTCCTTGTATTGTTTATGGAGGTGGGTTTGTCTTTTGAGCCTTGCCTAAAAAAGGCACTATGGGGTGGGGGTGGCAAGAGCTTTGGCCAGTATTCGAAAGCCCAGGGGTGACAGGTGCAAGCTGTCCCTAGCGAAGCAATGCGGCTTGTCGAGCATGTTATCCCAGGCTGACAGACACTGGATCCCATTTGAGTGACACCAGTACTTTAACCAATTGTTAAAATTGATCATTTTGTCTTTATACTGTGGCATCATTCTTGGTGAGGGTGCTACTCAAGGTCAGGGTCATACCGGCCTGGACTACATGATCAGAGAGCTCCTCTATGTCTCTCTTCATGTAGTCCAGGGAGGTACATCTCAGGTCATTCACACCAGCATGGACAATGACGGAGTCATATTTGTACTTGCTTTGGAGTGACCTGAGTGCATGCGTTATGTGGCGGATCCTAGCACTCTATAGTAGAAACAAATGCAATGGCATATCTATTTTGAAATAGTCTGCTTTAAAATAGCCTTTCACTCTGCCCCTGCAGCAAATGCCACCAGTAATTGCTCAGATTTTCTTACAGATTTTGTCCTGTTTAAACCAAACTGAAGGCTGAGCTCTCTCGACTCATGACTAGCACAGTCAATCAGGAGGAGAAGGTAACCACACACACCACAAATCCAGTCTCACATAGACCTATCGCATCAGCAAACCAAACACATAAACACACAAAAACATACTCGGAGGCTCTAAATAAAAATCTGCCTAAGCAGCAGAAACCTCCAAAGCAGACATCCAAGCAACCCCTACCACGAAACAATACCCACTTAGCACATAGCTCACAAAGTCAGTGTGCCACACAGTCACAACCCTTAAGGCTAAACAACACACCTAATGCACTTGTAATAGCTGACTCTATTGTCAGACACACTGACGTCTCACTCACCAGACTGAACAAGGAGAAGGTCACTGTAAGCTGCCTGTCGGGTGCCAGGATCTGCAACATAACACACGCACTTGGGTCACTCCAAAGCAAGTACAAATATGACTCTGTCATTGTCCATGCTGGTGTGAATGACCCGAGCCTTACCTCCCTGGACTACATGAAAAGAGACATAGAGGAGCTCTCTGATCATGTAGCCCAGGCCGGTATGACCCTGACCTTGAGTAGCATCTTACCCTCACCAAGAATGATGCCACAGTATAAAGACAAAATGATCAATTTTAACAATTGGCTAAAGTATTGGTGTCATTCAAAGGGGATCCAGTGTCTGTCAGCCTGGGATGACATGCTCGACAAGCCACGTTGCTTCGCTAGGGACGGCTTGCACCAGTCACCCCTGGGTTTTCGAATACTGGCAAAGGCCCTTGCCTCCCCCATAGTGCCTTTTTTAGGCAAGGCTCAAAAGACAAACCCACCTCCATAGACAACACAAAAAAAAAAAAAAAAAAACTAAAGGTAATGCTGCTCAGCGCCAGAAGTCTAAACCTCAAGATGCACGTACTCGAGACTCTCCTCAGTATGGAGAATATCGATATCTGTGCAGTAACATATACCTGGTTCAAGGCTCCCGAGAGCACCCCAGCACTAACAGGTTATACTTCATACCATGCTTTTCGGCCCCAAAACTCGGACCGAACCACAAAACGAGGGGGAGTATCCATATTTATCAAAGATACCCACACCTCCAGGTTAGTGGCACTGCACGAAGCATCGGAGACCATCCATGTGCAACTAACAGTGGGCAAAACTGCCTTTCAGTTTGTAGCCTGCTACAGGCCACCCTCCCAAACACAGGTACCCCACTCGGCTTTCCTGAGAACACTGGAGAATATGAAGGTCTCTCCAAACACCATTACATTGGGTGACTTCAACTACCCAAACATTGATTGGGAAAACTACTCAAGCCCAAACACCCTTGCCCAACGGTTCCTAGAATTTATAAACTCAAATGCTATGGAACAACTGGTCACCACTCCCACAAGAGGGGAAAACATATTGGATCTGGTCATCACCAACATGGGGTCTCTATGTTCCACACCAGAGGTATACCCCTCATTGCTAAGATCAGACCATAAACTAATCTCACTGGACATCCATATTCCGTCCCCACCCCCAGCCAAGGAAACCACTGTGAAGAACTTCTCAAAAGCAAACTTCACACTTCTCAATACTGAGGTGGAATCCGTCAAAGCCCCCATGCAGAATCCTTTACAGAAGCATTCTATGGACACCTACAGGAATGCATGGATCATGCTATTCCAAATAAAACCAAGACTCACTCCTCCAAAGGCAGGAGACCTGTCTGGTGGACCCCGGCCATAAATAAGCTATACAACAGAAGGAGAAAGCTACTACATGATAGAGCAAAATCCCAGAAAGGGAAGGCGTCTCTGATCAGTACAAGCAAGAAGCTACAATCCCTCATAAAATCATCCAAGGCTAGCTTCGAAAGAAAAATTGCACAAGACACTAAAGATAATCACAAGGCCTTCTTTAGTTATGTCAGGAACCTGGGAGGCAACTCCCAGATATGCTCTGAGTTAGTGCAAAATGACAAAAAATACACTGAACCCACAGCCATTGCCAACATCCTGGCAGAAAGGTTCAGTGCAAACTCCCCCCCTTCCCCCCCAAAAGAGCAAATGTCTATCCCAACAGAGTGTAGCCTTCCTGAGATCACAGATGCACAGGTGAGAGCTGCCCTCTCCAAAGCAAAAAACACAGCATCAATGGGACCAGACAGTGTCCCGGGCTGCGTCTTACACAAGCTCCAAGAAGAACTAAACCCTCATATAAAGTCACTGTTCAATCTCAGCCTTACTACAGGATATGTACCCAAGGAATGGCGTACAGCAACAGTGGTCTTGCTCCACAAAGGCGGTGCTACAATAGATCCCAGAAACTATCGCCCTATAAGCTTGACTAGCCTGGTCTTCAAAGCTATGGAGCGTATCATCATGGAAATCATAGACAAAGACATTGGGAACCTCCAGACACTGGATCCTACCCAATTCGGCTTTGTTAAGGGCAGATCTTGCCTCTTGAACCTGGTCGACTTCTTTGAAACAGTTACCAAAGTCATAGATGAAGGGAAGGTAGTCCACACAGCCTACCTGGACCTCGCAAAAGCCTTCGACACAATACCCCACTCGGGCATCATAAATAAGCTCACCAGCTTAAATATCAACCCCTATGTCACAAGATGAGCCGCAAACTGGCTCACGGATAGAACCCACATGGTCAGAATAGCAGGTGCCATGTCGGACTCTAAACCATTTACAAGTGGCGTCCCACAAGGCTCAGTCCTGGGACCTCTCTTGTTCGGTATATATTTCTCTGAGGTACAGGCTAACACGAGTGGACTATGGCTGACTAAGTTCACAGATGACTGCAAACTGGGTGCCATAATCGACTCTCCGGCTGAAAGAAGCTTCCTCCAAAAGGGTCTCACAGAGACGGATAACTGGTGCCAGAGCCATGGCCTAAAGCTAAATGCCAAAAAGTGCATAGTCATCCCCTTTGGGAAAAACAAAGTGCCCACAAATTACCACATAGGTGGTAATCCATTAAGTACGGAAGAAGTAATTAGGGACTTGGGGACCGAAGTAGATAGCAATCTCTCCTTTGACAATCACGTTGCCAAAGTGGTTAGAAAGACCTTCTATGTAGCCCACCTTATCATGAAAGGGTTCACATCTAGATCAAGAGAGGTCATTGTGCCCCTCTACTCATCACTTATCAGGGCCATAATTGAATACAATGCCCCATTTGGGATGTACCTTACCCGACACCTGCAGCAACTGGAAAGACCCCAAAAGTACCTCACCAAGAGGATCAGGGGACTCAGATGACCTATGCAGTTCGGGTAAAGAAACTCCAGCTCTACTCAGTTGTGTACCACCTACTCAGAGGCGATCTGTGTCAGACGTATAAAGCCATGTCCAACCCAGAATTAATGGACATGCTTCACCTCAGGAAATCCAACTCCCTTAGAGCTACACACTCCAGGGACTTGAACCTCAGCACAGAAGTAAATAGGACATGCTGGAGGGACAGATTCATATCCCAGAGGCTCCCCTCACTCTGGAACAAAATCCCAATCCATGTTAGGCAGAGCCCCTCACTGACCCTCTTCAAGAGAAATCTTGACGAGTGGATGGGAGATCGTAAGTTTACCCCTGGGATCTCTTCTGTGTCCCTGCTTGACAGCGGTACAGTAAACTAACCTTAAAAGGGCTACCTTCTGTGACTTACTATGCAGAGGCACAGTCAACTAATCTAAAAGGGTGGAGAAAGCCAAAGACACTCTGGCTAGGCTTATAAATGCCCTAGGGCAGATAGTCTAGTATCAACCTATGAACACTCTGAAGAAGACTGAGTAGAGGGAATAGAACTTTGAGGCACCTTGCATAGGATACATTGTTTACACCTTGTATCATTTTTGTGAGGTACTTCTGTGGACATTAAAGTTGCTGCATGTGCCTGTTCTGGTACATACCAAAGCAGGCATTGTACTCAATGACTGGTCTGCTGATGGCCAAATACAGTGGAATAATAACTTCCTTGGACAAGGATCCTGTACCATTGCACATAAGTTGTGCAACATAGAATAATTTCCTTACTAACATAGACACGTGATGGCTGAATGCCAGATTGCTGTCTATATGCTTCCCTAAATCCCTGACTACTTGATATACTCTTAGGGTATTGTTATCAGTGAGGTAGTTTCCAGGGATGGCCAGCTTTCCAGAGATACTATTCTGCATTTTTTGGCATTGAGTTTTAGACTGTGGATCTGACAGCATTTATTTGACCGAGTCAGTCCTTCTTGGTGGATATTTATGTCTTAAGGGAAATTTATGACTGCAACAAGTTTGCAATCGTCATCAGACCAGGCCAGCCAGAGGTCCTTGATGTTGGTCTTGACTTCAGAGAAGTAGGTGCCAAAAAGTAGTGGACTCAGCACAGTGCCTTGATGGACTCTGCTAGTGACTGGCTACTTTGTGGAAGTGGACAACCCTAGCCTAACTCCTCTGGTCCTATCTGAGAGCCACCCCACTATTCAGTGGGTGATATAGGGGTTTATACCTAAATCCATGAATTTGTCTGTAATGGTGAGTAGGATATTGTATCAAATCTTCACATCCAGGCCACCATCTTTCAGCCAGGCATTAAGCCGCAGTGGTACAGCGGTAGCATTGTTGCCTCACAGCAAGAGGTTCTCTTGTTCGATTCATGGCTGGAGTGCCTTCTGTGTGGAATCTGCATGTCCTCCCCATGGTGGAGTGGCCTCCGAAAGACATGCGTGAATTGGCGTGCCTTCGCTGAAAGTTGGGCGTCGGGCTGGCAACTCGGCACCATAAAAAGATCTACCCCCAATCATTAGCGGACCGGAGTCCGCTGTGGCGACCCCTAACCAGGAAAAGCCAAAAAGACAAAAAAAACATCAGCCAGGCATTATAGATTAGTACGCACCCAAACAAGTGGATATAAGAACAGTTTTTTTTCCCACAGGCCATCGAGTTCATAAACATTTAACTCGGCTTATTAGGTTAGGGTATTCTTTTTCCCAAGCTTCCGGGGATTCTGCAGTATTGTTTACATATTGTTAATACTTGTTTCTTTCAGAGTTTATTTCAGTATTTTTTGCACTGAGTTGACTTTGCACCTTGTATGTATATGTATGTGTATATTTACTTGTTTGTCTTGTTCTTAATAGTTGCATGTATGTCGTTTGTCTTGTTCATAATAGTTGTATGTATGACCTTTATGTAATTCATACTTGGAGAGTCACTGAAACCAGAGTCAAATTCCTTGTATGCGTGCATACTTGGTCAATAAATGCAATGCTGATTTTGATTCTGAAATGCCTTGGACAGGGCAAGGTAGGCAGTATGCACCATTTTGTCCTCATCCATTCCCTTGGTGACCTTCTTGAAGAAGTCTAGCGGGTTGAACAGATATGAATTGCTCTTGATAAAACCAAACTGGGTTGGATCCAGTGTTTAAAAATGTCCTTTGTCATTGTTAATAATTTCCATGATAATTCTTTCATTGGCTCTGCATATGAGACTAGTTGGGCTCATGGATCTAAAGTTATCTATGTCCATAGATGGCCAAGCCTATTACAAAGGGATGAGCATTGCAGTTCTCCATTCATGTGGCATTAAACCTGTCTGGAAGCTATGGTTAAATAAAGACTCTAGTGGTTCCACTTGGTCATGCTTCACTCTAGGAGGCATCCTGCGATATTATATGAGCCCACTGATACATTGTTCTTGACCTTGGAGAGCACATTGAGGACCTCCTCTCTAGTTATAGATGATGGGGTTATGTTCAATGTTATTTCTAGAGGGTTGGGTGGGGGAGACGGTTAAAAGTTGGAGATAAATTTGTCTGCCAGTATATTTGCTATGTCTTTTGGCTTATCTCAGTTTAATTTCTCCAAGTCCTTTTGGTTTATAATACCGTAATGGGAATGGACTGCATTCCTAAGTCAAGGTATAATTAAAGTTCATGAACTTAGTATTGTATCTATATCTGATGTTAGCAAACATGCTCTTCTCAGCACCCTCAATGTACCCAGAACTGACTTCTGTAATTCATGCAGAGTTACATGTATTGGTAATATATGTAAGTACAAATATAAATTATTTTTAATAGGTGTGTTGCTCCTATTACTATTGGAACTGTCTAGGTATCTTTCTTCCATATTGCACTTGCTTCTGTCTATACATAAGACACTGTAATCACTGGGTGCAGCAATTTTAATGATCTGATCTTTTTTTTTTTAATGGACTACTATATCTGTTTTTCTTGTTTGCATTTTTTGAACTGTTGGTAATGGGTGATGCCATGTGATATAAACTTCATCATTCTGTATAATGCTTTGTGGTTCATGTTTCCAGTGCTTTTCACCTACTTCTATGTTTTAGTGTTTGCACAATCCCCAGTGCAACAGTTCTGCCACATTATTGTGCCTTTCAGTGTACAGTCCCTCTGCCATGACTGAATCACACCCAGCAACAAGATGTGTGACTGTTTCCAGTTCTTTTTTACAGAACCTGCATTTGTCTTTCTCCAAAATGTTCTATGAACTTTGCAAACCATCGTGTAGGTAGCCCACTATCCTGGGACTCCGTTATTAACCTTCCATCTTGTGATTTCAATTCCTCTCTCCTTAATTAGTCCTGCATCAAATCTTGGTCAACATGAGGTTGTGCATGTTCCTATTTTCTTTCCTTCTCATCTGATCCTTTCCCTTTTGTTTTTTCTTGCACATTCGGTTGCTGTCTGATTTTTGTGTAATTCTTGTTTGATTTCCATTCTCACGTCATACCAAACTGCTTCTGCTAAACTAAGCAAGGATGCCATCCTATACTTCCTTTTCCTATGTTTTGAAACTTCCACCTTATTTGTATCTGGTGAGGTTAGCTGATGCATATGCAGTCCAATGGTTGCAGATCTGTATACATGGAATCATTTTCGAAGATGCCCATACCTCTCCAGAGCAGGGAATATATAATTTTGGTATACACTGATTTTAATATATCATTTGATAAACATGAAGCGTTTTTCTTATTTTCCTTTCCAACTGATTTAGTGATTTTTAGGGCCAATCACTTCAAAATTGTAAGTTGGAACAGGAAGAGCAAACTAGTTTATAGCTTGGACTTTAGTCCTAGATGTCAAGGCATATTCCAATACTAGTTTCAGTCTTCTGAACTATTCTTTACTGAGTTTTATTCTCATTTGTTCATGTTTTATTGCAGATCCTTTGTCTGTTCCCATATATTTATACATGCCCTCTCGCTGAAGTTCTTTTTATCATATTCCTGTCCCAGATCCTTAGTGCTACAGCTTTCCTGGTGTAAATGTTGCTTTGCACAATTATCAAGACCAAATGGCATATATATATATCTTCTGAGAACGTTTTAACCATTTTTAGTTGTGCTTTCAATTCCTTATCTAATGAACTATACAATTTTAACAATTTTAAGTCATCCACACAAAGTAGATGAGATGTCTTTAAATAAAATCATTTTATGGGATCCAAATTGTAACAATGACCTAATCTTTTTAGAAAATAGCTAAGTGGGTTAAGGGCAAGTCAAAACAGCAATAGTGAGACAGAATCACAGTAGAATAGACCCCTTTGAATTTTTATCCTTAGAATAATAATTTGCCCTTCGCCATGGCTCAACTGCAAAGTGGTTTGCCACATGTCACTGTAATGTAATTGATCAATGTAGGGTGTCTATTATACATCTGTAAGCATTTCTTTATCCATGAATGTGGAATGCTATCAGATGCTTTTCTGTAATCTATACATACCATACTTAGATTCTCTCCCTTTTTACAGTTCTCTGTTATGGCTTTATTAAGCAGCAAATTATCTTTTTTTTTCCTCATGACTTTTTTTGTTACCCTTTTGTTCTATTGCCATAATTGAGATTTTTTTTTCCCTAAATGACTATAAGCTCTGTCAGCATTAATTCCTGTATATAGCTTGCATATTGGAACAATGTTTTAGCCAATATTCAAAAGCCTGGAGGGGGAGGTGCAGACCATTCCTAGCAAAGCAGAATGGTCTGTTGACCATACCTTCCCATACTGACAAATATTGTACCCCCTTGGAGTGGCATCAAAAGCTAAACCAATTATTAAAGTCAGTCTTCTTCTGTTTATATTGTGGCATCATCCTTGGAGAAGGTAGAATTCTGCTCATTGCTAAGATCATATCAGCCTGGGATGCAGAATCCAAAAGCTCCATCATATCTGTCTTCGTACAGTCCACTGAGGTACATCACAGGTCATTTACACTAACATGGACTATGACAGAGTCATACTGGTACTTGCAATCCAAGGACCTGAGTGCATGTGTGATGTGGTAGATCCTGGTCCCTGTTAGACGGCTGACTGTGACTCTGTCCATACTTAGTCTGGTGAGTTGTACATTTGTGTGTCTCACAGTGGAGTCTCCTATGACCAAAATGTCGGGCTGTGTGGTGGTGTGCCTAATGGGCTTAGGCGTTGAGACACCTTAGGATGTGGCAGTATGTGTCTTGTTTGGTGTTTTTGTGGAATGCTCTAGAGGTTGCTGAGGACCCCTTTTTGGAGTATAGTCTTTAGGAAGTCTTTGTGGTTTTAAGAGATTACATTTATTAGCCTCGGCATTATGTGAGCCTGTGTGACGGTCCTTACTATGTGAAGTGGGTGCAGTATGTGTGTGTTGCTGACAACCTGTTTGACATTATATGTACCTGTATGTGAGAGACTTACCTCTAGTGACATTGAATGCATTTCTCACATACTGTATTCATTTGTTGGAGAATTTGATGGTTGTCCGTGTATTTGAGGCATTTGCTGGATTGCCTCAGAATGTCCATACCCATCAGGCTAGTTATGGTTGATGTAGGAGTGTAGATTCCTATCAAGACAGCATAGCACCTAGGTGCTTCTCAGTGTAGAAACTAGCTGCTCAGTGCAACTAAGCATTTTCAGGGATAGTTTTATAAGGAAAAGTAAACTTCAAGCCTAGGTGCCTGCCTGTATACAGGCACTACTGTGAGATGCACAGCATTGCCAGGCACAGAAAGTCTCAAAAAAAAAAAAATCTAGCCCTCGGATAGTTACAACATTCAATGGGGTTTCAAATAGTGAATTCCAGGAAAGGAAGGGTCTCTGTTACTCTCCTGCCAAAAAAGGGCAGGCTAAAGACTTCTTAATGTAAAAACATTGTCTGGGCACCCAAAAAGCCGAACCTAGCCAAGTTTCCACTAATGAGCAGAAGTGTAGGAACACCCCCTAACAGCTAAGGTACTACAATTATTATGGATCTCTTAAACAAGGACATAGGCAATCTCCAAGCACTTGACCCCACCCAGTTCAGATTCGTCAAGGGCAGATTTTGCCTGTTGAACCTGGTTGACTTCTTTGAGACTGTCATTAAGGCCCTGGATTTGGGAAAGTCAGTACATACAGCTTACCTTGACTTGGCCAAGGCCTTTGACACAATCCCCCACTTGGGCATCATCAAAAAGCTAACACAACTCGGCATAAATCCCTATCTCATCAGGTGGGTGGCCAAATGGCTCACTGACAGGACCCTCAAAGTCAAAATAGGCACCTCCACCTGTGATAGCAGACTTGTCACTAGTGGTGTTCCCTGGGGATCTGTTCTGGGACACCTACTGTTTGGCATCTATTTCTCAGAGGTCCAGGCAAAGACAAAGTGCCTGTGGCTGACCATGTTTGTAGATGACTGTAAGTTGGGTGCTGTCATTGACTCCCCAAATAATGTTAACATACTGTAAAAGGATCTCACAGAAACTGATGACTGGTGCCAAAGTCAAGGCATCAAGCTAAATGCAGAAATATGTATAATCATACCATTTGGCAAAAACATGACCCCTATTGATTACCACATCAATGGCAACCTCCTAAGCACACAGCCTGTGGTGAGAGACCTGGGCTGTCAGGTTGATAACCTCACATTCGACCATCATGTAGTGGCAGTGGTCAGAAAAGTCTTTTACTTGGTTCATTTCATAAGTAAAGGGATTGCATCCAGAAAAAAGGAGGTTATTACCTCTCTATACCCCTCCCTCATTAGACCAATAATTGAGTATAACACCCCATTTGGGATGTACCTCCCCAAACATCTGCACCAACTGGAAAGGCCACTGAAATACCTCACAAAGAGAATCCATGGCCTGCAACACCTGTCCTCTGCAGACAGGCTCAAATCACTATCACTCTACTCAGTATCGCACAGATTGCTAAGGAGTGATCTGTGTCTCACCTACAAGGTAATCTCGGACCCTGCCCTACTAGAGATGCTCCATATCCGTAAGTCTAATGCAACATATTTCAGTATTGGACCCCATAGATTTAGCCACTTGAAAGCATGGCCTTGTAACACAGCATACTGTATAAGTACATGTAGTGTGTGTGTGTGTGTGTGTGTGTGTGTCTGATGAAATACAGAGTTTGACTTCAAACATATTAACAACTCTGTAAAGAATTATTTATTTTATATATTTAACATTTGTTTACTGGGAAAGTGTGACTTGAAATGAGCCAATTTTCAGCAGAAGCCTGAGAAGAAATGCTCCAGACACGTCTTTGTAACGTGGGAAGAAACCGGAGCACCTGGAGGAAACCCATGTGAATGCAGGGAGGACATGCAGACTCTGCACAGAAATCACCTCAGCTGAGAATTGAACTGGAAAACCTCTTGCTGTGAGGTGACAATGCAAACCTCTGCACCACTATGCCATCCGTATAGAAGTTTCTTAGACCATTATTTTACTTAGTGGATTGAGGAAAATTAACCACAGTACCCACAACGAAAACCAAGTATAAATCAAAATGCCAGCGGCATGAATTCAAGCCAAGGCTATATCTCTTGAGTGCCTTAAAGGTATAACATATTTGGCCGCAAAACACACTTTCCAGTGCAACATACTTTTGAATCTGACACCACAGACTTAGCTGTTTGAAAGCATGGCATTTAACAACTAAAACAAATATTTTTTTTTCTGTAAAGTGTGTAGCAATTTTACTTCTGAGGTAAAACAAATTAGTATACAAACATTCTGGACATTAGTTTTTTTCAGCCTTTTCAGAAGAGATCAAATAGCCCTCAGGTGGAAGCAAAATGTACTACCAGACTGTGACAACAAAAAAGCTGAAACTCTGGCTTTACTCTGGCTTTACTAATTGTGTATAAGAAGCTGTATTTCAGATCTATGAAGACATCTCACAATGAAAACATTATGGGACTTGTAATAAGATGCTCTGGTATAAAACACAAACATTTCCCAGAGAGGATTGTGCCCCTTCTGAGAGGGTATATTACCTTTGACTGTGAAGAAATCACACAGATATAAAGTTCATATTGGTCTTTAATAGATACTGTCACCTCCTCAACAATTTTTTATCTATAATCAATCAAAAGTAATCCTATATCAGCTTTTTGATTTCATACATCTGCTACTCCAGCCCTTTTGTCCAGAGGTCAAATAACACCCAGGCAGACAGCAAATATAGTGGCAGACTATAACAATAAAAGCCCTCTGAAAACCTGGATTTACCAGCTGTACAGTGAATATAAAAAAGTGTACACAATCCTGTTAAAATACCAGGTTTTTGTGATAAAAAAAATGAGACCACAAGAAATAATTTCAAAACTTTTCCCACCTTTAATGTGACCTATAACCTGTACAATTCAATTGAAAAACAAACAAATCTGTTAGGGGAAAAATAAAAAATGTACAATAAGCTGGTTGCACACCTAATAATAAGTGTGCACACCCTTAAACTAATACTTTGGTGAAGCACCTTTTGATTTAATTACAACATTCAGTCTTCTTGGGTAGGAGTCTGTCAGCATGCCACAGCTTGACTTGGCAATATTTGTCCACTCTTCATTGCAAAAGTGATCCAAATCTGTCAGATTGCGAGGGCATCCCTTGTGCACAACTCTCTTCAGGTCACCCCACAGATTTTCTGTTGGATTTAGGTCTGGACTCTGGCTGGGCCATTCCAAAATTTTAATTTTCTTCTAGTGAAACCATTCTTTTTGTTGATCTGGATGTATGCTTGGGGTCATTGTCGTGTTGAAAGGTGAAATTCCTCTTCATCTTCAGCTTTCTAGCAGGCACCTGAAGGTTTTAGGCCAAAAGTGACTGGTATTTGGAACTGTTCATAATTCTCTCCACCTTGCCTAAAGCCCCAGTACCAGCTGAAGAAAAGCAACCCCAAAGCATGATACTGCCACCACCATGCTTCACTGTGGGGATGGTGTTCTTTTGGTGATGCAAATTGTTGTTTTTGCGCCAAACATACCTTTTGGAATTGTGGCCAGAAAGTTCAACCTTGGTCTCATCAGACCATAACACATTTTCCCACATGCTTGTGGGAGACTTGATGTATTGTTTTGCAAATTTTAGCCAGACCTGGATGTTTTTGTGTAAGAAATGGCTTCTATCTTGTAACCCTACCCCATAGCCCAGACATACGGAGAATACGGGAGATTGTTGTCCCAGGTAGTACACAACCAGTACTTGCCAGAAATTCCTGCAGCTCCTTCAGTGTTGCTGTAGGTCTCTTGGCAGCCTCCCTGACCAGTTTTGTCTTGTCTTTTCATAAATTTTGGAGGGACATCCAGTTTTTTGCAACATCACTGTTGTCCCATATTTTCTCCTCTCTTTGATGACTGTCTTCACTGTGTTCCATGGTATATCCAACGCCGTGGAAATTTGTTTATACCCTTCTCCTGACTGATACCTTTTAACAATGACATTCCTTTGATGCTTTGTAAGATCTGTGTGAACCATTGCTTTTCCTGTAACAGGCAACTGAGTAAATGTCAGGAAAATCCTACTAGGACAGTTGAACTTTATTTGGGGTTAACCAGAGTGTTTTTAATTGATGGCAGGTGTGTACCCAAGAAGACTGAATGCTGTAATTAAATCAAAAGATGCTTCAACAAAGTATTAGTTTATGGGTGTGCACACTTATGCAACCAGCTTATTGTATGTTTTTTATTTTTTATATTTTTCCTCCTAATAGATTTGTTTTTCAATTGAATTGTACAGGTTCTTATAGGTCACATTAAAGGTGGGAAAAGTTTTGAAATGATTTATTGTGGTCTCATTTTTTTATATCACAAAAAGCTGGCATTTTAACAGGGGTTTGTAAACTTTTATATCTACTGTATTTAAAGGCCATATGTCATTTCAACAAAGAGTTTATAATAAAAAAGACTTCTAAGGCATTTAGTACAAGACACATACTGTTCCAATGGAATGTTCAACTTCTGAGTGGGTACACTACATCTGACTGTGAAGGAATCACATAAATATAATATTCATATGGCAAATTTGACCAATCCTGTTCCCTCCAACAAGCTATAGCAATAATCAGTCAGGAATGATCCTGTAACTGTAGTTTGCCTTCATAAATTACCTGCACCCAGCCTTTTTTTGAAGAACACACAAGTGGAAATCAAGCATATTACCGGACTGTGACAACAAAAGCAACTTGAAATGTTGGCTTTACTAGCTGTGTTTAAGAAGCCATATTTCAGGTCCCTGAAGACAATTAACATTAAAAAATCACTGGCTTATAATAAGGTACTTTGGTATAAAACATTCATATACTATCCAATTTGGAAATGTCACCTGCTGAGACGGTACAGTACGTTTGACTTTGAAGGAATCACAGAAATGTAATGGCCGTATTGCTCTTCAACAGGCACTACCTTCCAACGATGTATCAATATTAAGTCAGAAGTGACCACTGTTTAGTTTCGTAACATCATATGTCCTTCAGAAATGACACCCACATTCTGTATACTTGTAAATATCTCACTGTGAAGAAAACAAACATAACAGCCACAGTACCATATTTAAGTTTCCTGCTATTAGATACAGTCACTGACCCTGATACGTCATATTTTTATTATAGTTTTCTTGTAATGACCATGTCTTTTCCCATGCATCATGACTTCCCACTCTCCATCAGAAAGTCATCTACCTTCTCTTATAGCTCCAATGTGTGATTGTGAGGAAAGTCAAAAAAATGAGGACAATAATTTATTTCACCATCTCACTACTGAACATGGATACATGCTCCTAGCAGTGGTTACTTGTAACGATTGGTATATCTCCTTTGCATACTTTTTCTAACTGGTTCCCCAGTCTCTTAAAAGATTCTGTCAAGTCTCTCCCCCTACACTCCCTAATTAATATAATCATTCTCTGGGGTCAAACCATTTGTGGGGAAGGGGAGCCAAGTTAGTTAAGACAACAGATTGCCTCCGTTCTAAATACAACTAACCAATGCTCACATCCCTGTTCCCAAAACTGACCATCTCTTTCCATGCTGACAAATATTGCACCCCCTTAGAATGACACCAGAAACTAAGCCAATTATTAAAGTCAATCATCTTTTGTTTGTATTGTGGCATCATCCTTGGAGAAAGTAAAATGCTACTCAATGCTAGGCTCATACCTGCCTGAGACACATATTCTGAAAGCTTACGATGTCTCTCTTCATATAGTCTAGGGAGGTACGGCTCAGATCATTTATGCACATCTTTTGCATTGTAGCTTCTAATTCTCCATTCAATACCAAGCTGCTTCAGACTGCTGTGAACAAATTCTGTCATTTCATTTCATTGTTTAGGTCAGCTGAATGCAACTGTCTATTTTCATGAAAGGTTAACTAGCTACCAGTCATGCCTAAGGCAAATATTCTCTCAGCCTCTTTAACCTTTAAACTCTTGCATCTAGCATGTTTCCCAGCAATTATTTATGAACTAGATATAAAATGATGCTACTACCTACTTAGGATCAACTGGCTGTAACTTTTGCGAGGCCTTCATTTGGCCTCGCTATTGGGGAAAAGGCTTTTTCCAAAATCACCTCAGCAGTCACAAACCATGGAAATGACCAGAGTAACTACAGATTTGAAAGAAAGTTACAGATTCTTTACATGCTGCATGCATATAAATGTCATTCATTTAGAGGAAACAGTATTTTTGGTGATATGTTGGTGCTTCCATGTTCAGCCTACTATACATCGGTTCTGCTCTTTACTTACACAGCTTAGACAATGTATTCTTTTTCACTTTGTTCACTATTTCCTGTTAAATATACATGACAGAACTGTGTGCACATTTCTTGTGCTTTGTACCCAGCATTATAAATCATTTGGTGCATGTCTAGTTTTTCTATTTTCATGTTTTGTTTAGGTTCATAGATAAGTACTACATTAGCTATCCTTGTGAGCTGTTTTAAGCCTAACCGATTTTCCTTTTTAAAGGTGAGAATCAAACTCTGTGCTTTGTGTTTGAGGTAAACACCTTAACCATTATGCCAACTCCCAACCCTAAAATAAAGGGCTCTTCTGGAATTTGAACCACAGACCTCTCACACCCTAAGCAAGAATCATACCCCTGGACCAATGAATAAGATTGGCATGGTCATTGTATGTATCTTCTGCCTTTTTAAAAATACAGAATTATGGGTAATCGGTTATTTATCTTTGTGCTTTTGAACCTCGTTAAATTCCACAGACCAGCCAACCAAACAGGCGAACATATATAAAAATATATATGTTTGTAGGAATGTTGCTATGTAATGTAATGCATATTATTAAACAGGAATTGTGTTTATCTGTGGTTTTTACTGTTTATTACATTTCCATAAAATTCTCTCAGACTTCTCACATTTCATCTCTCAATTTGGTCTCTCTTTTTATTTTTTACTTATCTCCATTCTTCTGAATCTTTATGGTAAACCATCCTTATTCATCTGTTTTCACCCGAGATGACTTCTAAATAAAAATAAAATAAAATAAAAAAATAAATAAATAAGTTATGCAACCTAATGGTGTATAATGTCTAGCATATATGAACAGTGTAGGTTTAAAGCCCTAAGAATAAGAAACTTTAAACTGTCAATGCTTCTTTGGGTCACTGTGGTGTAGCTGTCCTTCCATCTGTGATAGCCCTTCCTCATCAGACCACACTGTACACAAAAATAAGAAAATGAAGTAGGGGCTGAGACTAGAGCACAACCTTTTCAAAGCACCTGCTGTCTTTAAGATCCACATCCCCCTCTGAGGAAGAACCAGATTTAAGTGGAGATTAAGTTAATTTCTCTAAGATCACAGTGAGCAGTGTTCATAGCCATCTGTTCTGATTCAGTTACCCCACAAAGAATTCCTGTTTTATTTCCAGACATTCCAAGCACAATACCCCCTCCAAAGACTTTTCTTGTTTAAAACTGTTCTTTCTGAGTTACTGTGCCTCCCCGCATAACAATAGCTGGGTAGCCCTGAGGACTGAGGTTATACTATAGGCCAGGTTTTGTTGCCTGCTCTACGTCGGTGGGTTTTCCATTAATTCTGAAGCCCTTGTTTTTCATTTAGGGATTACCTTTGAAGAAGAGTGGGGTCACCTTTCAGATGTGGTGGGGACCTGCTGTTTCAGAATCAGATAAAAGACACATGGAGGGATCATGAAAGGTTTGATTTCAGTAGGGATTCAATGAGACATAAGATAACCCAACACAAAAGAGCAGAGAAAGGAAAAATCAAAGGTCAGGCAAACTCCTTTTTACACAGAATGGGTTTATTCAACTATTTCCTGAAACAGTAAATAAAACATATCACATGAAAATGAAATACGTTATTAAATAATCTAAGAACAATGGCACAATACAGACTGGAAAATGAAACATTTGAAATATTTGTCCATTTATATTAAATTCATCTGGTTCCCTAGGTTACTTCAGCAGATATATCAAACAGTTGTCTTTTTATCACAATCTCTGACAGAATGTGACAACTGATAACATTTATAACATATTATAATGCATGATCTTGTTATATAAATGCAGATAATAAAGTCTGACAAATGTAAGAATGCTGCTGACAGTTAAAAGAAAAAGTGATATAAAGTTGAAATCAGTGACTACTGCTCAACCAATAGGTGTAAAAAAGGGTCTAAATCCATGTTCCAGCTTCATTGGCTGTAAACTCCATCCAGACTACAGCTGCAGCCTATGCCTCTGATATTTAATTACGTTTACTGATAAAATGTTGTGTAAGATATTCCTCACATGGTGTGAATATGCTAAAGCTACTGTATTGTACATTATACATATTCAATATTTAAAGGACAGGCATTTTTTTCCCGCAAAGTGCCAAAGTCATGGCTTCTGCTCTTACCAGATGCTCAGATGATAGACAGACAACTGGAGGGGGTTAGTAATAATAGTCATGCTTGGTAGGCAGGTAGTCTTATTTTAAATACAGTCACCATATTTGCCATTAATCTTTTAATAAATCTGCTCACTTTATTAAGAAATGCTGTCAGAATAAAGATATGAAGTCACTGATTAAACTGCTCTCCTGTGCCGGTCCCCAGCTGAAAGCCCAGAACAATGTATTTGAGTTCCAGTGATTGGCAATGGCACCAGGTGCTGCCTTATGTATAACGTATTAACCTTTCCTGAAAGAGAGTCATAGACTCTGTGGATGCATTAGGTTTGCTGTTTCAGAGATTGCATAAATTTTGCAAGTATTCATACAGTTCTTAGTTTGTTACTGTCTTTTAAACAGACAGTATCCATTTGGCTATTCTAAACATATGTAATTGGTGATAACATTTGAGTATTCTTTGTACTTGTATTTCAATTGTATTTTGCCTGCATTATCCATATCATGATTAAAGAGTTTCCATACATCCTAATTATTGTTCAGCAAATAAATTAGTAATTATTATTATTAATAGTAGTTGTAGCAGTAGTAGCAGCAGTAGTAGTAGCTGTAATGGTAGAAGTAGTAGTAGCGGTAGTAGCAGTAGTAGTAGTAGTACCAGTGGTAGTGGAAGTAGAAGCAGTAGTAGTTTGCAGTAGTAGTAGTAACATCTAAGTATTCTTTGTTGCCTACATTACCCACGTCATGATTAAATAGTTTTCAGGCATCCCAGTTATTGTTTAACAAATAAATTAGTAGTTATTATTATTATTATTAGCAGTAGCAGCATTAGTAGTACTAGTAACAGTAGTAGTAGCTGTAGTACTAATGGTAGAAGTAGTAGCAGTAGTAATTGCAATAGTAGCAGTGGTAGTAGTAGTAGTACCTGTGGTAGTGGAAGTAGAAGCAGTAGTAGTTTACAGTAGTAGTGATAGGAGCAATAGTAGTAGTAATGATAGTGGTAGTAATAGTAGTAGTAACGGTAGTGGAAGTAGAAGTGGTAGTAGTTTGCAGTAGTAGTAGTGATAACAACAGTAGTAGTAGTAATGATAGTAGTAATGATAGTAGTAGAAGTAGCAGTAATAGTAGTGGTAGTAGTAGTAGTAGTAGAGGTAGTATTAGTGGTAGTGCAAGTAGAAGCGGTAGTACCTTGCAGTATTAGTAGCGGTAGTAGTAGCAGTAGTGGTAGCAGCAGTAGGAGCAGTAGTATTAGTAGCAGTGGTAGTGGTAGTAGTAGCAGTAATACTGGCAGTGGTAGTAGTAGGGGTTCCATTCACGTAGTTGAACTTTTACAAGTTCGAACCACATATGGTCAAGACCATACGTTCGAATTTGTAAAAGTTCGAGAGTTTGAATGGAACTCTCTGTAAACAAGTTATTGATTTGTACGTTTTGTATTTTTTATTTTTTTTGCATAGTCGAAGTTTTATAACTTCGAACTTAATGGTTCGACCATTAGGTGTTTGGAGTTACAGAACTTCGACTATCTAATACAGACCCTAGTAGTAGTAGTGGTAGCAGCAGTAGTAGTAATAGTAGTACTATAGTGTTTGAGATTCAGTGTACTACTTAGAATTTGCCAGTGCATATTTTTGGTCTGGCCTTTAAGATATCTTTGCATTATTAGAGAATTAAGGAGACGCTATCATATGTTGATACACCATTCAAGTGAAAATTAACAAGTACATTGCCTGTTTGACATATCAACTCTTTAGTCCCCATGTTATAAAACTGTACTCCTGACAAGAATCATCCAGAAACTCAGTACTAGTAACTTTGTCTAAGTTTAGTCATTAAATAGTTAAAGACAAAAATGCGAGTCTCTTGCTGGACTCAATGAAAAATGACTTGGCAGATTACAGCACAAACTAATTCTTGACAGAGTAATGAAGCCTTTATTAATAAATAAGTAAATAAATAAAATAAACAAATAAGACTGTATGACTCGTATCTCTGGATGCAAAAGTTGCCCTGTTAGGAAGGCATGGTTTCTGTTTGTGCAAGACTAACCTGTCAGCTCCAGGTGAAGATCACAGACCTAGAAATGCCACATAGACAAGTGGTAAAATGTGAGAGTACCCTGATGTAATGAGGTCCTTCCAGAGGGATAAATGGATCAATGCTGAGAGCAAAAAGTCCAATAGCTAAAAATACTTGGGGGAGGGGTCAGTGTAGGTTTGATGGGAGTAGTTTTGGCAACTGATTTAGTCCAAAAGTTATTGCAGTTTTGTTTGCAATAGTTTTATTAATCTATTAAATTGTATTAAAGTATTCGTTAGTTTATGTGAGTAATGACACACTGTTACTTACCACTGTGTGAGCTGGTGATACAGAATTATCTATATTACTGCAAAGAGTAATGAATTAAGTTATATCTATTAGGATTGCATGGTACTTTTTGACAAAGAAGATCTGGTTTATATTTGAGAATCTCCCTGATGATAGCTCACTTACCCACTTTCCAAAAGTAAGCTTCCAGTTTCTTTATTTAATTTTGTACATTTTATTCATTTGTTGACCAGGTTATCTTACTGGACACAAGCATTCCTTCTCAGGGGTGAGCCAAGAGCATGTCTTGTTCCCCTAGTCATTTGTCCCCCTATTATAAATACTTCCAAAGTCACTGAACCTCAGTGGTTAAGTTATAATTCCCTTCTATGGATATCTATGTGATCTGTCAGGGTTGATCAATCGGGCTTCAACAAACTCAGCAACAATCAAATAATACATTTACAGTATAAGTATATGATTCTATTGTGTACTATCCTTGCAGCAGACAGTGTGTCATACATGTTCATATAACAATGCAGCATGCGATGTATGGTCAGACTGCATACTGTAACATTTACTACATGCTCTTTCTAGTACGTAATCAGATTATATCATATAGTAAGTAGTGAACAATAAGTAATAAGATTACAAGTTGCAGTGTTTATAATATACAGTACATTATCAGATACAAGTGTGCAGAATATGATCAGAATGGAAGCACATGAGGTTTACTGCACCAGTTTTGTTTATGACTATTGTTGAAACATTAAAATCAGTCTGCTGACAATGAATACATTTGTTTTGATGTTTTAGCTGTTATGTATTGTTGTTTTTGTGATATGAGGGCTTGGGTGAATTAAAAAAAAAAATAAAAAAAAAAAAAGGCAATATCTGTCAGTCAGACTAAAAGGGGAAACTATGCAAGGAGGGGAAATTATGGTTGCCACCTTTTCAGACGCCCAAAGTTAGACATTTCTTATGGAAATGTGAGACTTTGAAGGACAAACCATACCCGCAACTAGTGCAAGGAACTAGACTTCCCATTTTTGCCAAAATAACAGCTCATTCTTATAGAATTTGAGTTGTGTGTACTGTTTCATATAGCATTAAGGTATTTCAGATACAAAATAATTTTATTTGACTATTACAGGAAACACAGGAATATTTTTTGTCTGAAAATCTCAAAACATTCACTACTTTTTATATTTTTTGGAAGGACACAACTGTCCAAATAGGGACTGTCCTGCTCAAAGAGGGACAGGTGGCATCCCTAGGGGAAACATGGGGGTGAGCCTTCAAATGAAAGCATTAATATCATATCAATACTTGGCATGCTTGATGGATTTTTGTTCTAATAAACTGAGGATGCAGTAGAAATGTGTTTTAATTTGGAGCAAAATGCAATAGATGGTGTGTAAGAATCACTGAGATGCTTGCTTTCTTCCTAGTTGTGTGATTGTGTGTGAGGTGCAGAGAGGTTTGTCCCTTGTAAAAATGCTTGCTTTCTTATTTGTATTTAAGTACAGTGGGGACTGTTGTTATTGTACCAGTGCCTGTGGATTTATATGGGCTCTCAATGATTAGATGTGAATTTGTTAATTACATGATACTATATTAACAGTATACAGGACAGGATTAGATTACACCAAGCGTGCAGTATGCAGCAGATGATCTATACTAGGATACAGCATTTAATAACTGTCACATTGCATAACACAGTACATATTTACATAACTACTTCATAACCTGCAGTCCAATGCAGGTTGCAGAATAATATTCCAGTAAAATACTAGATATAGAAAGGCCAACAGCCAAGGCAGTTTGCATTTAATATCTAGCGCAAGTATTTCTATGCTGTTTTTTGCTCACTAATCTTCCAGTGGCTATCAAGATACATTCACCACTGACCCACTTTTCCCTCATCTTCCTTGCATTTGAGGACAGCAGCACAGGAAACAGGATTCAGGTATTACCATCCACCATGTTGCAGTGAAGGAGTCAAATGATTTTTCTTGTACTTAAGTCTACTTCTGTTACATGGCAGGGAATAGTGTTATATCTGCTGCTCTTGGTTCCAGTGCAGATGCATGTTTCCACACATAATCCGAGCCTAGGTAGGCACTGATGTTTTTTTCACAGACTCACCCTGCCCCTGTTCACCTTCTTACATGGACTAACTGACAGGTATCACTCCTGCAATAAAATGTATTGCACCCCCACCAAGCCCGGATGAATAACCCTATGTCAGACCATCACTCCCACCCTTCCATGACAATCTCTTCTCGCTCCAGTCCTAATGATCAAGCCCAGTCCAACCACACTGTAGTCTGGGGTTTATCCCTCCATGTCACAGAGACACCTTCATTTATTAAAACAGTGCAAGACAACAAAGAAAGCAAAAGAAAATCAGTACTGCCAAAATACAAAGCTTTTGTCAGAGAAGAGGAAGAAAAGGTATTTACTTTTTGGTTCCATGATATTTTGCACCGATGGTAAATGAGGAATTGGGGGGGGGGGTCTATAATTCCTGTATTTCTTTTGAGGTCATTCTTAGCATCATATTTTTCCTAGATCTGTTTCTATTGGCTACTAAAGTAAGTAAAACAAATTCAGAACAAGTGTCACTATTATCTTCCGTCTGTTTTACCTGTCTTTTCATCCTGACTACACTTTAGTACTGTATTAACTGTTTCAGTATAAAGACCCTTATATTTCTGCTGATAATAGTGAAGTGGGTTACACATACAATTCCCTGACTTTCTGGAAATTTGTCAGTTTAGTTTGGGCAGAGCAGATCCTGTTGTTGTCTTCTTATTCTTGTCAGTCATACAAGCCCTCTGAAATATCATGGTTCAGCAACCCACTGAGCCTGCTGTTTCAAGAATCACATGATACTACAATTGGGACCTTCCTAAGGATGGAGTAGGCCTGACTGCTGCAGCAAGGACACAGATGTCCTGCCTTTTTTCTGCAAGGACCCTGTGGGTATGTATGCTTAATTTACTTGTGGAGTTCCTAAAAATATTTCTCTGCATATTTGCTTCTCATTTTTTTCCTTTTCTCCGTTGTTATACATTCACCTCACCTGTATATGCAGGCATGGTGTTACCTCTTCTACATTTTACAGATGTGGTGTCACCTGTTCTGCATTCACTGCACTTGTATAATGCAGAATAGGTGACACCAAGCCTGAAAGTGCATTAGTATGCAACATCAATTTGATGTCAGTGACTCTATTGGTAGAGGTATGTTAAATTCTGTTTGTTTCTACAAGGAGCCTAAAGATTATGACATCTGCTCCAAAAACACTTCTCTACATAGATATTTTTTCCTACTTTTTTATGCAGATTCTCAACCCATTTTACTAAATATAAAGGAACACATGGGACCTTCCCTAGTGTGAAGAGGTTGTGTGTCACTGTGGCATCACATCATTTACCACCTCTATGGGGCATGTGGCCTTCTGTCTGCTTAGTGAAGGGCCCTGAAGGCTAATATCTAGTCCCTAAATACATCTCTACACAACCAGCTATTTCTGCTTCTTTATACAGATCCACATTCCTCTTTGCAACCTATGCAGGTGCAGAATCATTACATTTCCCCAAAACGTCCAAATATTGAACCTCAAATAACTGAACCTAAAAGGCTGAGTAACAAAATATTGGAAAAATTAAGATTTTTTACAGGGTGGGGAGGGGAGAAATCCTACTGCACTCCACACACACATATATATATAAAATATACCTATTATATACCAATTCTGAGATTGCACTACACCAAGGAAAAGAGAAAATTCCTCAATCCCTACTATTCTACGATCTCACAAAAAAAGCTGGTAAATTTTGAAGAGCTGATTTTTGATCATCCATACTGATTTTTCACTTTTCAATGGAAAAAAAATGATGAAAGATAAGAAGCCCATAGGAACATATGACATATGGGACTTTGTCTATGGTTAAGAGGTTGTGCGTCACTGTAACATCATATCTCCTACCCAGTCACCACTAGTGCTGGCTTTTGCTTCTCTCTTTCACTGTACCTGCATGACCTAGTCACTACAAGAAGTTTGTGTTTCCCTTGTCCTCCTAAATTATATTTATCTTCATTTTTCATTCTCTTCCTCCCCCCCTTTTTTTTTCCTTTTTCCTTCTCTTCCATTAGTTTCCCAAATCAGTCCCAAGCACATTACATCCCCCATCAAACAAAATCCCTTGAAACACTCACCATTATTTTAAAAGAAAAAAATTCTTATGGGATCACAATAGCTACTTCTGGATACAATGAAAAAAAAATGTGCAGCAACTTGCTAGCGTCACATACAGAAGTGCACTTGTATGTCTTGATTTTCACAAGTATGCACATCCCAGGTAGGAATAGGCAGTGCTCTGACCCTTCAGCATGCTGGACCCAGGAATACCAACATCCAACTCCTCTACTTATTCCTTGCTACCCAATGGACTATCATTACATTAGGAAGTCTTTGGGCTGCTTCCTAGTGACAGCAGAGAGGGGTCAGATCAGTTCTGAGCTGGGATACACTATTTGAAACCTCCAGGTAACTAACCGCTACTGGTCAGAAGGCCAATGTGTTTGAGTTTTGTTTCTGCCTGACTCATTTTCTCAGAGCTCAAACTCAGTGATGATGGCATTGTTTCCAAAGATGTTTTGGTGCATCCAGATCAATCCACTTCTAGATTTGTGCCTGAAAAAGCACTTTTGCATTGTATTTCAAATATTTAATTTCTGTTGATAAATCATGTTGTTTCAGAAGAATGTCATACCTTAAACCTGCTTTTTAGCTGTTATTGATGATACTTTGCAAGTGCTTGTTGAGCTGCATCAAGACCCAGCCAGAATTCTGTATTGATTGCTGAGTGCAGAACTGTACTTTATCTGAAAATGTTTTAGTGCTGTATCACTATCTGTGTATTAACTATTTATTTATTTATCATTTGTTGACCGGCTTAGTCCCACTAGGCTAGTAGCATTTTTTTTTGGGGAGACCTGAGAGAGTATTTTTACTAGTAGGGTAATTTGGCTAGGCCATCTGGGGACTTCCCCTATCTTTTCGATAAGTGCTATACAATCTTTTACATCTACCTGAGCTACTACCAACTCAAGCAGATGGGGCCTCACTTTAACATCTCATCTGAAGGACAGCATACTTAAGAGTGTGGCAGCCCCCTTAGGTTATACTGCAGTGCCAGTAATTGATTTACCTGGTGTGGGAAAAGAACGCACAGCCATCTTCACCAAAGGTGAGTGTGCTACCTGGCGTGATACTGACACTGACAATCTGACCTTTTTCTTGGTTTGAAATTATCAGTGCCCTGGTCTCTTGCCACAATCATCTGCTTTAATTTCCTGAACTTTCTGTTTGGCTTCTAGCTGTAATCTTGTTTCTGCATTCTGTGTGGCCACAGACAGTATTTTTATATTAGGAAGTCTTTGGTCTGCTCCTTAGTGACAGTAAAGAGGGGCCACAACACTCTTAGAGCTTAGATGCACTGAAACCTCTAAATTCCTGTTTGCTATTGGCCAGAGGGCTAATTTGTTTGAGTTTTGTTATACAATGTCATCATGCTTGTGTGACACTGCTCATCAAAATTTTCCTGTACAACTATCTCTCTAATTTCCTATATCCCAAGCTGTGCAGGGAGCAGTTAATATGCATGCTTAGAAGCACCCACCGCTCGAGCTTGACCCTACACAATTTTAGGCAGTCTTGTTAGTAATCTACACAACTACAGCAACCAAGCTGGTCAGCTATGAATTTATCTTGCATTAATTCTGTAAAATAAGCAACTAGGATCCAAAGCCATGGACATGCACTTCCCTGCTATATCCACAGCTGGCCTGGTGGATATGGGCATCCTGAGACAATGCAGCAATTTCTTCATGTACACTGACAACCACCTAATCCTCCACCACCTAATAAGGTATGTGAGGGATGTAGTAATGCAGTGCTACTGGATTCAGGACAGTTGCCTACAAACACCTACACTACCAATCATGTTATCAGTGGCACACAGGTAACACTCACCTCACATATTACAGACCCGTCATATAGATCCACATATACTGAGGCTCTTAAATGTAATCTCTGTAATTCACAAAACCTCCCAGACACTGCACACACAAAAAAGTCCAAACCAACCTTAACAGCACTTCACAAAAACAATACCTGACAAGACATATACTGTCACAACCCATGGTGGCCCAGTCTATAAGTCCATGAGGCATCCCACTATACAACACAGTTGTCTGGTCATAGGATACTCCACAGTGAGACACACAGACATCCTGCTCACCAGACTAAGCAAAGAGAGTGTCATGGGCAGCTGCCTTTCAGAGGCCAGGATCCATCATATCACTCATGCACTCATGTCACTTATCCCCTAGTACAAGTATGACTCTGTCATAGTCCACATGGTTGTTAATGATCTAAGACATACCTCCCTGGACTATGAGAAGAGGGGCATGACTGAGCCCTTGGACTGAGTGTCCCAGGCTAGTATGAGCCTAGCATTCAGCAGAAGTCTACCTTCTCCAAAGATGATGACACAATATGAACAGACAATAACTGACTTCAACAGTTAACTTACTTAAAGTATGGTGTCATTTGAAGAGGGGCACAATATTTGTCAGCCTGGAAGGACATGGTTGACAGACCATGCTGCTTTACCAGGGATGGTCTGCACCTGTCCCCTCTGGGATTTTACATATTGGCTAATCACCTTTTTCATTCCCATGTTTTAGATGTAACTAATCAGATAAATCTTTTGGCAGAGCTGTACCAAACCAGAAAAATCTGAAGGTGTTACTGCTCAATGCCAGGAATTTGAACCAGTAACCCCACTCCCTGCAGAGTCACCTCACCTTAGAGAACATAGTCATCTTTGCAGTCAATGTAACGTAGCTTAAAGCCATGGAGAGCACCGTGGCAGTGCAGATCTACAATGCCTTCCACACATTCAGACCAGCTACTACACAGGAAGGACCAAAAGGTGGAGGTGTCACTTGTTTGTGTCTTTCGGCTTTTCCCAGTTAGGGGTCGCCACAACGGAACTCCGGTCCGCTAATGATTGGTAGTTGATTTTTACATGCCGAGTTACCAGCCCTGATGCACAACCTTCAACGAAGGTACGCCCATTCACGCATGTCTCCACGCAGATGATGCTCTAACTGAGAATCGAACCGGACAGCGTCTTACTGTGAGGCGACAATGCTACCGCAGCACCACCACTATATATGTTAAAATAAACACACCCCAACCATATCCATCCACATGATGGACTTGACATTCTCCACATCCAAATCACAGTAAATAAGGTCCCATACCATATCCTTGCAAGCTATAGGTCCCTCTCAATGACCCAGGAAAACCACAACACTTACTTAAAGTCATTTTTCACACTCCCATCCAACCCAAAACCATATTCATTTGTGACTTCAACTACCTCAGTATAAACTGGGAATCATACAAGACTCCCACTATACAGGCACAGATATTCTTGGACTTCATAAATGCCAACACCATGGACCAGCTAGTTCATATGCCCACTATGGTCTCAAACATCCTCAACCTGCTCCTCATAAATATGACATAATGCTGCCCCACCACATTGTAATGAACTCAATGCTCAGGTCAGACCATAAAGTTGTCTCCTTTCAGGTACTGTAAGTGTAAAACCAGGGACACCAGGGACACCTGGTAAACACCATACTACTAAATAACACACTAACAAGCCCCCCTCTAACCCTGAGAATACTTGTGCATATGCAGAAATGTTGACAGACACCTTGTATAACCATATCAACAGCTGTACAGAAACTGCTGTACCTACCTGAAATAAACACAGGGCTGGTGCAAAAAAACCAACATCCTGAATTCCAACATTATAGGCTATACAACAAAATGAAGAAACTCACGGCAAAAAGAAAGAGGGGAAATACCTTGCAAGGTAAAGGCTTTTTTTGCTATTTTCACTGTTTGCTAAGTATTTTCTGGTATTTTTCAATGTTTAAAGCTATCTGTTCTGTTTATTCTTGCTTTTCTGCCAAGCAGTGTTTAAATAACTGATCTGTTAGCTGTTTAAAACATTCTTTAGCATCTCCTTGCTGATTTTCTGCTGTTTTAAACATTTTTTAATGTCTTGCTGCTATTTTTCTGCTGTGTTAAACATTACCTAGTGTTAACTGCTGAAACTAGGATAGCTAGTAGCTGTAGCATAGTCCGGATATAGGCTTGCTGCATCTGGGTCTGTTTGTAGTCGTCATTTGTTCTGCACACATTTTCTAGGCCATCTTGGATTGGAAGGGGCCTATCTGCACTTTAGTGAGAGGATTGTGTTGATTGGACCCTGTCTGGTAAAGGGATGTCAGTCTAGGGCTTGGAATAAACATCTTCATTGGTTCTTTTGAATCTTTTTTAGTTTTTTTTTCCAGGTTTTTAGCTTCTGGTATTTAGTCCCAGCATTTGCGTAGGGTTCTGCTTGTTACCAAAGCCCAACAGTTAAATTCAACAATTTTTCCCTTAGATACAACTGTAGTACATTTGTGCACCCCTCATCCTTATTGCATTCCCGGTGAAAGAAATACTGCTAGTGAGCTGTAACTTATTAACCACTAGCAAAAAATTAATAAATCAGTAAAAGAAAAATAAATAAATAAAACTACAGGCAGAAATATCCAACCACTGAGCTCCTCTGTGAATGATTCTGCAAAGCGTCCCCTAGTGATAACAGTCTTCAACTTAGCATTTTGGACAGTTGAACTATCATTGTTTCTCCTGCCAACCTTGTTGACTTGGGTCTCTTGAGGTGGTGTAGCAATTGTTTCATGTACACTGACAACAATCTACTAATAACTCACTCTACTACAGAGTGCAAGAGATGTATCTACACAAAGAATCTTGAATCCATGCTCTCTCGCACTCAAAACAGTTACACAGAAGAGATTGTCAGCTCACCCATCACTACACATGCGCATAGTACCACTACTCATACACATAGTATGCATCAAAAATCTACATACACGGAGGCTCTCTCGAAATATTTACTGAAACACCAGAGACCTCCAAAACACAAGACTGCTACAGATAACACAGTCCCCACAGCACCCATGACACATAGCAACACCAGTGTCTCACCCACCAATCCTGTAAGGCATAACACTCAAAAAACACATTTTCTTGTTATTGGAGACTCAATAGTGAGACACATGGATGTCCCACTCACCAGGCTGGATGAGGAGAAAGTCACAGTTAGCTGCCTGTCTGCTGCCAGGATTTGTCAAATCACTCATGCGCTAAGATCTCTCAGCAACAAGTACCATTATGATTCTGTCATAACTCATTTTGGTGTGAACAACCTGAGACGTACCTCACTGGACTATATGAAGAGAGATATGGTTGAGCTCTCTGAGTATGTGTCCCAGACAGGTATGTCCCTAGCCTTGAGCAGCATACTACCCTCACCTAGTCTGATGCTACAGTATAAACAAAAAGTGATCAATTTCAATAATTGTCTTAGTTTTTTTCATGTCATTCAGAGGGGATCCAGTTCCTGTCAGCCTGGGAAGCCATGGCCAACAATCCTTGCTGCTTTGCCAGAGATGGTGTGCACCTGGCCACTCAAGGCTTTCGCTGCTGACAAAGGCTCTTGCCTCCCCCATGGTGCATTTTTTAGGCAAGGTCTTGAAAACAACATTACCAATGTGAAATTAGCCAATCAGAACAAAATAAAGGTCATGCTGATAAATGTTAGGAGCTTAAACCGAAAACTGCACTCTCTGGAAGCACTGCTATCACTAAAAGATGTAGATGTCTGTGCAGTCACAGAAACCTGGTTCAAGGCCTCAGTGAATACCCTGGTCTTGCAAGACTACAATTACCTTCCACACCTTTAGACTGCAAAATGAACGCGTGAAAACCAAAGGAGGCGGTGTTTCTGTCTATATTAGAGATAAATTCACCTCCCATCTAATTAGACTGGACAACTCCATGGAGTTACTCCAAGTCCAGATTACAGTGGGTATGCCCCCAGTTCAAGTCATAGCCATTATAGAAGTCCCTCCATGGGTCATGACACCCATGAAGCCTACTTGACCAAACTAGAGACAATCCAAATTTTACCGAACACTCTGGTTATGGGGGATTTCAATTATCCCACCATCAACTAGGAAACCTACGCTAGCCACAACTCACTAGCACAAAAATTCCTTTACTTTGTTAATTCAAATGCCCTAGAACAAATTGTCCATAGCCCAGCAAGTGGAACAAACATTCTAGAGCTGGTCCTCATTAACATGACAAACAGATGCACTGCCACAACTGTCGGATCCTCATTAGTTATATCTGACCACAAAACAGTCACCTTCAAACTGGCTCTAACACCAGAATTCACAAAGGGTGAAATGAAACTAAAAAACTTCACCAAAGCAAACTATACTCTCCTAGGTGAAGGTATAAATGCATTCCAAGCCCCACCCCAAGCTGGAAGTGGTAACTACACTAAAGCTTACACAAAAGCCCTGTACACTCACTTGCATAAGTGTATAATCTGAGCTGTACCAGAAAGAATCAAAGCTAGAGCTCCAAGTAAAAACAAGCTACCATGGTGGGCATCCAGCTTCAACTAACTTTACAATAAATGCAAAAGGTTGCTGTCCAAGAAAACAAAGGCAAGGCCCCAACAGTAGAAAAGCACCTTTCTCAACCTCAAAAGGCAAATAAGACAAGTTGTCAAATCCTCTAAGGGCTCCTTTGAGAGAAATTTAGCAAGTACAGCCAAGGATAACCACAAGGCCTTTTATAGCTACGTATGTAGCCTAAAAGATAGGATGCAAGCATGTGCCGAACTAGTGACTAACGGTATCATGCACTGAACCCACAGAGACAGCAAACCTGCTAGTGGATAGGTTATCCCCTCCTAACTTATCAAACACCTTCCCCCATCCCCCCCCCCCCACATATCAGAAGAGCAGGTCCTCAAAGCCTTTTCCAAGGCAAAAAACACAGCCTCTATGGGACCTGACTTCCCAGGCTGTCTTCTAAACAGGCTAAAACATGAACTAGCATCACCATTAAGTACCCTTTTCAATCACAGCCTAACCACAGGCTTTGTTCCTGTGGAATGGAGAACAGCAACAGTTATTCCCCTCCACAAAGGTGGCCTAGCAACAGACCCTGAGAATTATAGACCCATAAGCCTGACTAGTGTCATCTGTAAGGCCATGGAGCATATCATTATGAACTTCATAAAGACATAGGCGATTTCCAAACCCTGGATCCTACCTATTTGGCTTTGTCATGGGCAGATCCTGCCTGTTAAATCTGGTGAACTTTGAAAATGTGACCAAGGCTATTGATGAGGGAAAATCTGTGCACACAGCATACCTCAACTTGACAAAAGCTTTTGACACAATCCCACATTCAGGAATTACCGAAAAGTCCCTTTGTTGTAAGATGGGTTGCCAACTGGCTCACAAACCGGACACATACTATCACAGTGGGTGACTTCACATCAGCCAGCATACCTGTTACCAGCAGGGTGCCACAGGGGTCAGTGCTGGTCCCCCTACTGTTTGGTATATACTTCTCAGAAGTTCAGGTGAAAACTAAGGGGTTGTGGCTACCAAGTATGCAGACGACTGCAAACTAGGTGCAGTCATTGGATTCCCAAATGATGTCAGTATACACCAGGATGGTCTCACACAGACCAACAGCTGGTGTATTACTCACTGTCTCAAACTGAATGCAAAGAAATGCATCATCATTCCTTTTGGCACAAAAAAATGTCTCTTCACATTATCAAATCAACAATACCCTAAGTACCCGCAAAGTGGTATGGGACCTGGGATCACATGTTGACTGCAACCTTAACTGCAACCACAATGTGTCTACTGTTGTAAGGATGGCTTTCTACATAACACACTTGATTAGTAAAGACATTGCCTTGAAAGCAAAGGAGGTTATAACCTCTTTATACTTATCACTAATCCAGTGTATATAATTGAGTATAATGCCCCATTTGGCATGTACCATAGAAGGAACCTGCAGGAACTAGAGATTCCTCAGAGGTTTCTAACAAGGAAGATCAAGGGGCTTGAGCATGTGCCTTACACAGACCGACTAAAATCTCTGTCACTATTCTTTTTATCATATAGACTTCTTAGGAAAGACTTTTTGCCTGGCCTACTGAGCTAGCCAAGACTCAAACCTAATGAACTTGCTGCATATCAGTAAATCAAACAGGACTAGGGCTACCTGTTCCAGGGACCTAAATATAGCCTCTGACTTAAATAGGACATACTGAAGGGACAAATTTATCTCCCAGTGACTGCTGCATCTTTGGAACAGGCTACCCGTTCATGTGAAACAGAGCACCTCTATGACACTGTTCAAGAGGAATCTGGATGAGTGGATAGGTGGATGAGTGGATGGGGCACTGTAAATTCTTACTGGGGACAGTGACCACAACCCTGCTGGACTTGGCCAGTCATTACCAAATGCAATCTTGGGTATTGACTAGCATTCCATGGTAATACTTTGAGATGAAATGGCTAGGCTTAAAATGACCTCTGTGTTGATAGCCTAGTAATCTCATATGATCCTATGATAAGCCTAAACAAGTAACTCAGGGGGTTAATGAAGTCCAAAAAGCTACATGTGAGGTAAAACTTATGGCTCAGTTCAAAGATAGCCACACGACTTTCTTCAGCTATATCTGAAACCACAAAGGCAATAAACAGCAATATACTGAATTAATTGTAAATGGTGCCACCCACTTGCAACCAGAATATATAGCTAATCTACTGGCTGACACATTTTGTTCAAGCTTTTCCTTCTACCGTGGATATTTCTCAGGAAATTCTGACATCAATCTCACCCCTAGCCATCATTATAGAGCAGGTCCTCAAGGCACTCTCCTAGGCCAAGAACACTGCATCAATGGGCCCTAATAATATCACAGAATGCTTCATTAATAGCATGAAACATGAACTGTTAGTTTCACTAGAATCTATATTCAACCAGAGTCTCCAAACAAGCTTCATAGCTAATGAATGGAGGACTGCAACAGTTATGCCACTGCAAAAGATTGACCCATCTATGGACCCGGGAAACTACCAACCCATTAGCCTGATGAGACTACTGTGCAATTCTGTGGAGAGAAAAATCATTGATATCTTAAATGATGACATAGGTAACAAACAATCACTGGATAAACCTGGTGGACTTCTTTGGACTTCTTTGAGAAGGTTACCAAAGTGATGGATGAAGATAAATCAGTAAATACCGTCTACCTCAACCTGGCTAAGGCATTTGACACAACATCCCACTTGGGCAATGTTAACAGGCTCACCCACTGGATAACCAGCTGATTCACTGACAGAATCCAAGAAGTTAAAACAGAGGAATCTGCCTCCATAAAAAGGACTGTTACTAATTGGGTCTCCCAGGGTGCTGGGGCCACTGCTGTTTGACATCTACTTCTCTGTAGTCAAGACTAATATCAAGGGCCTCTGGCTGACCGAGGTTTGGACAATTGTAAATTGGGAATAGACATTGATTCCCCCAAGACACCAATATTCAAGAGGGCCTGACACAGACTAATAACTTGTGCCAGAGTCATGGCCTAAAACTTAAAGCTAAGAAGTGCTTCATAATATCTTTTGGTAAGAAGACCATCCATGCAACCTACTACATTGATAATATACTCCTGAGAGCAGAAATTGTATTTAAGGACTTAGGAACACACATAGATTGACAACTGGCATTTGACCAAAATGTTTCTACTGTGGTGAGGAGATCATTCCATGTTGCAAAATGTATAAGTAAAGGTATGGCATCTGGGTCTAATCAAGTAATTGTCCCATTGTACTCTGCACTCATAAGATCTATCATTGAGTAAAATGTCCCCTTCAGTAAGTACCTCAGTAAGCATATGCAGCAAATGGAATGCCCATAGAGATTTCTCACAAAAAGAATTCAAGGGATAGAAAACAAGTCCTTTGCATACTGCCTGAAATCATTGTGTATATATATATATATATATATATATATACATATATATATATATATATATATATATATATATATATATATATATATATCTATAGGCAAACTATGCTTAGTCTAAAAAGCTTCCTCAGATCCAGTACTAGTGGAGATGTTACACATTCAAAAAACAACTAGCATCAGAAACTCCTGATCTAGGGAAATAAACCTCACCAACAACATAAATAGGATGTGCTGTAGGGATTGGTATGTGTTTCAGAGGATCTCCCTTCCCTGTAACATGCTTTCTATTCATGTGAAGCAGAAGTATTCCCCACATTTATTCAAGCTGAACCTGGACCAGTGGATGGGCACTGCAAATATTCCCCTGGCCTGCCATTCATTTCGCTGCTGAAGAGAAGAAGATTGCAATTATTTGTCTAATTCTGAATATACACCCTCCAAAAACATTTGGGAAACATTACTAATCATTTTATTTTGGGAAACTTAGCTAGGCTTACAATGTCTGCTTGTGTCATTAGCCTAGTATTCTACTATGATACTATGATGATACTATGAGATGTGGCACCCAAAGGCAATTCTTCTTGGAAAAAATGAAGATCTTTTTACAGGGCAAAGTAGCTGAAACATGACAGGAGTGGATGAATGAATGTCTAGAAGTCAGGACATATGAGGTCATGAAACTACAAGACATTACTATAAAAATTGGAAGATAATGCTTGGTGAATTAAGGGGTGGGAGCAGGAAAATGTTTATGGGTATGCAAGAAAAAGGAATGGGAAGATGGTGGGTGAGATAGCTGGGATGGAAGGGCATGATAGGTTAAATAATAATGGGGGTTTGGATGATGTTCAGGTTTGTTAAGAAGTAGAGATGAAAAATGATGGGTCATTTAGGTGGTAAGAATAGGAACATGGTGGCTGGCCAGTTAGGAAGTGGGGATTGGAAAATGGTGGGTAATTGAGAAATGAAGATGAGAAGATGAATGGTGAGTTAGGAGGTAAGGTGGGGATGATGGTGGGTGAGTTAAGAATAAGGATGGAATAAGGTGGGAGTGTTAGAAGGTGGTGATAGGAAGATGGAGGTGAGTTAGAAGGAAAAGATGGGAAGATGCTGGCAGGACATTGAAAGGTGAGCTGGGAATATGTGAGAGGATAGCCAGGCAGTAGGTATGGTAGGATGAATGGGTTAGGTGGTTGGGGATGAGAAGATGATAATTGAATTGATGGGGGCCTACAGAGGTGATAGTTGCTGAGTGGAGGACAAAGTGTGGCGATGGTGGAAACTCAGAAGCTGGAGATGGAAAGATGGTAGCTGAGCTTGGATGTTAGGAAGTGATGATGATATGATATGTAATTGGTGGGGATGAAAACATAGTGGGTGGAGTAAGAGGTGGAAATTAGAAGATGAGGACTGAGTTAGGAAGTCAGACTTGGAAAGTGCTGGGTGTTAGTCAGGATATAAAGATGTGAAGGTATTGATGAAAGAGTTAAAAGATAGAGATGGGAAGATATTGAGTGAGTTAGATTATCGGGATTGGAAGATTATGGATGAGTTAGGAGTTTGGGATGAGAAAATGGTGAGGTTATGTCATAGGGATGGGGAGGTAGTGCATGAGATAGAAAGTGGAGATACAGATATGTTGGAAAAGCTGAAAAGGTGCAGATGGAAATAAAGTGGCTGACTTAGGAAGTTGTGATGGGAAGATAGTGAGAGTTGGTTTGTGGATATGGAAAGATGGTAGATAAGTTATGATGTAAGTAAATGAAGGTACAGGTGAGTGAAACAGATGTTAAATGGGAAGATAGTGGTTGGGTTAGCAGCTGGGGATTGGGTGATATTGGTAGGAGGGTGAGATGCTGGTGGGTGAGAGAGGGTGGAGATTAGAATAAGATGATGTGTGAAGTAATAGGTTGTGAAGGGAAGGTACTGGTTGATGAGTAAAGATGTGAGGATGAGAAGGTGTCCAGGTAAATTAAAAGGTGGAGGTGATAAGATTTTTGGGAGATAAGAGATGCAGTTCATAAAACAGCCATTAAGTTTGGACAGGAAGATGTTGGTGGGTGAGTTAAGTAGTGGAAATGGAAAGATAGCTGGTGAAGAAGGACATATGGATTATAGGATGTTCATTAATTAGTTGAGTTAGAGAGGGAAGATCTTAGTGGGTGAATTAGCAGTTAGGCATAGAAGTAGTTGCTGAGTGAGTTAGGAGAAGGTGATGGTCGAGTCTGATGTGAGTATGGAAAGATGGTAGTAAAATTAGTAGTTCAAGATGGAAATATTTATTTAGTTAGTGAGTTATTTAATTAATTGTGTTACTAGGGAAACTCTAACTGGGCTTGAAACCCCTCTTCAGCCGAAGGTCAAGGAGAAAAGTTACATTAGTTACAAAGAAATCCATGAATAAGTATAACAGTAGGAATACTAATAAAATAAAAGAGAACCACTAATATATATCAGTCATATATTTGAGCAATACATGCATCATTAAAGCAGTATAAAGTGCTAATTACATTTAAGAGAAACAGTAAATTATACCAGTCCATATATATGAGAATATTTAAATTTTTTATTCCATACAATGGTTATGAAACAAGAATATATACATCAATATTAATTAGCAAATCACGTGTATAATGTAGAAAAGCAAATCAGAGCATATCTGTATGAAGTACAGTTTCCTTATAATATAGTAAAATGGTTAGTAGGTACATAAGAGTAAATGTGGATGATAAAGGATGTTAATAGGTGTTTAGGAGATGACAACATATATGACCAGTAAAATTATATAGGTTGGAGGTGGTAGTTGGTAGTTGGTAGGTAGAGAGTAGTAAAATGAAAAGCCAAAGGGAGTTTATGGCTGTGAGTGAGATTAGAGCATGAAGTATTAAGATGAATCAGACTTGCTGATGGTAGGGCAACTTGTTTTGATTTGGTAAAGTTAAAGACTTGTATTACCAAATTTTTACTTACACTATATGATTTTTAATGCAATTAAAGTAATTAATGTTAACAAATTCCCTTCTAACAGTCTTGTATGGCAACCTCTTTGGGTCAAAATATAGTATTTTTTACTGCAACATCCAAACTCTAGCAGACCTAAGATGCAAGGACTTTAAAAACTTCTAAAAGAATGTTTATATTTAAAAAAATTCTAAACTTTTTAAAATTAAAAGACATAGTTAACTTTTTATAGCTTATAAATAAGTGCCCACATTTAAAACTGAATAACTGTATGTTATACATATCCTCCTTTCCTCATATCAAAGACAAGCTAGTTATTGACTTCTTCAGATGTAAACCCCTTGCATCAGAAAATATAAGGCTTAAATTAAACCACCTTAAATGCTACATACCTGTACTAAACCAAATCTGTCATTTATGAAAAAATAAATTTGATCTCACACAATTTCATCCTAAAACTTTCAATCTATTTAGTCAACTGATTTTCTCATTTCATTCACCAAAACATCTTCCTAACACATATGAATGAACTTCTAGCATTAAAAAATAATACTTATTTATAATATCCTCAGTATTAACTCTGACCTTTCACTTGATACATTACACAAATCAACTAAATTCAGTGCTAATCATATTCCTCTCAAAAAAAAAATTACTCCAATTTATGATTCTAAATAATGCTTATATGACACGTTGAAAATTGCTTCACTTTTTCCCAGGACTCCTCCATCATGTAATGGATGTGAAACCCTGAAGCTGATCTAATTCACCGTCTCTGGGTTTGTAAATAGTCACAGCAAATCTGGTTTAATCTCAAATTTAGATAACAACTTTTAGATTATCAAGAAACATTTTCAATAGGAACTTTATTATTCTGCACATTCCTCCACCCAATTTAACTTAAAAAGATCATTGTAGACTATTTACAATTTTCATGTTAACTTAATTATATATAACTAAAAATTGGATCAGCTGGAAATATATGCCCTGGTCCAACTTCAAAGAAATGGGTGTTAAATATATTAAAGTCTACAAAGTCACTCTGTGCCACAATTTTTTTTCATGGCTCAGTCAGCTATGTGACTCAGATTTTTGAATTTATTTTATGAATATTTTTATATTTGAAACTATGAATTATTTGTTTTATCCACATCTATCTCTTTTGCCTTTTAAGATTTTTTATTGTTAGGGGAACGTAACTAAAGCTACATTGTTACATATATGTCAGTAGGCACATAATATTTGTACATTGTTGAGTATGGCTATTTATAGATTAGTTAGCTTGTTTACTACTATTTATATTTCTTCTTTTTTTATTATTTCTAGCAACTAAACATTGTTATAAAAACTTAATAAAAGAAACTTAAAAAAGTTACACTAGGGAGTGGAGGCTAGAAATTGGTAGTTGTTTGGTGCAGACTAGACAAAACAATTATTATCATGGAGATGTACAGTGCGCATGTTTCTTTCATATTCAAACAGTTGTAGAGTTTCCATCTACCTCAGTGAAAGAGGAATTTTATTCCATATTTTGAAGACAGAGAGTATAGTGCACCTCCAGCTGCATTGTAAGAGGAAGATGTGGAAGGGAGCTAGAATGTGATGATGGACTATGCTGCTTGTTAGGAACTGGATATAAGAAGATATTGGTAGATGACTTAGAATGTGGGGATTGTAAAATGGTTTAGAATGTGTTAGCCTATGGGGATGGGAGATAGTACATGAGGTAGGAGGTGGTCATAGAAAGGTATTCATGGGGAGTTGAGGATTGGGGAAAGGAAGATGGTGGATGAGTTATGACTTAAGGATGGGAAGGTGCAGGTTGGTTCATCGGGAGGAAAGAATGCATTGATACTGTTTGATGACTTAGGAGTGATGATGGGAAGATGCTGGGGAATGAGTCAGAAGGCAGAAATAAGTAGATGATGGGTGAGTTAAATACTTGTGATGGAAAGGTATTGCTGGATAAATTTGAGGTGGGGATGGGATGATAATGGGTGAGATGGGAGGTGGAGATAAGAAAATGGTGGGTAAGTTAGTAGGTGCAGATGGGAAGACAGTGATAGGTAGGTTTGATGGTGGAAAATAGTAAAGAGAGAAAGAGGGATAATAAAAAGAAGCAATGGAACAGGAATTTATGCAGCTCAAGTGCAGGTTTTTAAAATAAACTGAGGTAGAAAAATTAATGTTAAAATAGCAATCTAGAGTGTACTTAGGATGAATTCCAAACTACAGGTCCTATATAAATTAAGGAGTTCTCCCACACTGTAAATTAGTGCTACCTTTTTGCAGGGAGTAGTGTCAAATGGTGATAGCAAGTATTTATACCACCTAAGGGCAGTACTACTCACAGATAAGACAGGGCATTAGGAAGGTTGTTAGAAAAGTTGCTTTAAGGTCTAAAAGTTAAGTGATGGTCCTTGGCATTCAATAGAGAAACAGATTAGCAAATCATAGTATGTGTGGCTAACAGGCACTTGGGAATGCATTTAGATCCATATATAATGACTGTCAAGGGGGATCTGTTTTAAAGATAAGGAGGTTATTCCATTGATGAGGCATGGCGTTCAGGGTTAGCAACCCGATTACCTCCTAGGCCAGTCTGGAAATCATATCTACTGGACATTTAAAGCTCAGAAATAGACCATGCCAAATTTTCAGCTACTTGAAAGGAAAACCCCACCCTGAAAGGCATAATTTAGGAGTAATTGCTCAACTACACTTTATTAGAACCGAAAGTTGTTCCTGCCATGATCCTACCTAGCTCCACTTACTCTCTGTAGTGCACTCTTCATTACAACTTCACAGCACACTTTCTTTTCATTCCAGTACAATTTCTGTTGTACAACCATTAAATACATTCCTCTCTGTATCTTATTTCTCTCACATCTATTTTCTCGCCAACATCTTATTTTAACTCTAGACACTCTTTTCACCCCTCTCATGGTTCCTATTATATACCTTACTACACCAGTTATAAAATTAGATACTTACACCACTCACACATGGAAAAAAAAACTTTTTTGTTTGATGTGCCTTTGTAATTACAGAATATATTTGAACTTGTACTGTTTTAGCCAATTAATGATTGTTTTAATCTCTTATGTATGTCATTATTGTACTCTTAACTGTTATGTATACTTAATCTCTCTGTCTGTAATTGGAGCTTTTCTCCTCGGGTCTCCATTGAAAATAGGCTCCTAGCCCAGCTGGACTAACCCGGTTAACAAATGTCAATAAATAAATAAATAACAAATTATTGATGGAAGTCTGATGTAAATTGAGTGAATTTCCTATCTCCCATCCAATCATCAAGGTTTCTTTTGAAGAGAGCCAATGAGGTGCTCTGCTTGACATGTATGGGCAGTCTATTCCAGAGTATGGGGAGTCTCTGGGTCAGGAACCTATCCCTCCAGCATGTTTTGTTCATTGTGATGATAAGGTTTAGATCCCTGGAGCGTGTGGCTCTGAGGGATTGGGATTTCTTTAAGTGGAGAATGTCCAACAGCTCAGGGTTTGACATAGCCTTGTATGTTAAGCAGAGATCGCCTCTGAGTAGACGATATGCCACAGAGTATATCTGGAGTTTTTTTAGACAGTCAACATATGGCATCTGCTTTAGGCCTGTGATTCTTTTAGTGAGGTATATATATATATATATATATATATATATATATATATATATATATATATATATATATATATACAAAATTTATGTGGCCCTTTTGCTTTTCTCTGAGGTTGAATGGATATTTAAGAAAGGGGAAATGTGTGGAGTGAGATTCAACCAAATAACCACCAAAAGTTTCACGCACACACACACACACACACACACACACACACACACACACACACACACACACACACACACACACACACAGTGTACTCTAAATGCATTTCATTTGAGTTAAAGTGACTGATTGAAATGCAGTTTGAACAGAGTTAGCAGAAATCCCGTATTTACCTGAGATCACTGAATATTGGAGATGGGAATTTTCTATTTTTCTCTGGTATTCTGCAATCTCAGGCTAGGGGGAGAGTGAGCGATGATTTCCCCTATGTGGAGGATACAGATTAAAAAAATACTCACTTATTTTCTTCAAACTTTCCATTCTTGGATGCATTTTACATGACAGAACAGAATCCAAATTGTCTGCTTCAATCAGTTTTCATGAACCGAGTACACAAACACACACACACACGTATATGTGAGTGTGTGTGTGTGTGTGTGTGTGTGTGTGTGTGTGTGTGTGTGTGTGTGTGTGTGTGTGTGTGTGTGTGTGTGTGTGTGTGTGTGTGTGTGTGTGTGTGTGTGTGTGTGTGTGTGTGTGTGTGTGTGTGTGTGTGTGTGTGTGTGTGTGTAGGGTAATTGCCTGAATGACCTAAATATCAACATCAAAAATACCTAATGTTCAGAATATAATCAGAAATACCTAAACAAGGTAAAAATACCTAAACACAAAATATTTACAAAAAGTAACCACGTCCCATCCCATCTCAATGTTTTTGCAGGTGGCGAGCCCCCTCTGCCACCCCACCCCCCCTAATAATTATATATACCATCTCCAAGGTCACACAACAGTGGGGAAGGGCATATGCCATTCTCTAGTGTAACTTCAGTTTTATCAAACTGTAAATGCAGATGTACTGCCAAACTGGGACAACATAAACACTGGGATTTGTTAGCTTTATGTAAGAGGTCATATTCTCTTCCCTAACGGCAGCTCACAGTAATAATAATAATGATAATAATAATAGTAATAAGTATTCTTAATAACCTGTCCCAGTGTATTGTGCCCCTTCTGAGAAGGTACACCATCTCTGCTTGTAAAGTTGTTACAAAATATAATAATAATGGTGACCTTGCTCTTTGATAGATACTGCCTCGTCAGCAAACCATATCAGACATAACTGCCCTTTACTATCATGTATTGCATGCCCCAAGAATGATAGCCCTTTTCTGTCCACTAATTTCTTGCTGAGAAAAGAATGAAAATGTAAGAATTACAATAACATTTTAATATTTCCACTTGTGATTATTAAACACAAACACTGCCATACACTGCCTCCATATTATAGCACACTTATTTGCCAGCCATGATTAAATGATGACCTTCAGCAGCTTTTATGTACAAGATGGCTTCGTATCCCTTTCCCAAAAAGGTAACCACTTTTTATCCATGCATCTTATGCTTGATGGTGAGGAAAGTTAAAAAAAAATTGAGGGTGAGGAAAAAAAATAACTACTACAATAACAAAGTAATTTCAGCATTTCGCAAAATGACTGCTAAATAACGAAGTAATTTCAGCATTTTGCTCTTGAACACATATACTCACCCCTAAACTACACTAAGCATTTCTAAGAGATTTGCTGCATAGAACCAAAATCAGGAACAGTTAAGAGACTGGGTCTTACTTCAACAAATTCAAGAAAACAGAAAATAATCCTGCTCTTGTTGTCCTTAGCATCAGTAGGGCTTTTCATCATCTCCTGGTCTCTCTTTCTCTCAATGAAACAAGCTCATCTTCCTCCATGGAAACATGCAAGCACTGTGGAGTAAAGGGAATTAAGCACCCTCATTTTAAAAATGAGCTGCAAACTTTTTTATAACAAAATTGCCCAAATACAATGTCTTGAAATCATTACTCTCTCCCAACACAAAAGGCTTAAATCTTTTTTCTCTTTGGCACTGTGGCACCAGCATCTCTGAAAATACAGCCAGCCACAGTGTTTACATAAGCAGATTGGACCAAAGAGAAAGCATTCTCAGCCTGCAGGTCTGTCTGAATCAAGAGTCAGCAGTTCCTCAAAACAAAAAAAAAAAACAAAAACAAAAAACAAAACAACCCCCCCCCCAAAAAAAAAACAAAAACAAAAAAAAACAAACAACAAAACTTGCGATTGCAGTTCAGTTAATTTGGGGTTTTGTAATCTGCTGGATCACAAGCCAGAACTGAGATTATACCTCTGTAGTTTAGTAAAGATGATTCATTCAATGGATTTTTTTTTTTTTGGTCAACCAGAGGGGGCATCAAATAGGGTCTTTCTGGCTTTGCCCAGTACACAAACCAATTCTGATACAGCAATGACATTTAACACCTAAAGGAGAGTTTGAGAGAAGAACTAGTAATTACAGCTTTGAATACTTAACATTTAGGTGTACGTGGATTGTAGAGAAAGTGTAAAAAAAATATCATAACATAAACAGCTTTTACCAGCTAACAATAGGCACAGAGTATGGTAATATAGTGAAAATATAACAGTAACAGTGCTTATAGGAATATTCTAAGAAGTCAGTGGCTCATATCACTGTTGTATCTACACAGAGGAAAAAAATAACACATTAACTGTGGACTATGTCATGTTAAGGCACACAAACACGTATATCAATGTATCATAAAGGATGTCTACAAAGTGTTTCACATCTAAAAGTGATATATATACATATATATATATATATATATATATATATATATATATATATATATATATATATATATATGCACGCACACTATACAGACCTCTCAACTGTCCTTATTTTGGAGGAACATTCTCATTTTAAGGCCTGATTTGAGATGTCCCTATTTTTGAGGTTATATCCCTATTTTTAGGCTTCATTTCCTCCTTCACACAATTTTCTGAATCCCCTCGTCACGTGATTTTTAAAGTTGACTAGTACATAGAAAACCATACTACGTGACTAACATACTAGTGTAACATTAATTTACAACATAAAGTTACACATCTTACAAAGAGGGTTGGTGGTTTGCATACTGGCTAAAGTGTTTATCTCACAGATACAAGGTACAGACTTTGAGTCTCACATTGAAAGTGGAAATTGATTAAACTTAAAATCGCCAACAAGGACAGATGGCCTAGCACTTGCCTACACACTCCCCTTTTCTGGAACCAAAATAAATGACCTTGTATGATAGAATTTTGTGATATAGTTCATTAAAGTCTACAGAGTTTACATTATTGCTTTATTAATGTGCTTATATGTTTCCATTATTTTTGACTCTCAGTTAAACATGTGTTTCTGAGTATTAACCCACTACTGATAGCAGGAAGAGTTATCTGTTTTCTACTACTCACATTTTATGCTACTAAAATCATGTCCAGACTTTTACCTAGATACTCCTATTTTTCAAGAGTCTTTGTTCCTGTTTTCAATGTCTGCTGGTTGAGGGATATGATACTAGATTTTATAGTAAAATCTTGATGATAGTACATATAATTTGTATATGATGATACTGAAAAATGGAAAAAAAACCTCACCCCAGGATTCAATAATGCTTACACTAAGTGTGCATAATTCTGAGTGAACAGACAACACAAGCATAACTCACACCTTCTTCCTTCTAATTTTAGTTTTCCTACTGATTTTCTTGCAGCTTTAAATACTGACAGGGATTCATAAAGGTTACCACAAAGTGTAGACTACATGTACACTTAATGTAATGTTTCTGAGTGACTAGAAAGCACAACAAATGTGGTATGGATGTTATTGAATACATATTGTGTACACGTTATTGAATCTGGCCCTCAGTCTAATGCAAATCACCTGGAGAAATACTACTAAAAGAAGAACTGAAAGCCCCCAGCATTGGGATCATTTGCTTTCATGAAAAGGGATTTATTTAATGGCTGATGATGGATACTCTTGGTGGATCCTGAGCATAAAAATCTGTGGAAGTACTGAAAGAATCATTGGCAGTCAAGTGGATTTTCTCAAAAAGTACTAGGAACCTCCATATAGATGTACCTGAGAGTTTCAGTGTAGACTGGTGTAGACTGATGCAAACTGAGACATCAAGTCTGAAGTTGTAAAGTTGAACTATAAGAGACCTATGTTAAAAAAGTGAACTTTAATGTGAGTTTTTCAATTTCAATAAATGATACACACACACACACACACACACACACACACACTACCCTTGTCACAGATAAGAAGTGGCAGAATCACATTTAGTAGAAACAAATAGTCCAAATAGCATTTAGTAGAAAATTCATTTGGCAGAGTTATGGTGATGCAAGGGAAACACATTTGCAATATGTTCACCATTTGTTCTTTAGGAGTATACTGATGCTTATAATACTGAAATAGAGACCTGAGCTAAATGATGTGTATTTGTTGGGCTACATAATTCATTACTATGAGAAACAATTGCATGTGGCACCTCAAACACTCAAATAGTTGGAAGATTTCTAACCCAGAATCAGAATTGACAGTATAAGGAACTGATGGTGTGCAGAGTGACTGAAGCAACTTAATTACAGTCAAAAAGTGCACAAAAAGGGTTTCAAATACATAAAGTTGTATTCCAAAACAAAATTACTAAAATGAGTAAAACTTAGAGGAAACATGAGTTATGAAAGCTATAGTAAGAATGAAATATGTGAGAATTGTATCCCTGATAAGTTCTACATGATACGTGGCTATAAACATTACAAAAATAAATGTCATGGAATTATTCAAGGGTGTAGAAACTTTGGAGGAAGAATTCTTGTAGCTGAATCGTGCAAAACGAAACCAGCAACTGATCAGTCAAAGAGATTGCTCTTATTGGAATAGTCATGAAAACAGGTTGCTTGTGGTTGCAGTCTGTGATGAGAATTTGCATATAATAAGCAAGAGAAAAAATAATGAAAAAGCATGGGCACAGAATCTGTTGGAAATCTTGAAAGAAACACTCAGTTTTAAGGAAAAACTGCACACTACTTATATTTCTTTCTCCCAGAGAATGTATTTTGGGATATACAAAATTATCCCTACCTTACCATATGTAAATAGCATAACTTAGCTGTTTAAACTTTTCTTCAACATTTGTATCGGATCTATATTATAACAACGAATGAACAGATGATCGAACGTTGTTATATCGACCCCTAAATCTCAAATATACTAAACAGCGAACAACCAGAACAGCAATTTTTTTCCCCAAGGGAAAAAAATCGCTGTTCCCAAAAAAAAAAAAAACACTAAACACTAAATAAAATGGGGGGCTTCATTCGATCATCTGATAGTTCACTGTTCTGAAGTAGACCCTTTGTATCATACCCACTTCATTTTCCTTGTTAAACACTGTGTTAACTGTGAATAAGGACTGATGATACTTTCTTTAGGAATATGTCTCCCTGACCATTATTTAATCTTGACTATTACATTTTAATGTTTTTGGCCAAGAAAAACCCACACAGCAAGATAGCTGAAGTTATTTATTCTTCCCCTCCGAGAAGAGTTATGGACCTATTGAATCTGTTGTGTTCTGTCATTTACAATTGCTTTCTTTCTTGTTTCTAGGGTCTATAAACATATGCCGACTTTGGGATGCCATGGCTGTTTTACTTTGTAATATGAAAGTAAAGGAACCTGATAAAAGTGACAGTGAAAAAAGTATTGACTTGAGATGCTAAATTATTCCTGCCTCCAACCCCTTCCCCCCAGAACAAAACTCACTTAAAGCATTGTTTTCCACCAGCAGAAGGCATGATAATTTCCTGTTGTAAGGGCTCAGACTGCATTATTTGATGGAAGAACTAAACTAAATCAGTCATGCCAATGTGTCTGCTACAATCAAAATAAATATGGTAATAACAACATTGATTACCTGAAAGACATCCTTCAAAGCCCCTGGGCCAGAGGATAATACAGCCCAATCCGCAGAATCCTTTAATAATGCATTCTATGAGCACCTGCAGGAATGCATGGATCGTGCTATCCCAAATAAAACCAAAACTCACTCCTCCAAAAACAGGAGACCGGTCTGGTGGACCCCGGCCATAAAAAAGCTATACAACAGAAGGAGGAAGCTACTACATGACAGAGCAAAATCCCAAAAAGGGAAGGCATCTCTGATCAGTAGTAGCAAGAAACTTCGATCCCTCATAAAATCATCAAAGGCCAGTTTCGAAAGAAAAATAGCCCTAGACACTAAAGATAATCACAAGGCCTTCTTTAGTTATGTCAGGAACATGGGCGGAAACTCCCAGATATGCTCTGAATTGTTGCATAACAGTACAAAATATACCGAACCTACAGACATAGCCAACATCAGTGGCAGACAGATTCAGCGCAAACTTCTCCCCCCCTTCCCCCCCAAAGGAGCAAATGCCTATCCCAACTGAATGTAACCTCCCTGACATCACAGATGCACAGGTGAAAGCTGCCCTCTCCAAAGCAAAAAACAGCATCTATGGGACTGGACGGTGTCCCAGGCTGTATCTTACATGAGCTCCAAGAAGAACTGAACCCTCACATTAAGTCACTGTTCAAACTTAGCCTTACTACAGGATATGTACCCAAAGAATGGCATACAGCTACAGTGGTCCCACTCCACAAAGGTGGTGCCACAACGGACCCTGGAAACTATCACCCCATAAGCCTGACTAGTCTGGTCTGTAAAGCTATGGAGCGTATTATCATGGAACTCATAAACAAAGACATTGTGAGCCTCCAGACACTGGACCCTACCCAATTTGGCTTTGTTAAGGGCAGATCTTGCCTCTTAAACCTAGTTGATTTCTTTGAAACAGTTACCAAAGCCATAGATGAGGGCAAGGTAGTCCACACAGCCTACCTGGACCTCGCAAAAGCCTTCGACATAATATCCCACTTGAGTATCATAAATAAGCTTACCAGCTTAAATATCAGCCCCTATATCACAAGATGGGTTGCAAACTGGCTCAGAGATAGAACCCACATGGTCAGAATCACAGGTGCCATGTCCAAATCCAAACCAGTTACAAGTGGCATCCCACAGGGCTCAGTTCTGGGACATCTCTTGTTCGGTAAATACTTCTCTGAGGTTCAGGCTAACACAGGGGGATTATGGCTGACAAAGTTCGCAGATGACTGCAAACTGGGGGCCATAATCGAATCTCCAGCTGACACAAGCATCCTCCAAAAGGGTCTCACAGAGACAGATGCTTGGTGCCAGAGCCACGGCCTCAAGCTAAATGCTAGAAAGTGCATAGTCATCCCCTTTGGAAAAAACAAGGTGCCCACAAATTACCATATAGGTGGTAATCCATTAAGTATGGAAGAAGTAATTAGAGATTTGAGGACCAACGTAGATAGTAATCTCTCCTTTGATAATCACGTTGCCAAAGTGGTTAGAAAGACCTTCTATATAGCCCACCTTATCACGAAAGGGTTTGCATCTAGATCAAGAGAGGTCATTGTGCCCCTTTACTCGTCACTCATCAGGCCCATAATTGAATACAATGCCCCTTTTGGGATGTACCTTACCCGACACCTGCAGCAACTGGAGAGACCCCAAAAGTACCTCACCAAGAGGATCATGGGCTACAAACAAATGTCCTATGCAGCTCGACTAAAGAAACTCCAGCTCTACTCAGTTGCTTACCGCCTACTCAGAGGCGATCTATGCCTGACGTACAAAGCCATGTCAAACCCAGAATTAATGGACATGCTCCACCTCAAAAAATCCAAGTCCCTTAGAGCTACACGCTCCAGGGACTTAAACCTCAGCACAAAAATAAATAGGACATGCTGGAGGGACAGATTCATTTCCCAGAGGCTCCCCTCACTCTGGAATAGAATCCCAATTCATGTTAGACATAGCCCCTTGCTGACCCTCTTCAAGCGAAATTTGGACACGTGGATGGGAAATCGCAAATTCACCCCTGGGATCTCCCCAGTGTCCCTGCTAGACAGAGGCACAGTAAACTAATCTTAAAAGGGTACCTTCTGTGACCTACTTTACAGAGGCACAGTAGGCTAATCTAATAGGGAGGCGGAAGCCAAATACACTCTGGCTAGGCTTATAAATGCCCTAGGGCAGATAGCCTAGTATCTACCTATGAACCTATGACATTAGTAAAGCACACAACATCAAGATAATATAAAAATGTATTTCTTTAGTTTCTTTCTATGTTTTTCTTTTGGCTTTTCCCATTTAGGGGTCGCCACAGTGGAACTCCGGTCTGCTAATGATTAGCAGTAGATTTTTACGGTGCCGAGGTGCCAGCCTGACGCCCAACCTTCAACAAAGGCACATCCATTCACGCATGTCTTTTGAATGCCACTCAACCACGGGGAGGACATACAGACTCCACACAGAAGGCGCTCCAGCTGAGAATCGAACAGGAAAACCTCTTGCTGTGACGTGACAACACTACCACTGCACCACCGTGGCTCTCTATAATACACCTTTAATCATGTTTAGACTAGTGCCTGTTATAGAGTATAATCTAATTCCTGCTCCAATGTTCAAAATACTGAGTTTGAAAGAGTAAACTTAAGGGATTGTTGTGCAAATTGTTTAATTACTCTGGTCATTATATAAACCACAGAGTTAGAAAGGCCTATTCTAGTAATGTCTGTAAATCTGGGAGCACAGCACAACAGTCTGCTGAGCTGATTGTAAATAATGTTACCTACACTGAAGCTGAAGATATAGCTAACCTACTGTCTGATAAATTCAGCTCAAGTTTTACCCCTGTCTCCCCCCAGTCTATCTTACATGAAATATCTTGAACTGACTCACCACCAGCAATCACACAGGACCGAGTCCTGAAAGAGATATCAAAAGCAAAACATACTGCATCAGTTGATCCTGACAAGATCCCAAGATGCATCTTGAATAGCACGAAACATAATTTATCCACACCTCTAACAACACTATTTAGCTTTAGCTACCATATGGGTTTTGAACCACGTGAATAGAGAACAGCCACATTTATTCCCCTGCATAAGGGGGGACCTCCTATGGACCCAGAAAATTGTAAACCCACAAGTCTGAACAGCCTCATATACAAAGCCATAGAAGAATTACTATGGAATTAATCAAGAAGGACATAGGGGACCTCCAAACACAGGAGTCTGGATTTGTCAATGGTAGGTCATGCTTACTCAACCTGGTGGAGTTGTTTGAAAAGCTCACCAAAGCATTGGACAAAGGCAAAATGAACACAATGCCTACCTTGACCTGGTCAAGTTTTTTGACACAATCCCCACTCAGGCATAGTAGAAAAGCTTAATAAACTAGGAAACAATCCCTTTATCGCCTGCTGGATTGCCAACTGGTTCATAGCTAGAACACAGAAGACCAAAATAGAGTAAGCTACCTCCACAAAAAAGTTCAGTCATCAGTGGTTTTGGTGCTGGGACTTCTGTTTGACATCTACTTCTCAGAAGTAAAAGCCAGTACCAAAGGGCTCTGGATAACTAAGTTTACAGATAACTGCAAGCTAGGAGTAGTGATCATATCTCCAAAAGACTCAGCCATCTTACAGAAAGACTTGTCATAAATAAATAGCTGGTGTTAGAGTCACTGACTAAAACTACATGAAAAAAATGCATTATTGTCTCCTTTGGAAAGACAACTTCCCCATGGAACTACCGCACTGACAACACACCCCTAAGAGTTGACCCAGTAGGTCAGGATTTGAGAATTTATGTGGGCTGTGGCCTAACTTTTGACCAGCATGCATCCAGTGTGGTAAGGAAGTCCTTCCCTATCGCACATAAACAAGGGGATTTCGTCTAGATCCAGGGAAGTCATTCTCCCCATTTACTCAGCCCTCATTAGGTTAATTCTTGAGTACAATGCCCTGTTTTTCACGTATCTGTCCAGGCACATTCAAAAACTAGAATGCCCACAGCGATACCTTAAAATGATACAAAGCCTAAACAATATGCCTTACATGGACTACCTAAAAGCCCTATCAATATTTTCTGTCTCTTACAGACTGCTAAGAGGTGACCTTTGTCTAGCATATAAGGCATCCCCTGACTCATTACTGATGGACTTACTTCACATCCACAGGTCAAATGGTATCAGAAATACTTAACGCAGCTATCTAAACCCCATTTGTAACATTAACAGGACAATTTAGAGGGACAGGTATATATTGCATACCACTGCACTAGAACAAATTCTCCAGCCATGTAAAACAAAGCTGATACCTCAGCACATTGAAATGCAACTTAGATCAATGGATAGGTGATGGGCTCTCATGCACTACTAATAGAAAGTCAGCTCCTAAATGCTTTACTCCAATGCAGGGTCCCCTCCAAATATCTAGTAATCATCACTAGAGGAATATATAAACACAGATCTTGGGAAGGATCAGGTAAATCTAAACTCCAACAAGATAGGTTAATTTTAAGCAACATTTGGGTAATTGGCTAGCCTTAAAATGGCCACCAGGGCAGTTAGACTAGTACTAACCTATAAACCTATGTTCATTAAAAGAAAAAAATACACAGTTCAGTTCCATATATTTGATATAGAAAGTGCAACATTGATTTTGGGTCATTTGACTTGATGTGGTAAATGGAATTCAAAATGTGAATATATTGTTGCTATACTCAGAAAGTATGTGGAATGATTGCTTAAAGTGTGTGAAGCATGTGAAGATTTGTTTACTGCTCTGGCCTGTTATTATTAGTTTGTCATACTCAGTCATTTGATAAAGTCCTTTGAATTGTGCTGCTGCAAAGAAAGTCTGAGTGGCTTTGAGAATCAAAATTAACAACAGCCAACTGCACGATGCATGTAGGTGTGATTATGATATAAACGAGTTACTGCATCAGTTAACAGCATAGTAAGTAATGTTAATAACATAAAATCAGTATTTGTATTGACCCACTCTTAAATTGCAGTTTTTATATAACCTTCATTTTTTACTATTGTTTCTTAATGCTTACTTGCCATTGGTTCACTGCCTGTCAAATGTTATTTTGGAAGTTTTATTTAAACAGTCTACTTTGTTGCAAATTCTTCTTATGTTGGTCTTTGTTCTTGTCCAAAATCTGTCCTTTTCTTAGCTCACAGCTAGGTTCCCACAATTTGCCTTTGTGGCAACCGTGATTAGTACATGTGCATGTGTAAAACAATCTTCTGAACTTTTCATTACATCATACAAGAGACACATGAACTCACATTTTCATTTCACTGTACCAATTTATTTGCTGCAGTTTAGAATTTAAACATGCTATTTAATATAGCAAGAACCCATGTCTGGGTATGGATAAATTTAGCGTTACACACACCTTGCCATGGGTTATTGCTATTGTACAATGGTGTTAGCTTTGTGTTGTGTTGTGTTGTGTTTTTGTTGTTGTTATTTAGGTTACTGTGTGTTTTATTTTACATTCTTCTGCTTCTTCTGAGAAAATAGTTCCAGATGTTTAGTTCTAATTTATTATTTTATTGTTTATTTTATTTTAATACAAGTTATTATTAATTTTTCAAGAGACATAAAAAGAGAATTATATAAGCAAATATATTTTTAAAGCTTTTGCTATATTTTGCTGTTGTATTTTATGTATCTATACTGCTTCTGATGTGTTTGTTGTCTATCTTCAGATGTTGGCTTGAATTCTGCTTATTGTAGTACCTGTAATGAGATATTATGCTTACGTTTAGTTATGTATACATTTTATTTTTTCATATTTTAAGTTATATAAGCATAAACTTACTTACTTGTTTTCCCGTTTTTGTATGTTGCAGATGTTTACTGTTCCATAATTTATTATTTTTTTCTGGGGTTGGTGATGTTTCTGATGTCTTTTCAAAGTTTGGAGCTTCTGTGTTATAGAGTTTATTTTTTTCTTGGTTCATTGTCTGCTTTATTGTTAGTATTTTCTTCATTTATTGGATTTTTTGGTGTTTGATATTGTGTTCCTGAGATTATTTTTCCCCATATTTTGAATTCGTCTTGTGATGGCTGGCAATAGGAGCATAGTGATTTTTCACTGTTATGCCCTGTAATGCTCATTATTTGGTGTGCTTCCATTCCTGATTGTGAAAGTAAGGTTACTGCTGTTGCCCTTAAGGAGAAGTTTGTATATGTTTCTGATGAATTTGCTAGTTTGCAAATTTCTTGTTACATTTTTGAAAGATAGTTTATTCCCATTGGTTGTATTGTGTATCAGTTTTCCATTTTGTCCAGTATATATTGTGGAAGTCTCTTTGGGTGGAGAAACAGTGCTTTTGTATTAGGTGACATTTTTTTGAAGATATTTTTTGAAACATTTTACAAGACATAATGGGTCTGTGGCATTTTCAAACACGAATCCTCTAAGTAATTATTTTGTGAGATCATAATGTTCTACATGGTTTTTGGTGTGTTTGTTAAAATTTGTTGTTATGTATTCTGTGTCATCTTCATGTTTTTTATCGTGAAACTGTCTTGTGTGAAGGATCTCACTCTTTCATTTCCATGTCTTGCAAAGTGTAGTTGGATATCAAACCAGACTTTTCTGACTAATCCATCTGCTGTGTTTGGGGAAAGTGCTTGGCTGTTTCGCAGCTGTGTTGTTTCTTGTATTGTTAGTAGGTTGTGGTGTTCTGTTGTATATTTTCCATTTCTTCTATATTTTTTAATTACTGATTTAAATACATTATTAGCAATTGTTAGATATGTGTCTGTAATTATGTTACTCATTCTGTTTAATGATGGGTTATTTATATATCTGTTGAGTCCTGCACGAATAGCTACAAATATGCTTAGTACATATTCTTTTCCACTTATGTTTCATACTGTAGCATAGAATTCTCTTAGATTGAGTTTATGTTCTCTGGTATGATAGTGTGCAAATCTATATTGTATTTTTTTGTATGTGTGTTTGCCAGTTTTAAAATATGTTTATAGGCCAGTTTGTTTGTTTTCTTGTACTTGTTTCTTCCTTTTCTAACTGTAATATTTTTATTTCTTCAGGTGTTTTTTCTGCATGTCTTTTGATGGTTTCTTGTTTTCTATTAGTTTGAAAATTTTCTTCTGGTTTCTGAAGTATATGGGTAGTTATATTGTCTTAATTTCTGTGGTAATTGTTATATTGTTGTACTTCCTGTTCTTGCTCTTGCTTGTTGGAGGATGATTTATTATCTCTGGTATGTTGTCAAATATTTCTTGTAGTTCACTGTCAGTTAGTTCAAAGTTAAATTCCATGTTTTCTTTGTTTTATTTTCTCTATTTACAGTGTGTTATTATAGCAATAACCCATGCCTGGGTGTGGGTAATGCTGGATTTACCCACGGTTGGTGTGGTTTGTTCACGAGGGCGAAGCCCTAATGGCCAAACAAAGAGAACCGTGGGTAAATCCAGCATTACCCACACCCAGAAGTGGGTTATTGCTATTATACAATGACATTATTTAAGAAAAAAATACTTTTCTTAAATAATGGCATTGTATAATGCCTCCTTGCTGCCCTTCCACAGCTGTCTGGTATTCTGCAGCAGTTCTGATGTACTGCTCATGTGTATGCTTATGCAGTACATCAGAGCTGTGGGTGGAAGCAATGGAGAAAGCAAGATCTCCGTTGCTTTTTACAAACTGTCTCGCTATGTTAAAGGAGTTTAACATAGCGAGACAGCTTTAAAAAAAGCAACAAAGAATCTCCGTTGCTTTTTTTTAAAGCTGTCTCGCTATGTTAAACCCATTTAACATAGCGAGACAGCTTTAAAAAATGCAACGGAGAAAGGAAGATCTACGTTACTTTTTTTAAAGCTGTCTCACTATGTTAAACTCCTTTAACATAGCGAGACAGTGTCTAAACAGCAACGGAGATCTTGCATTCTCTGTTGCTGTAAAAAAAAGACTTATACTAATAGAAAAAGTCCAGGCGACCAGACCTTTTTCCATTAGTATAAGTCTGATTTACAACGTGCATGCTGACCAATCAGCATGCACGTTTTGGAATATTAATGGGGGGTCGTTTTATAATGGCAGTTATTTTTTTACTTTAGAGTGTATCTAAGGTAAGAAGGCTCGTAGATGGTAATGCAGTTTACCCAAGAATGTATTGGTTGGTTTTGAGTTTGTTTTGAGTAGTACACAACAAATTTGACTGATTTTGTCATAAGTTAAGGTTGTTTTGTATTGTATGTCTTATATTTTTCTTTTTTTTAATTATTTACTCAGTTTATAGGTTCATAGGTTTACAGGTAGGTACTAGGCTATCGGCCCAAGGGCCTACGCAAGCCTAGCCAACAAGGTTCTCTGGCTTACGCCACCCAAGAAAGTTATTTTCCTGTGCCACTGTCGAGCAGAGACACAGAAGTGATCCCCGCGGTGTATTTCCTATTTCCCATCCACTCATCAAGATTTGTCTTGAAGAGTGCTAATGAAGGACTTTGCTTGACATGGATGGGTAGCCTGTTCCAGAGTTTGGGAAGTCTCTGGGATAAGAATCTATCCCTCCAGCATGTCCTGTTTATTGTGGTGACAAGGTTTAGGTCCCTAGAGCATGTAGCTTGGAGGGATTGGGATTTCTTTAGGTGTAGCATGTCCAACAGCTCTGGGTTTGACTTTATATGTTAGGCAGAGATCACCTCTGAGTAGGCGATATGCTACGGAGTAAAGCTGGAGTTTTTTGTGGCGGTCAGTGTAGGGCATTTGTTTGAGTCCAGTAATCCTCTTTGTGAGGTACTTCTGTGGCCTTTCCAGCTGCTGCAGATGTCTTGTGAGGGACATTCCAAAAGGGGCGTTGTACTCTATAGTGGGTCTAATGAGTGTCGAGTAGAGGGGAACGATGACCTCTTTTTTCCTGGATGAGAACCCTTTTATGATGAGGTGTGCCATGTAGAAGGACTTCCTGACTACTGTGGTGATGTGACTATCAAAGGAGAGACTACTGTCCACCTGGGTCCCAAGGTCTCTTATCACGCATTCGGTGTTAAGTGGATTGCTGCCTATGTGGTAGTTCATGGGTACAGAGTTTTTACCAAAGGGGAGGACACTGCACTTTTTGGCATTGAGCTTGAGGCCATGGCTCTGACACCAGGAATCTGTCTCAGAGAGGCCCTTCTGTAGGATGTTCACATCATTTGTGGACTTGACTATGGCTCTTAGTTTGCAGTCATCTGCGAACTTCGTTAAACAGAAGCCTTCTGTGTTAGCCTGCACTTCAGATAAGTAGATACCAAACAGGAGCGGTCCCAGGACGGAACCCTGTGGTACTCCACTTGTCACTGGTTTGAGGTCAGATTTGGAGTCTGCAACTTTTACAGTGTGGGTTCTGTCAGTTGGCAACCCATCTTGTGATGTAGGGATTTATGCCTAGTTTATTGAGTTTAACTATAATTCCAGAATGGGGGATGGTGTTGAAAGCCTTGGTGAGGTCAAGATAGGATGTGTGAACCACCTTACCCTCATCTACGGCTTTGGTGACTGTCTCAAAGAAGTCGATCAGGTTCAGGAGGCATGATCTGCCTTTCACAAACCTGAACTGGGTGGCATCCAGAGTTTGGAGGTTACCAATGTCTTTGTTTATGAGTTCCATGATGATATGTTTCATGGCTTTGCAGACCAGGCTCGTCAGGCTAATAGGTCTATAGTTCCCGGGATCAGTGGTGGCTCCCCCTTTGCGGAGTGGGATAACTGTTGCTGTGCGCCATTCAGTGGGCACAAAGCCTGATACGAGGCTATTATTGAACATGGTGCTTAAGTGGGGAGCCAGTTCATTCTGAAGTTCGTGTAAAACGCAGCCTGGGATGTTGTCCGATCCCATGGATGCTGTGTTTTTGGCTTTAGAGAGTGCAGCTTTCACCTGCGTAGTTGTGATTACAGGGACTCTGCATTCTTCCTGTATAGATATGGGCCCTTTAGGGGGTGAGGGGGGGTAAAGTTACCACTGAACCTATCTGCCAGGATGTTGGCAATATCAGTTGGTTCTGTAATTTTCGTGCCTTTGTGCTGTAACTCAGAGCAGATCTGAGTGTTGCCATTGAGATTCTTGACATAGCTATAGAATGCTTTGTAGTTGTCCTTGGAATTAGTGGCGATTTTATTTTCGTAGCTAACTATGGAGGATCTTATAAGGGATCTCAGCTTTTTACTGAGGCTGACCAGGGAGCTCCTCCCCTCATCGGATTTTACTCTCTTTTGCAACAGTTTCTTCCTTCTGTTGTACAGTTTGTTTATGGCAGGGGACCACCAGATTGGCTTCCTTTTTTTGGAGGATAGCATCGTGGTTCTGTTTGGGATAGCACGATCCATGCACTCATGCAAGTGCTTATAGAGTGCATTTGTGTAGGATTCAGCTGTTGTAACTGTATTGTCCATCTGCATGGGTGTCATGAAGTTCACTACTTCTGTCTTAAGCATGGAGTTGGCTTTGGAGAAATTTTTTTACTGTGGTTTCCTTAATGGGGGGTGGGGGTGGGATGTGGATATCAAGGGTGATTAGCTTATAGTCGGATTGGACCAACGAGGAGTTGACTTCAGGTGTGGAACACCGGTCACTCATGTTGGTAATCACTAGGTCTAGGACATTGTTGCCCCTGGTGGGGGTGTGGATAAGTTGATCTAGGGCATTGGAGTTTATGAATTCCAGAAAGCGTTGCACTAAGGAGTTGGTACATGAGTAGTCTTCCCAGTTAATGGTGGGGTAGTTGAAGGCGCCCATTATTAGGGTGTTTGGTTGAACCCTAATATTTTCCAGTACATCAAGAAAAGAGGAGTGGGAATCCTGGGGCATGGTGGGGGATCTGTAGCAAGCTACAATTTGGATTGCAGTTTTGCCAAGAGTTAGTTGCACTTGGATCTGAAAAAAAGACACAAAAATCAAGCATTGCAAACATGGAGAAGGCAGGTAAAATACATATAAAACCAATTTAACTTCAATAAACATAAAATAAAGTTAAAATCGGTGTTGTGGAGCTCAAGGATATGCACTTTTGGTGAAAACTTTCATCAGATCTACCATCAACTCAACAGACTGGTATTTAAATAAGTCAGAAAGTTCCTTGTTACTAAAAGGACCAGTCATCTCAGAATTCATCTCTTAAGTCTCCGCCCTTTCAATATAGGTTTTAAGGGAACCATCCCATTCATCCCTGGGGATTTGTCAGCTTGTAGGTCTGCAATCCATCTTAATTCAGCAATTTCAGTTCTATTTACTAAATCTACTGCTCTTTAGCTTTCATTCACAACTTCCAGTACCAAAAAACAGAATTTATGCCCAGGGTAGACAGAGATATGTTGACTCAAAGCATTATTTTTATTGTTTAATCATATATCATAAGCCTGACTAGCTTGGTCTGCAAAGCTATGGAAAGGATCATCATGGACCTCATAAATAAAGATATTGGGGACCTACAGACACTGGATCCTACCCAGTTCGGCTTTGTTAAGGGCAGATCCTGCCTCTTAAACCTGGTTGATTTCTTTGAAACAGTCACCAAGGCCATTGACGAGGGGAAGGTGGTCCACACAGCCTACCTGGACCTCGCAAAAGCCTTCGATACAATACCCCACTCGGGCATTATAGATAAGCTCACCAGCTTAAATATAAACCCCTATGTCACTAGATGGATTGCAAACTGGCTCAAGGACAGAACCCACATGGTTAGAATTGCTGGAGCCATGTCAGACTCCAAACCAGTTACAAGTGGTGTCCCACAAGGCTCAGTCCTGGGACCTCTCTTGTTCGGTATATATTTCTCAGAGGTACAGGCCAACACGGAAGGACTGTGGCTGACCAAGTTCGCAGATGACTGCAAACTGGGCCATAATCGACTCTCCAGCCGACACAAGCATCCTCCAAAAGGGCCTCATAGAAACAGACAACTGGTGCCAGAGCGAAGGCATCAAGCTAAATGCCAAAAGTGTATAGTCATCCCCTTTGGGAAAAACAAAGTGCCCACAAATTACCACATAGGTGGTAATCCATTAAGTACAGAAGAAGTAATTAGGGACCTGGGGACCCAAGTTGATAGCAATCTCTCATTTGACAACAGCGTGGCCAAAGTGGTTAGAAAAACATTTTATATAGCCCACCTAATCATGAAGGGATTCACATCTAGATCAGGGGAGGTCATCGTGCCTCTTTACTCATCCCTCATCAGGCCCATAATTGAGTACAATGCCCCTTTTGGGATGTACCTTACCAGACACCTGCAGCAACTGGAAAGACCCCAAAAGTACCTCACCAAGAGGATCAAAGGGCTCAAACAGATGCCATATGCTGCCCGGTTAAAGAAACTCCAGCTCTACTCAATGGCATACCACCTGTTCAGAGGCGATCTGTGCCTGACGTATAAAGCCATGTCTAACCCAGAATTAATGGACATGCTGCACCTCAGAAAATCCAAATCCCATCGAGCTCACGCTCGAGAGACTTGAACCTCAGCACTGAAATAAATAGGACATGCTGGAGGGACAATTTCATAACCCAGAGGCTCCCTTCACTCTGGAATAAAATCCCAGTCCAGGTTAGGCAGAGTCCCTCATTGACTCTCTTCAAGAGGAATCTCGATGAGTGGATGGGAGATCGTAGGTTTACCCCGGGTATCACTTCTGTGTCACTGTTAGACAGAGGCACAGTATACTAACCTCGAAAAAGGGCATAGCAAAATAAATTTAAAATGGGTGGCGAAAGCCAAACACATTCTGGCTAGGCTTATAAATGCCCTAGGGCAGATAGCCTAGTATGAACCTATGAACCTATCACTCAGATGTCATAAGATCCTGTCCTTAAGGTGTCTATTGGTTTTTCCAACATAAAAACTTGTGCATAAGTGACACTGAGCAACATAAATAACATTCCTAGTGTTGCAATTGGCATACATATTTAGTCTATAACTAAGCCCTGTGATTGGATGTATAAAACAGTTTCTGGATTCTATATATGGACAGGCTTTGCATTTTTACAAGAAAATGTACCATTTCATGTGCCAGTCATAATAGGTCTTGTCCCAGTTTTATTCTTACAAAGTAGCTGTTTCAAATTCTTTATGTTCTTAGAACAGAAGCAGGGTTCTTTGCCAATGATGCACTTTATGTTGTCATCTGCCATAAAAATCTTTCAATTATTCCTAATAACTTGACATACCTGTTTTATGGCACTACTACACTACTATATGTTAATGAACACCTCATTCTGTCAGCTTGATCCACATTTTTTCTCATTCCTTCAGGTGTCTTTTGTGTGTTATTATCCATGAAATAGGGTCATCCCCTAGTGTTGTGAAGCAATTTATTCTCCAGAATTTTATTTTGTACCTCCTCATCTTTGAAACCTCTTTGTTTGAATTCTGTTCTCTGTCGTAGCTCTGCATCATAATCTTGTTCTTTAGTGCAAAGTCTAGAGATTCCCAGTTGTTGTCCCTTCATCACGTGTGCGTAAATATGTCTAGGATGCATACTAGATCAGTGTAACAAGTGATTTCTCTAACATTCCTTCTTATACGTATATGTAGTAATGCTGCAATCAGTATTCATTTCAAGTGTGACATCCAAGAAATTTATTTTACTTATCAAGCTGTTCATTTCAGATTGTAAAAAAAGATGTGGTATTGTGGAAATATTTAATGAAATCCTTAAGTTGTTCAGTATCACCTGTCCATAGAAAAATATATCATCCACAAACCTTTTATAATACAGGATATAACTAAGCCACTGGTTCATCGTGTTAAACATGTGAACAGTTTCTCATTGGACCATAACCATACCTCTCAACCTTTTAGTGCAAGAAATCTGGACAAAGACTAAAAATAATGGGGGGATAAAGGCCCAAAAATAGGAACAGATTTTAAATATAGTTCTTATAAACTTAGAAAGTAGCTAGAATAATAGGATTTGTATTAGCATGCATTTTCTAAAGGCTATGATGTAAAAAACTCAAATGTATGTCATTATTTATTGACTTCAATTTTCAGTGATTTACCAGAAAACCACAAATTTTAAAAGGAACAGCCCAAAACTATGAGTCAAAAATCTGGACATTCTACAGAAATCTGGACAATTGAAAGGTATGGCCATAACTATGTTAGAATAACTGTTGGCACAACAAGTGTCCATTGCAGCTCCCCACTTTTGAAGATAATATTTATCACCATAGGTAAATAAAATGTTCTCCAAAATTATCTCTAGTAGGGAACAGATTATGGAAATGGTAGTATTATCAAAAATCCTCTCTTGTCTCAAAAATTGACTGACCGCTTCAATACCAAAATCATTGGGAATCACAGTGAAGAGATTCCTGACATCCATCATCACCATTGTAAGATCACTGGTCTTATCCAAGGACTTAAAACAGTCAAAGAGTGTTCTGAAGAAATGTGGAGTATCTTTCAGCACTGTCTTTGCTTTGTGAATGGCTATCTTTAACTTGTGTTCCACAAAAATGGATACAGGCTCTGTAATTCATTCTCCTCCTGATACTATAGGATGAAGGGGGATTTAAACCATCTTTTTGGACCTTTGGTAAGCCATTAATAATGGGAATCAAGGGTTCCAAGACCATCAGATATTCAAATAGCTCCTCTGTGATGTTACGTGTTATCAGTAGATCATAAAGATTATCTTTCATTTTCTTTGTGATCTTATCAACTTCCCATTTATGAATGTATGTCTCCTCATCATTCAGCATATCAAGCATCTTATTATGATATGCTAATTTGTCTAGAATCACAATAGCTCCTCCTTTGTCCGCAGGTTTGATAACTATTCTGTCATCATTTGTCAGTTCCTATAGTGCTTTCCTTAAAACCTATATTGAAAGGGTGGAGACCTAGCAGATGAATTCTGAAATGACTGGTCCTTTTAGTAACAAGGGGCTTTCAGACTTATTTAAATACCAGTCTGCTGAGTTCTAGTTAGATCTGATTAAGGCTTTTGCAGAAAGTGCTTATCCTTGAGCTCCACAACACCGATTTTAACTTTATTTTACATTTATTAAGGTTACATTGTTTTATCTGCCTTTTACCTGCCTTCCCTGTGTTTGCTACTCTTGGTTTTTGTGTATTTGCCCACATTCTGTTTTGGTCAAGCCTCATTTAGCAGTTTTGGTTTGTTTTTCTAATTTATCTAAAATGGGCATAGTTGTTGGACTGTCCAGTTAGCATGCTCATTTTAGGTAAGTTAGTTTATGGTTGGTTGTAAAATGATCGGAAATTGCTATAATGATCTTTGTGTATATTTTAGATGTAAAGCAGTCGGTGGGGCTGTGCTTCTACTGTCTAGTGCTATGCGGTAAAGTGAGGAATGCATGGTTGTGAGTTAAGGATTTATCTGGTTTTGTATAGCCAGTGTACTGTTGGTACTTCCTGAGGTTGTCCTCACAAGCTACATCTCTTTTTGCATACAGAAGACATCTGCAAACAAGTATGTGAGCCTTGCTGTACTGCATACAAGAAAAATCAGGCACATTTTCATTTTTTTATGTACCTTTTCCTTCTATGTAGCTATCTGGTTTGCATATACCAATAGGAAAGTTCAGTTGCTCAGTAATACATTAGCAGCCAGACTTTTTCCTATTGGTATATGCTCAATTTACAATGGACACTCTGATTGGGCTCACCAATCACTGTACTTGTTTGTGAATGTTAACATACCATTGTATAATTATACATTGGATATCCTTGACCAGAATCTCATTTGTCATATTATCTTTTACTGCAGTCAGGACAGCGAGCAGATATTCTTTAATGGAACTGTTTCGACAGCATTGCATTTGAAAGCTCTCTTTTGTTTCCTAGGTTACTTTTGCCCCATGCCTGCTAGCCACCAAGCTTCTGCTCAGTCAGAGAATGTGTATTCATTCCTCTTCTCTGGGGATTTCATTCTGAACTAAGGCAAGAGCTGCCCAATGGGGATTGCCATTCAGGCAGGCATAAGGAAGCTTTGTGCCCTAATCAGCATCCTGGAAATAAGAACATTTTTGAATGGCCTAACTCCAACCCCTGGATGAGAAGATGTGCATATCATGCCACTGTGGTGTGAACCACAATGCCTTCCTCTAGTAAGCACATACTTCTGCATATTTGCTTTGAAGACTACCACCAACTGATGGTTTGGTGAGTGCAGTAGTTACTCCAGGCCACCCTCTACATCATTGCTCTTCCTCTGAGAGATAGCAGAAATGTTTGTGGCTGACTCCATAACTCTTTCCAGCAAGGATAAGTGTGCCCATCCTTCTTGCCAGCGCCTTTAAGTACCTGAGCTGATGATCAAAGTTCGGTTGCCTGGACAGAAGTCAGGACTGTATCCCTTTACCTTTTTAGTTCTATTTTTTACATGTGTATTAGTTAAAAGTGCCTCATTGTGAAGTATAAGCTCTAGCTTTGCATGTCACTTTCTTTCATATAATGTATTTCTTGCATTCTTTTTTGTTTTCTAATAAGCCCAAATGTAATCACATTGCCCACATTTATTTATTTATTTATTTATTTGCATTTGTTTACCAGGAAAGTCCACTGGGCTGTGGTGAGCCCATTTTCAGTGGAGGCCCTGAGAGAAAAGCTCCACAATGAAGTTAACATCACACAATAATAATGAGACAATGCAAACAGAGTATTTACAGAGAACAATATATGACATTCTATGGTACACAAAGATCATTGTAACTTGATTTAATAGACAAGATGTGTTTTTATGGCTCTCTTGCTGAGGTAATGGCTCCTTTTTAAAAGAGAGTGAAATATCTCATCAACTACTCCATTCACCTGTGGCTTGATGCAGATTTACTTTGGGTCATTCTTATTGCATTTCATATAATTCATTCTTATTTTGCTGTTTTGGACACTGGATATCAAATTTTGTGGTATAAAGTACTGCATGTTAATACTTTCTTTCTGCTATATAGGAATGTGGTGAAGCTCTGCAATTATTAATAAATTCTGTCTTTGCTGTTACAATGAATATTAAACCAGATAATTGCCTAAAATGTATGCCTTAGTTAAATGTTCTTTACTACGATATTTTAGTGTCTGTTTTGCAAGCATATTCTGGTTTAATATTATAGCACCAGCTAGACAGCTGGGTACCTTACTGCGTTTTCTGTATCATGTCCATCTCCATGCACCTGCTGCATTGTCCAGTTTTACCCAGATAATTCTAAATGATGTTAGTATATTTCAACCTCAACTCACTTTGATTTTCTGAATGTTGAACATTTGAATTCTCAATATAAAATATCCAGAGTCCAGAAGAAATAAAATATTAAACTTTTCTTAACTAGATATTTCCTCTAACAGTCCCTTCCTCATATCTTATTTCAGTATCACTATTTGCATGTTATGTTTTAAATTTTCAGTTAACTTAATGTTTTCATTTTGTTGATGGCACTGGAGCAGGCATCATATTTCCTCCTTGCACTTTTTGTGGAGAGCCTCCGATTATGGAAAGTTTTGTATTCATACTTAGCTTGGTTATGTTATTGGTATTATTTAGGGATAATGTCATTTGATTGAATATAATTTCAGCGAATGCAAAAAGAGCAACTGCTGCTCACCGAAATTATGTTCAGTGACAGTGGAGTTTGCTTCTTTCTGCGCTGTTGTGCCACCTTGGAGTTGGTATATATAAGTCCAGGGTATATGTGGGCTCTCCCCCCACATAGGTGCTGCAAGGCAGCTTGCTCCCTGCAAAAAAAAAATGTTGAGTTGTTTGTTAAAGGTAATTTTAATTTTTTTTCCATTCATCAAAATTACCTTCAATGAGTCTTCATGAATCCATTATTCAAGATTTGCATTCTGTAATGGATTTCTTAATTCTTGACATAGGTGATAAGGGAAATGACATAGATGATAAGAGACAGGCCCGTCTAGGTCCAGAATAGGTTCATTTTTTGCTGCAGTGGGTTTCATTTTATTCTCTGTTGGTTCCTCTGCATGGTCTTATATGGCACAGTTTTATTTATGCAAAGTTTTCCTTGCACGGGTAGTATATGTTTTAGCATCCCATAGTACCTCATTTTAACCAGGTTTATGTAGTTTTGTATATCTTGGAGCATACCTAACTTACCTTTGTGGTTTTCAAGTCCCTCATTAAAGGAAACTCTTTTTGAACTTATGACCATGTTTTATAATTCCGTGCTAATATATCTATTAGCACATGACTTGTCTTGACAACAGAGCATCTCAAATACAGGGATGAACTTCACAAGTAAAGATAATGCAGTATCATTTATAGCACGACCTCTTTTAGAAAAGTTCTCAATAACAATTCAGTGGATACAAATTTCTTCCTATATAAGCAAATATTTAAATGAATAAAAGCTTGTCTTCCAAGTTCAAGAAACAATTCACAGACTGGAAAACATCAAGACATTTATATCAAATTGTCATGGAACTGGCCTAAGCTGAGCCTAGATTTTTATATTGCATCCTGTTATTTTACTTGAAAAACATGCTGCTTTCTATTTAAATACACTGCAGATTGGCTGTCTTCTCATTGAACTAAAGCTACATTTTCATGGTCTACTTGGAGGACCAGAAGCTTGTTTTTTTTTTTTTTTTTTTTTTTTTTTTGTTATTGTTTATTTTGTTGGGTTTTGTTACAAACTGAAAAATGTGATAAACAGAAATTTGAAAAAAAAAATGGAAAGAGAATTTCAGTTAATAAGTTTAAAGTTATGTGGAGCATGCTCATGGTCAGTAATAAATACTTTGTTATTAAAGAAGTATCACAATCAGACATTTAGGTTTGTGGGATTCTGTGCTTGTATTGGGAAAGAAATAATGAATCAATGAATTCTTACCCATCAGCAGAAAACTACATTTAGCAGAGGGGTCAAAGGGTGTAGTCCTGCAGGAATCATAGGATGCCTTCAGTCTTATAGGAGCTATATAAAGCTCATAGGCCGAAGTCATGCAGGAATGGAAGGCCTGGGTATTTTCAATTACAGGGTTCTTTGCTGTCATCTGCCATGAGCTGGGCTTACAATAACAGACCACACACACACACACACACACACACACACACACACACACACACATATGTATATATATATATATATATATATATATATATATATATATACACACACACACACACACACACACACACATATATATATATATATATATATATATATATATATATATATATATATATATACACACACACACACACACACACACACACACACACACACACACACACACACACGTATATATATATATATATATATATATATATATATATATATATATATATATATATATATAGGTTTACCATTGAACAACAGATGTTCGAATACTTCATATGTGTGCAGGTTACATGAGCGAACATCATGTTTGCGAATGGACTCTGCATTCGCAAATATAATGTTCGCTCATATAAAGGGATTGCGGTACAGAGCAGTTATGGAAATACATCCCTTTCCTCACTGTAGTGCGATCTCGGAGTTGAAATATTAAGTTATGGGGGCTTGCCCCCCTGCATAAATGGGATGTTAGATGTAGGGATTAGGGAGTTACGGCAAGGGTGGCATTGTTGTTAATGCCGTAAAATGTCATTGTTGACATTTTCAGCATTCTGTTTTTCAACAATAGGGCCATTAGGTTAATTGCAGTTTTGGTAAAACACCGGTTATTAGTACCTTTTTTTTTAAGTTTCGATATATTGATAGTAAACCTATATATACTAGCATTCGCTGTTGTGAATTCGGCATCTTTTTTTCGCTCATACAAATCTTTGAAAACATACTTTCACATATATGAGTGTTGCACAATGCAGCCACGACATTTTAAAGGTACACTATATATATATATATATATATATATATATATATATATATATATATATATATATATATATATAAGTTTATTTTGGTAAACTTTTTATCAAACAAAATAAAAGCTGGCTTATGCGATCAAAAATCAGCTTATTGAACATGATAGCTTTTATTTCTGTGCAAGATTGCAATAAGGGAATTTGTTTGTGATACGATCTTGTTCTTGATATATGTATATGTAGGAGATTTGGAGGGCAAGTCACTCTGCAGAAAGAAGAACTTTTTATTTTTTAATAGGTTGCTTTTAGAACATTTATGCTTGACATAGGTTGGGAAGTCTGTTAACTGAATCCTACCCTATTTAAAGGGATCTGTAAGCTTACTTCTCACTCTCCTAGGTAATCCACCACCCCATTAAAAGTTCATTATGTTGAGCTGGAAGTCCTGCTGGTATTTTCTAGTACAGATACTGTTCAGATGTTTACATAAAAAAATAAAAATTAAGAAACCAGAACATTTTGATAGCGCTTATTTTGGCAAGAAAAGGAAACATCAGGAGTTGCCAGCCCATTACCAATTGTTTAACCTCAGATTGAACTGGTTTAATATTCTTGTCCAATATATCTGTCAGAATAGCTGATATCTGAATCTCCATATATTTACATGTAGTCACCTTCTTGATCCCTATAAAATGTTATTGCAAGTAATTCTTGAACTGTTTGAGAACCTCAGTACTGAAGTTCAAAGACTCATGCTTATTTACAAGAAGGGACTGGTTGACAAAGTTTTGATCTGTATTGTTAAATATTCCTTCTGTGAGTATTCCATTAGTCATCTTATTGCAGCTAATGTTAGTGACCATATATTTTGAAGTCAAAGTAGTGTAGTCTGACCTGAAATGATGTTGTGTATACAGTAGGAGACCATAGCTGTTAATGTGGTCAGTGAATTATCTCCATGTAAGTTTTCAAATATTTATTTAGTGGGCGTAGATTACTGACTGGCTTGTAATCAAGGATCTTCTTTGGTTGGGGACATTTGGTATTAGCACTATATGAACATGTGGGATGAATTGTCTGTGTCAAAGAGGTGAAAGGAGCATGTAGTTAGTGAGAGATTATAAATACATGCATGTAGCTTGCCTTTTTCTTTCTTTTAGGAGTCCTGTGAGAATTTTAGAATGCTTAACATTTGCTTTTTTTTCTAGTTTCTTTATTGACTTGACTTCAGATTGAACTTGAATTTCTTGGAACTCAAATGTAGAGATGAAGGCTAGTGACGTAGTTATGTTCGTTGGTGGATTATAAGGGGATGATGTGATTTGGGGAGGTGTTTGTTGAAATCTCTTTGGTAAGGAGATAGTCATTTGTTGTGCAAATGTTGGTTACTTTGGGCTTTTAGTTTTGAAGTCTGATATTTACCTGGCTAATTCCTTTACAGGTTTTCAAAACAGTGTGGAAGAGGGCAACATAACAATCTCATAGCAATCTGTTTATTTGTGAGGACTGTGAATAGAGCAACATCTGTAAGAATACTTTTTTGTCTTAGGTTAAGGGGATTCTGCTGTAAGTTTTCAGTCTGTGCCTTGACGTTTCACAGAAGATATTCTAGTCTCTGAAAGGCTTTTATATTTGTAGTATGGAGGGACATATTCGCCCTTTTAGACTATTTTATCTAGCTGTGAAGAGCTCACTTTGTATGGCAGATAGCCAGTGTTTAAACTATATTAGGACACTTTCAGCATCATTTTCATTGTACAGGGGTGTCCAGTCTGTCAATTCAAGTTAGAAAATTAGAAAAGATTATATTTGTTCTGGAATCATCCTGTGACATATAAGGCAATACAGGTTTGGGTTTAAATGACCATCTTAAGAGAGCAGGACAGTGTTAACATATTATTTGTCTATATGGATAATTCTATAGGCTGATGTGGGTATGTTATATCAGGACTGTTATTTTTCTTTGGTGTGCTGAGACTAGTGAGTAATTGTGTGGCCCTTTGCCTGCTTAGCTCAATGTTTTCAGGACCATGTGCATTTAGGTTTAAGTCAATTAATGTAATAAATTGTTCTTTGCTTTTTAGGTAACGTATCTTGAAGGATTTGTTCAGATAGTTTAAGGTGGCTCTTACTCAGAGATGTGGGAGTGCCAGAGCCATTTCTGGCACTCAGCAGATGTAAGCAGATGATGACTCAATTTCTTGCAGTGCACACAGACACACACACACACACACACACACACACACACACACACACACACACACACACACACACACACACACACACACACACACACACACACACACACACACACACACACACACAAACACACGTATCACATGGACAAACATATATACACACACCACCACACCACACACACACACACACACACAGACACACACACACACACACACACACACACACACACACACACACACACACACACATATCACATGGACAAACATATATACACACACCACCATACCACACACACACACACACACACACACACACACACACACACACACACACACACACACACACACACACACACACGTGGATAGCACAGAAGATTGCCAGTTCATCTTTCAGAATGGATTTTGATTTGGGAGGAAAATGAAGCAACAGGTGAAAACTCATGCAGATATACAGAGATCCTGCATTTACCATCTAGAAAGTATTCCATGTGGGAACCGAGCTAGAGAATCATATGCAATTCACTCTCTAGCAGTAAGGCCCTGCACATTCTAATGAAGCTCTCCATTACCCAGTGGAAGTTCTTAAGATTCTGACTACTACTGAGTAAAACCAAAATGTAACTCTGTGGAGTATAATGATTTCTATGCTCTGTCTTGTTTCTGCCTTTTTGTAATTTACTAATTTTTGCATCTTGTATGTGATAGTTAGCAATTGCTGTTTTGTATTGTATTGTATGACTTGTAAGATTTGGTAATTGTGAAGCTTATCTCCCCGATCCTTCACTGAAAAGGGGCCTATCATGGCCCAGCCGGACTTTTCCAGCAAAGAAATTATAATAAATAAATACATACATACATAAATAAATAAAATCTTCTATGCTAACAATAAATTTAATTAACCAAGTAAGTGAAGTGGACCTTCACAGACCCTTTTTATTCAAAACCCAACTCCCAATGGGAAGATTAAATGTAATAAATATGAACAAACCCAGCCAGTCAGAGATTAAGATTCACACTTACTCCTTATATTAAATTCCCATTAAAAATGATGGACACTTTGCAGGTGAGGCATTGCTAATGGCTGATTCTGCAGACTGTTGACATGTTATGTCAACATTTTTCTTTCACTAGCCAATTTCTGTGTGAGGCAGCAAACACTTTCCTTAATAGTTATGACAAATATTCCTCCTTGAATGTCACAATAATATTTTCATGAAGACAACCACAGTTATTAACATTTAAAAGTAACAGTGAAACATATTCATGTGCTATCAAAAACATGCTTTTTGTTTACATGTTTCTGATGACAGCATGAATGAAATAAACAAGGATGTCACAGAATAAATTATCCACCTTTCATACGTCTTTGTTCTTGTCTGATCATCACTCAGTGGTAACTCCGCTCATGAAATAGTATAAATTGTAGTGTAAATACCACCTTGGGTCTCCTCTGAAATGAGATTACTAGCCTAATGGGACTAATCTGGTCAACAAAGAATAAGTACATTAATATGTAAAATGAACCTATCCAAAATACAGTAATGCAACACTTGTCAAAGTAAGGGACTGCATTCAGTTTGTTCCTTTCTACATATCAAGGCCTAAAATTAATTAATAACATGCCATTCTTCGTTTTCCTAGATTTCAAGATACATTTATGTCTTATGAGGCAAAAAACAATCTTTTCCTAAGTGAAAAAGTGAATCTGTTCTTCACTATTCACAGCATGGTTCCCATTTGTCCTTTCTATAGGAAAACACAATTCGCTGGCACAGGAAACAAAGTAATCCTTTCTCTGTCTTTCGCTGGACTTTTTCTTCCTTTTAAGTATTGCAAAATGGAGAAATGCATTACTCACACAGATCAGAAGTTAAATTCACTTGCAAGCAGGAAGGGTTAAAACAGAAATGTAACTGCATGGTGGGAGGTAGGTGAGGACAATGAATCAAAAGGTGTGCCTGTTGTGAGGGTTAAAGTATATGCAAACAGTCAGCAGAAAGCAAAGCAAAAAAACAACAGAAACTCAAGAGGTTTATTTCCTATGGCAGTCAGCCCTGAGGCCACATCCTGCGAGAAAGGATTTGTGAACTAACAGTGACTAGTAAAGGAATTACAATGAGCTGATATGATGTACATGTAACCAAGACAGACAGACAGACAGGTAGATAGCTAGTAAGATAGTTATATAGATAAACAGGCATAGCTAGATGGCTATAATTAACAGGAGAGAAAAAAAAGAGGTAAAAACTGGATAAGCGCACATAGCTAGATGGATGGATAGATGAACACATGGGTGGATGAATAACAGAAAGACATAAATAGGTATAGTGAGACGTAGTTTAGAAAGAACAAAAAGCAGAGAGATAGATAGGTAGATAGATGGATAAACAGAAATAGCTAGATGACTGGATGGATGGACAGAAGAGGGGGACGGGTAAAGAGAAATGGATAAGCACACATAGAATGATGGACAGATAACAGACAGATAGGTAGTCAGAGGTATAGATTAGCTAGAAAGAAAAACAGCCAGACATACAGGCAGATAAGTATAAAGACAGAAACAGCTAAAGCTAAATGATGGCTGGACCAGTTGCCAGTTTGACTGCCAGAAATACCTGGCCCAATGTGAATTAAGTAGTTGGTTAAGGAGGATGGTATGTGTCTGTTAAATGATGTGGAGCCATGGAAATTTGGGAAAAAGTGTATCCTTGGCAGGAAAATGTTAGAATGTTTCCATGCTTGGCAGTTGTGTCATAGTGCACCTGTGATGTGCATTTGAGTTACAGTATACCTATGTTTGTCATTTCTGTTAAGATATGCCCATGGTTGGCCATTGTGTTACAACACACTTATGGCTGGCAGTTACGTTAAAATGTATCCATTGTCAGCTGTTGTGTTAGATTACACCCAGGGACAGTTTTGTTACAATGCATGTCAGATGGCAACTCTGTTAGAATGCATCTAGAACTGGTATTTGTAGTACAATGTAGCCACAGGTGACACACATGGCTGACCTTTATGTTACAGTGAGTCCATGGCTGGTAGTTGTGGTAAAATATGTCCACAGCTAGCAGCTGTATTACATCTATGGCTGACAGTTGTCTCATAATGCACTCCTGCCTCACAGCAGCATTACAGTGAGTCTATGGCTGGCAGTTGTTAAAGTGCATCTATAGTTAGCACTTGTATTAGAATGTGCCCACTCTTAGTGTTCTGTTAAAATAATACCAATGGTTGGCATATGTGTTAAGATGCACCTGTGACTGACTGTTGGTGGTTTCTTCATAATGAACCCATGGGTGGCAGTTGTTACAGTGCACCCATGGGTGACGGTTGTATTAAATGTATTAGAATACACCCATAGGTGATGGCTGTTTAGAATCTTACAGTTCCAAGAGGAAACCTAAAAATATAAAGGTAAGAGTAAATGATTTCATTATATACTGTTAATTTGAATGAAAATAAAATTGTAGTGGCAAACCAGGTTTCCAAAAATGTAACATGATAGATAGATAGATAGATAGATAGATAGATAGATAGATAGATAGATAGATAGATAGATAGATATGGAGACATCAAATATGGTTAAATTTGTTTTTGGTCAACTTAGCGGATGGTTGACAGGTGTGCAAAAAAAAACTAGTTTCTGGCGTTGGGGGATATGCCCTTTCTCAGGTATTGTATAATCATAGGTTCATAGGAGGTTGCTAGGCTAATGGCCCTGGGGCCCTTACAAGCCTAGCCAAGAGTTTATCCCCAAAAAAGAAGCCTCAGTCAGCACCTGTCGCCCCTGTCAATGAGGGGCAAAAGTGGAACCCCTGGGAAAACTTTATGGTTTCTCATCCACTCATCAAGATTGTGCTTGAAGAGATCCAGTGAGGTACTCTGTTTGACATGTATGGGAAGTCTATTCCAGAGATGGGGCAGCCTCTGGGAGACAAACATGTCTCTCCAGCAGGTTTTGTTGATGTTGCATATTAGATTTAGGCCTATTGAGCAGGTAATGCGTGAGGAGTTAGGCTTATGGATATGGAGCATCTCTAGTAGGCCAGGGTCCAATACTGCCTTGTAGACAAGGCACAGATCACCTCTGAACAATCTGTATGATACCGAGTAGAGTGATAGTGATTTAAGCCTGTCTGTATAGGATAGGTGTTGGAGGCCATGGATTCCCTTTGTGGGGTATTTCTGTGGCCTTTCCAGTTGGTGCAGGTGTTTGGAGAGGTACATACCAAATAGGGCATTATACTTAATCATAGGTCTAATAAGGGAGGAGTTCAGAGAGGTAATAACCTCCTTTTTTCTAGATGTAATCCCTTTACTTATAAGATGAACCAAGTAAAAGGCTTTTCTGACCACAGCCGCCACATGATGGTTGAATGTGAGATTGTTTTCAACCTGAGTACCTGGGTCTGTCACCACAGGTTGTCTGCTTAGGGGATGCTGTTGATGTGGTAATCAGTAGAGGGCCAAGTTTTTGCAGAATGGAATGATAATACATTTTTTTGTGTTTAACTTAAGTTCATGACTTTGGCACCAATTATTTGTAGCTGTGAGACCCTCTTGCAGTATGTTAATATCAGCTGGGGAGTCAATGACAGCACCCAACTTGCAGTCATCTGCAGACTTGGTCAGCCACAGGCCCTTTGTCTTTGCCTGGACCTCTGAGAAGTAAATGTCAAACAGAGGGGTCCCAGGACAGATCCCTGGGGAACAGCACTAGTGACAGGTTTGATGTCTGAGGTGGCAGCACCTATTTTGACCTTGTGGGTCCTATCTGTGAGCCAGTTGGCCACCCATCTGATGTGATAGGGATTAACACCAAGTTGTGTTAGCTTTTCAATGATGCCCGAGTGGGAGATTGTGTCAAAGGCCTTGGCCAGATCAAGGTAAGCTGTATGTACTGACTTTCCCTCATCCAAGACCTTGGTGACAGTCTCAAAGAAGTCAACTAGGTTCAATAGGCAAGATCTGCCCCTGAGAAATCCGAATTGGGTGGGGTCAAGTGCTTGGAGATTGCCTGTGTCCTTGTTTATGAGATCCATAATAATATGCTCCATGACTTTACAGATCAGACTTGTCAAGCTGATGGGGCAATAGTTTCCTGGGTCAATAGTGGCACCACCTTTGTGCAAGGGGATGATAGTTGCAGTTCTACACTCTGCTGGAATGAAGCCTATACTTAGGCTGTGGTTGGATAGGGTGCTCAATGGCAAAGCTAGTTCTTGCTGGAGATGGTCAGAATACAGCCTGGGATGCTATCAGGTCCCATAAATGTTGTGTTCTTTGCCTTGGATATGGCCTTTAACACTTGATCTACAGAGATGTGAGGTGTGGGACAAGTATTTGGAATGTCAGCTGGACCTTTGGGGGGGCGATAAGGGGGTGAAGTTTGTGCTGAACCTATCAGCCAGCAGGTTGGCTAAGTCAGCAGAATCAGTGTAAGTGGTATCATTAAGTACTAGTTCAGAACAAACTTGGGCTTTGCCATGGAGGTTCCTAACATAACTGAAGAAGAACTTGTGGTTTCCCTTTGTTTTGGAGGCTAGCTTCAACTCATAATTGGCTTTGGAGTTTTTCACTAGTGATCTAATTTGTTTGTTGAGGAAGAGGAGGGAATTTTTCAGATTTGGAATTTGCTCTTTTTTACCCTTGGACAACAGTTTCTTCCTTTTGTTGTAAAGCTTGTTGATAGAGGATGTCCACCAGACAGGTTTGTGTTTCCTTGAGGAGCAGATTTTAGTTATGTTGGGTATGGCTGAATCCATGCAGTTGTACAGGTGCTTGCATACTGCACTGGCATACTGTATAGTATAGTTGTCTGCATTATCTGGCGGGGGGTGTGAAGCTGCTGATACCCTCCCTTAGGAGGCTGTAGTCAGCTTTTGAGAAGTTTTTTAGCCTGGTTATGCCTGGGGAGGGGTTGGGTGGGATAGAAACTTTGAATGAGATAGACAGATGATCTGATCTCACCAGGGAAGAACATACTATGGGAATGGTGCAGCATCACCCATGTTGGTGAGAACCAAGCCCAATATGTTATCTCCCCTTGTGGGGGAAAAAACCAGTTGATCTAGTGTGGTAGAACTGATGAAGCCAAGGAATTATTGAGCGAGTGCATTAGTGCAGGAATAGTTCACCCAGTCTATGATGCAGTAGTTGAAGTCACTAAGGATCAGGGTGTTAGGGGGTACCTTGATGGAGTCAAGTAGATCCAGGTAGAAGGTGTGGGTGTACTGAGACATGGAGGGGTTCCATAGCTGGCTATAACTTGGATGGGTGTCCTGCCAACTGTCAGTTTCACCTAGAGTAATTCCAGTGTGTCATGTTGGTAAACTTGCCTGGAGGTGTGCCTGTCCTTAATGAAGATAGAGACTCCACCACACTTAGTTTTTCCAACCACAAAAAGTGTGGAATGAGGTACAGCCTGGCAAAGCAGGAGTGCTCTCTGCAGCCCTGAACCAAGTTTCCATGACTGCACAGACATTGGCATCTTACAGTGTGAGGAGAGCCTCTGGTGAGTGCATTTTCAGATTAAGGCCCCTAGCATTAAGCAGCATGACCTTCAATTTGCTTTTTGACAGATCTTTTATGTTGGAAGGTTTGTCTTTTGGACATGGCCTAAAAAGGCACAATGGGGGAGGCAAGAGCTTTGGCCAAGATACGGAACCCTAGGGGTGACAAGTGGAGGCCATCTCTGGCAAAGCATCGTGGCCTGTCAACCATGTCATCCCAGGCATACATATACTGAATCCCCTTAGAAAGACACTAGAAACTAAGCCAATTGTTGAAGTCAAACATTTTTTGTTGGTATTGTGGTATCATTCTTGGTGAAGGTAGGATGCTGCTTAGGGCTAGGGTCATACCTGCCTGGAGCACATACTCTGAGAACTCAATCATGTCTCTCTTTGTATAGTCCAGGGAGGTACATCTCAAGTCGTTTACACCAACATGGACAATGACAGACTTATACTTGTACCTGTTGTGGAGAGACTTGAATGCATGTGTGATGTGGCGGATTCTAGCGCCTGACAAACAGCTGACCGCGACCTTCTCCTTGTTGAGTCTGGTGAGGGGGACATTTGTGTGTCTCACTATCGAGTCACCAATGACTAGTATGTTTGGTTTATTGTTATGCCTTATGGGCTGCATTGGTTTATTGTTTTGCCTAATGGGCTGTGTTTGTGAGACACTGGTGCATTGACTACTGTGTGTGATGTGATTGGTGTTGTGTGTAGAATGTTTGTAAGTGTGTTTTGGGGGGGTCTCTGTTGTTTAGTTAAGTTTTTCTTGAGGACTCCTGCATAGGTGGGTGTGTGGCTCTGTGATATGGGTGGTGTGGTGCTTGTACTGGGAATCTCCTCTTTGTCAGGAGTACTGACTGTGGTGTGAGGGAGCATGGATTCAAGCTTACTGATGTAGATGCATCTCTTGCAAGTAGAAGAATTATGTGGTAGGAGAAGAAGATAGTCCGTGAACATAAGGCAGTTGCTACATTGTCTCAGTATGCCCATGTCGACCAGGCTGGCAGGAGAAACTGATGGGAATTGTCCAGACATAGTGGTCTGAGTACTTGGCAGACTTACAGAGAACAGGGTTTGATAAGGGATTGTCTGCAAAAACCCTAAATGTAAAATAAATGGCTTGAAGCACAAGTGCTACCACCAAAACTAAGATGCTTAGAATATTAATCAGGCTATTAACAAGCAGTAATAAGTGCAGAATAAGAGCTTCTGTACACTTAAGAGCACACAAAACAGCAAAATAAGGTAATAAGGTAGAAGACAGTTAGGTAAGAGCAGCTGAATAAAGTATATATTTTTTTCTAGTGGAGAGGGAGGAAACAGAGCAGATTAAGAGACTATAGGGATTATCCTTCCCAAGTGGTCTCTCTCTCTCTCTCTCTCTCTCTCTCTGTCCACAGCAGAAGAAATGGGAGTGGTAGGAGTGTCTGAAATCAAAATATGATCTCACTGTACTCAGTTAAGTGAGCAAATGAGATGGGCCAAAAAGGAGTGTCCAAAAACAAATTTACAGCAGGGGCAGGCAATTCCAAAGCCGGCAAGATTAAAACCACAACAAGAGCATGGAGAGAGGGTGAGGAACTAAATGCAGAAAGACAAAGACCACAATATTCAAGTAATATTCAATGAAACAAATAAAAATGCAGTACCAGTCTTAGAAAATAAAGCTACACTTTTCACACTTCTAGCAAACTAACTGCAGAAAGAGACCACAATATTCAAGTAATATTCAATGAAACAAATAAAGAACATGCAGTACCAGTCTTAAATAATAAAGCTACACTTTTCACACTTCTAGCAAACTAACCGCAGAAAAACAGAGACCACAATATTCAAGTAATATTCAATGAAACAAATAAATAATAATCTTAAACAATAAAGTGCAGAGAGAAGTATACTTAAATCAGCTTGTTTGTCCAGTTGATTTTTGCAGGTAGACCACAGCCAGCCAATAGAGTTAGTATGTATAATTAGCAGGGGGTGTTGTTTTTAATTTTTGCATTGAGGTTTTGTTTGGTGCATGTATAGTAAGGTGTCAGGGTTTTCATTTTCTACATTTTTGTCAGTGTTAGTGACATCGACATTCAGGTCTTTCAATCTAATTTAGTAGACCCGTAAATACATGGGTGTACCTGAAAATATCGAAAGATATTGAATCCCAAATAGTCGAGATCAATTGATTTGACAATCTGGTTGTTCACTGAAGTGATGTTTCGATGCTTTCGTCTCGATGATTTGGGATTCAATATTGTGGGATTTTGATGTTTTCAGGTAGACCCTAATATATATATATATATATATATATATATATATATATATATAAAGGATACTGATGCTAAAAATCAGAGATATTTTAAGTTGTTGTTTATCACTTGCAAATAACATTTGCACTATTTCATGGGGAAGCTTCTTGAAATCCAATGTTTGATTCTCTCAACATTCACTTGCCTACTATCTGATGTTGAACAAGTCACCAAATCAGACAGCGCTTCTAAGGTTAAATATGAAAAAGGTCCATGTAGATCATGTTGTCTGGCAGTTAACAAATACAAATAAATAAATAAATATATGCAAACATTGCAGTTGTAGAAAAAAGGTGAAATTGGAACAAAATACTGTGCAGAAGACAAGGAAGATACTAGATGGCACAGATCAGTAAACTGCATAATAGTATAGAAAATAAGAGAAGTGTTACAAAATGGAAAAAGACATCTAAAATGAAATCTTAAAATAAATAAAGTAGAGATACATAACAAGTACATGTGAACATGTGACTCCTTCTGGATAAATATACAGGGAAAAAGGACAAAGGAGAGAGAGTATTATAACATAACATAACAATATAATATAATATAATATAATATAATATAATATAATATAATATAATATAATATAATATAATACAATATAACATAACATAACTATTTAAAGAGTTTTGGGAGAGGATAAGGAGATAAGCATGATCAGTAAAAGCTAACCAGTTAAACAGCTTTCAGAAGCAGTGAAGCAGAAAGTAGGTAAAGTTATATCCATAGGAGGAATAAATAGAAATATTGAAGAAGGTTGATGGGAAATCTGTGCCTGATATAAACAGTATAAGGTATCACTTTTTCAAATATATGCCTGAAAATCAGCTTAATTTATTTCAAGAAATATGTCAAGAAATGTAGGAGACAAAAAAGGTGTCATAAAAGTTATATATGACTTTTTTCTAGAAAAGAAAAATGACAAAATGATAAAAGGGAGTTTAAAGGTGGATGCTTTTATCACTGGTAACACTAATTATAAGATGTTGACAAAATAAAATACAGATTAGATTGATGAAATAATTAAACAAAGTATTAGAAAATGAAGCAAATGGAGTGGAGAAGGAGAACCAACTAGAAAGACTTAGTTTTGTTAAGAGAAGTAGTAAATGAGATACCAGATACACAGGAAAGTGAATTGTGTGAGCAATAACAAAAGGATTTGACAACAAGGAACAACTTATTGGAAATGTATTTATTTTTGTTAGAAATGTAATCAGTTTTCTTGGTCAGTATATAGTAACATTAAGTTGTAACTGTTACTCAATGTAGGGATAGGAAGTTAAACAGAGAAGAAGAACGGGTCAGGCAAGGATGCACTTTAAGGCCCATTCTGTTTAGTTTAGTAATGAATGTGATAGTGCAAATGTATAGATTCTGATGAGTGTTGCGAATTATGATTATATATACAGATAATAAGTTGCTTATTGTGTGGGAAAGAAATATTGTGGTCTATGTTTTAGAATTTATAAAAGATGCATTGTCATTAGTAGAGTTAGAGCTTAATTCTTGTGAATCTTTCTTTGGATCAGTAAGATGTAAAAGTGCGTATTTTTCAAAGAAAAGTGCTGAAGTTCTAGGAATCCAGTTTGGTAATGAAGAGATAAAGATAATAAATCAAGTTTGGAACAGACTGTTGGAAGAGGTGAAAAACATAGTTCAAATATAGAAAACTTACACTTTGTCATAAAAAGAAAATACATTAAATAAAATTACCTTTTGTTAGGGGGAAATAGTATACTTTAGTATGGCTTATCTGTTACCAGAAGGTTGTTGTTGTTTGTCTTTCGGCTTTTCCCGGTTAGGAGTCGCCACAGCGGAACTCCGGTCCACTAATGATTGTCAGTAGATTTTCACGAACACCGAGGTGCCAGCTCAACGTTCAACCTTCAACGAAGGCATGCCCGTTTACACATGTCTTTCGAACGCCCACCCAAACGCAGGGAGGACATGCAGACTCCACACAGAAGGCACTCCCCGCACTCCAGCCAAGAATCAAACGGGAGAACCTCTTGCTGTGAGGCAACAACACTACCGCTGCACCACCATCTGTTACCAGAAGGTACAGAAAATGAAATAATGGGAAATTTTTCAGCAATATGAGATAATAGCTGACTATTATTAAAAAGGGAATCTTGTATACACAGTAAAAGTGCTGGGAGACTTTTGATGTGACATACAGTCATTTAATGTCAATATATTAAGAAAAATAGTAGAATTAATTAATAAAATAATTTTTGTTTGTTGAAAACGTGGAGCATTAGTTGAAGAAACAGAGAGTAGAAATGGAAAAAGATCAGAGAATGACTCATTAGTGTATAAATACAATAAAACTGTTGTTTTGTGGAAATGCAACATGACAGAAGAAATAAATAATAGAAGGAAATTATATAGTTTAATTGTAAACAGAGTCACTGTATGCACTGAAAAATAAAAAAGTAAAAAGACATTATGGAAAGGAGAAGTTTAAAATGTGAGCAATATTACTGAATTTTGGAGGCTGTTCTACCAGAAACTTCCAATAAGGCAGATATACCCCAGGGATTACTTCAGTGTCACTGCTTGACAGAGGCACAGAAAAATGATAGGCATAGTTTTTATTCAAACTAAAGGGGTGGCGAAAGCCACATAACTATGGGCTAGGCTTATAAATGCCCTTGGGCAGATAGCCTAGTATGAACCTATGAACCTATGAACCTATGAATGAAAGGAGGTATAAAACAATAATGGAAATGATGTGTAATTTTTCAGGATGCAATGAAGTGCAGACAGTTTATAAGTGGTTTCAGAATGTAACGGATTAAAGAGTTTCACAAGTTTATGGCAAAAAAAATAGATATACCTTTTTTTAGTCAATGAAATGTGAAAATATTGTATATATTTTGCACTGAGATATAGTGAAAACGGAGTACAAAAATATAAAAGTATTATAAAGAGCATGCAAATAATATGGAAGGGCAGATGCAAAGAAAAAGTTGAAGAAGTAGTGAAATGGCTACATGTAACAGGAAACCAATGAAAAGGGAAAAGTGAAAAAAGAATATAAAGGGATAAACTTTTTTCATTGTAAAGATTTTTGCTTTGGTTTTATGAAAGAAAGATGAGCCTGTATGAAAAATGTATGTTTAGGTACTGAGATAAGAAAATAAAAATAGTTTAATGATATATTAATTTTATATAGGAGTAAAGCAGCAGTTTACAGTGGGATATAAAGAAAATTATACGAAGTAAGCAGATTCTAAGAAGAGAGGAAGTGGGTGTTAGTAAATTATGACAATAAAAAAGGAAAAGTTAAAATGTTCAAATGAGGGAAGGTAGAAATTCAAAGATTTATAGATTCATAGACTGTTACTAGGTTAGTGCCCCGGGGGGCCTTTCTAAGCCTAACCAAGTTTTCCTGAAAGAATAATGATGTCCTGTATCCAAATAGGACATTGAGACCGGGTATTTATAAGCTACCTCTGTCCATAAGGGACATGGGTGCCAGACCTGGTGTAAATGTTCTATTTCCCATCCACTTGTCTAGGTTATGCTTAAACTGGATAATAGAAAAACTCAGCTTCACATAGATGGGAACCCTGTTCCATAGGAGGAGCAGTCTGTGGGACAGATATCTGTCTCTCCACCATCTTCTGTTTTAGTCACAGACAAAATTCAGTCCCTAGACCTTGTATTCCTTGTACTGTTTGACTTACAAATATGTAGGAAGTTCATAAGTGTAAGGTTTGCAGATGCCTTATAAGTCAGGCATAGATCACCCCTCAGAAATGTATAGGAGATTGAGTCAAGGAAAAGGGCTTTAAGATGCTCTGCATAAGGCAGGTTTGTTACACCTTGTATTGTTTTTCTGAGGGAACCTTTTTGGTGCTCCAGTTGCTGTATATGCCTGGTCAGGTACATTTCAAAAGGAGCATTGTACTGTGTGATTGGTCTGATAAGGGGAGAGTACAGTGAGATAATGACCTCTTTGGACCTAGATGCCATGCCCTTACTTATACGTTGCACAACATAAAAGGATTTCCTCACCACTGTGGCCATGTGGTGTTTGAAGGTAACACAGATTAAGGTCTACATGCATACCCAAATCCCAGACCATTGGGTTGACTCTTAGGGGTGCATTATCAACATGGTAATTAGCAGGGATGGTTGAATTCTCAAAGGCTATAATTATGCATTTCTTAGCATTCAGCTTAAGACCATGGATTTGGCACCATTTGTTAGTCAGAGATAGTCCTTCTTGAAGAATGCTAGTGTCTGCTGGGGAGTTGATGATAACCCCCATCTTGCAATCATCTGCAAACTTAATCAGCCATACACCTTCAGCATTTGCTTCCACTTCAGAGAAATAGATGCCAAAAAAGAGATGGCCCAGTACCAAGTCCTGGGTGACTCCTATAGTGACTGGCCTTTTGGTCGAGGTGCCCCCACCTATTTTGATCTCCTTGGCCATCCAGCAGGTAATAAAAGGGTTTATACCTAAGAGCCAGAGGTCATGGCTGAAGGCAGGAAGAGAGGAGAAAGGCTAGGACTGCGGTAGTGAGGGTCGGAACTTTGAATTTTGGCAGTATGACTGGTATAGGGAGAGAGCTAGCTGATATGATGGACAGAAGGAAGGTTGGGGTATTGTTTGTGCAAGAGACCAGATGGAAGGGGAGTAAGGCTAGGTTTATCGGAGGTGAGTTCAAATTGTTTTATCATGGTGTGGATGGGAGGAGAAATGGTGTAGGAGTTATCCTGAAGGAACAGTATGCTAAGAGTGTTTTGGAGGTGAAAAGAGTGTCGGATAGAGTGATGTTATGAAGCTGGAAATTGATGGTGTAATGATGAATGTTGTTAGTGCATATGCTCCACAAGTTGGGTGTGCGATGGATGAGAAAGAAAAATTTTGGAGTGAGTTGGATGAAGTGGTGATGACTGTACCCAAGGGTGAGTGGTGATTGGAGCAGATTTCAATGGGTATGTTGGTGAAGGGAACAGAAGGGATGAGGAAGTGATGGGTAGGTATGGTGTTAAACAAAGGAATGCAGAAGGTCAGATGGTAGTGGATTTTGAGAAAAGGATGGACATGGCTGTGGTGAATACGTATTTTAACAAGAGGGAGGAGCATAGGGTGACATACAAGAATGGAGGAAGATGCACACAGGTGGATTATATCTTATGTAGGATGGCCAGTTTGAAGGAGATTGGAGACTGTAAAGTGGTGACCGGGGAAAGTGTAGTTAGGCATCATAGGATGGTGGTTTGTAGGATGACGTTGGTGATCAAGAAGAGGAGGAGGAGTGTGAGGGCAGCACCAAGGATCATATGGTGGAAATTGAAAAAGGGTTATTGTGAGGTGGAGTTCAGGGATGAGTTAAGACAGGCACTGGGTGGCAGTGAAGAGTTACCAAATAGCTGGGTAACTACAGCAGAGCTATTAAGGGAGACGGCTAGAAAGGTGCTTGGTATGACATCTGGACAGAGGAAGGACGACAAGGAGACATGGTGGTGGAATGAGGAAGTACAAGAGTGTATACAGAGAAAGAGGTTGGCAAAGAAGAAGTGGGATTGTCAGAGAGATGAAGAAAGTAGACAGAAGTATAAGGAGATGAGGTGAATTGCAAAGAGAGTGGTGGCGAAGACTAAGGATAAGGCATATGAAGAGTTGTATGAAAGGTTGGACACTAAGGAGTGAGAAAAGGACCTGTACCGATTGGCTAGACAGAGGGACTGAACTAGGAAAGATGTGCAGCAGGTAAAGGTAAAAAGTAAAAAGGTAAAAGGTGATAAAGGATAATGAGGGAAACATACTCACAAGCGAGGAGAGTGTGTTGAGGAGATGGAAAGAGTTAAACAACAAAAACTGGCGACACGAAAAACTGGAGGTTCGCTTTGTTAAAAACCACAAATTTAATTAGCGCTTTCGGAAAGGGCAATGCCTTTCCTTCATCAGACATCTTACAATTAAATTAGTTTACCTTATAAAGCTTTACGTCATTAATTAGTCATAATCAATTAAACAATAAGAAAAATAAAAGAAATACCACACTTTAAGCAGGTATACATAAATCGGAATTGTATACAGACCCTAACAGCTATGATCTGAAAATGCTTGTTCGTCATTATTTATGTCGTTAAAAATACTATTTACAATACCTGAATCATTTAAATTTAATAAATAACAAACAATATTAAATAAAAATATGTATATTTTTCATATATTATTGTGCGTTAAATAAATATGAAATTAATAAAAATACTATATGCTCATTAGAGTTCCCACAACGGCAAGGTGTAAAAAACACAAATACAAAGAATTTTCTACAAAACAGCCCTCTACGAAAATACTTGCAAGTTAAACAAAAACAACCTTACAATACCAAAACCTAAAACGTTATTTATACTAATGGTTTAGTTAATTCAATTAATTGTATTAGTGTTATTAAATATGGTATATAATTACCATTATTAAACATATTAACCAATACAATCAATGATGAATTTAATTCCTATTATTTGGTAGGTATACTAAAACCATTAAGTATACCATTATTATACATTACTTTGGATCCCAAACCACTCATCTCCTCATAGCTAATTTTCTAAGTAGGCATTTTAGAGAAATGTGCTCATTTAAACCTGGGGGAGCATATGCCATTGTTCTAATTTGCCAGCATAATTCTTGAATCTCTAGATCAAGTTGCCATGGCCCACCCCTTGGGTCGAGTGGCACTTGCCATAAGACAACAAATTTAAAACTATGATCTGGATTATGAACTACATGTCTTGCTAAAGCGTTGGTAATATCCTGCTTTTTAATTGCGTATTGGTGTTCGTAAATACGCTGCTTTAACTCCCTCTCGGTTTTCCCTATATAAAATGCGAAACATTCCTGACATATTGCTGAATAAACAACTCCTTTTGATGTACATGAGTATCTCCCTTGAATTTTATATATATTATTTCGAATTTTCACTTGGTTCTCAGTGTTTACAAACCCACACTGACGACATGCCCCACATTTACGCATGTCTTTATTTCTAACATTGCTATTTTTAATTTTGCACTCTAAAATGGATTTAATATTAGGACCCCTCCTGTAGGTGATCTTTGGTTTGTCACCTAACAATTTACTCAAGCCAGTGTCTTCTAAAATTAATACCCAATTTTTATTAAGAATTTCTCTTATTTCATAACTGTCTAAAGTATAAGTACACAAAAAACTGACCCGACAATCTTGGGCAACTACACTTGGGGTGTTACATTCTAAACTATTTTCATTTCCTTCAGTTCTTACAACAAGACTATTCAAAAGGGGTTTAAAGTGTCCAGACTTTCTCTTATTCTTAACTTCTAATGAAATTTTTGTTATTAAGGAGGCCGGATATCCCCGTTTGACAAACATTGATTCTAAAAACAGACACTCATCCAAAAAATCATTTTCCTCGGAAACCATTCTTGCCGCCCTCACCATTTGGCCCTTTATGACCGCTTTTTTCTGATGGTGAGGGTGGCAGCTTGTATAATGAAGAAATGAATTTGAATAAGTGGGTTTCCTATAAATTGTACTCCTAAACCTAGCCATTTCCATGTCCTTATGAATATGTACATCCAGGAAACTAATATGATTTTGTTGTATTTCATATGTAAATTCAAAAAAATCAGTAGAAGCCGAAATAGTAGAAATAAAAGTTGGAACTAGCTCACAGGGTCCTTTCCAAATTATAAAAATGTCATCCTGGTATCGAGTGTACCAGGTGACATTATCCTTGAATAAGTCATTGTTGAAAAGAAATGTTTTTTCCCAATGGGCCATTACACAATTGGCAAAGCTACCTCCACATGGGGAGCCCATTGCTACTCCTGTTTTTTGGAGGTAGATTTGCCATCAAACCACATAAAATTGTTAGTCAAAACTAGTTGAAGTAGGGTTTCAACTAGATAAATACTATTTTCTGTTATTCGTCGTTCAAACATAAAATCCCTAATCCATTCAAGTCCTATATTTTGCGGTATCACTGTATACAAATCTTTGACATCTATAGTCAAAAATAGGTAATCTTGTTGGAAAGGAATCTTTGCTAAATCTGTCAAGAAACTCCAAGAATCCTTAGAAATTTGTTTTTCCTTTTGGATAAGAGGTTTTAACACACTATCAACATATTTAGCACATCCGTAGGTGATAGAACCTCTTCCATCAACAATGGGCCTAAATGGGGGTTCAGTAATGTTTTTATGAATTTTCGGTGTGCCAAATAGTACTGGGATCCTTGGGGCTAAGATTGACAAGAAATTATGCAAGTCCATATCTATTGAACCCTCCAAAAATAAATCTTGTAAAACAGATTTGATTTTTCTGTAAGCTATATTAAGCTCATTTTGGCTTACTAAATCATAAGCTGGAGTATTAACCAGTGCTTTCATCTTTTGTACATAAATGTTCTGGTCCATTAAAACAAAACCACCCCCCTTGTCTGGCTTCATTACTCTTATATTGCAATCATGCAACAAGAGTATGAAGTCACGTTCAAGATTTTCGATATTACTTTTAACTTTCCTGTTGGTATTTACGTTAGAGCTTAAGTTTCTCAAATCAATCTCGCTCATTTTTTCAAACAAGAGTAAATTTGGGTGGAGGGGAGGGTTAAATAAACTAGACACCTTCAAGGAATTAAAAAAGGAATTAGATGGTCCCATAAGAGCATTGAGATTAAGTTTACGGATGAACAATTTTAGGTCTATAATTGTTTTAACTATATTCATATAAGAATCTGGCACAAAAGTAAAGCCCTTAGAGAAAAATTCAACAATGTCTTGAGGTATTTGTAACATAGTATAATTATAAACTTGAAAGTCCCCAGTAGTACTTGTTAAAATATGAGGCCACGACTGATTTAATGCCTCCGTTGGTTGCGTTTGTTCTTTTGGCGACCACGATTGTTGTTCTGATTCAACCTCCTCTGTTGGTTGTATTGACCCCTCGGAAAAACCTGTTGTTCACTTGTTCCTGGTTGATTTACCAAGTCGGTATCATAATGGTGTTGGGCAGCCATATTGCCTTGATTGTGCATGACATTTTGAGCATTCCTATTGTTATTAATGTTATTATTATTGTTATTATATATCCTTTCACTTCTACGAAGGACCGGCCCTTGATCGCCAATCGTACTTTCTTCATCTGGAATTATGCCATTAGGCTGATGTGTGTTATATGGTGGTTCCGATAACACTTGATTATCACCAGGAGGTTTGAAAACTACAGGTGGTCTTGGGTAGGTTTTCCTTCTCGATACTGATGCTCATCCCTAATAATTTTTTTCTTTTTACCATTCAGGAGTTTGGTCATGGCCGCTTCTATACTTATAAAAATACGCTTATAGTCATATCTATACCTAGGAAAATTTACATGAGATTTAATAACATGTTCTAAAATTTCCAACTCACTCTTTAGTGTAGTGGTTTCTGTTTTATAGTGATTGATCAAAGTACTGATAAACTCAAAACCTTGTCTATTAAATAGTTCCAAAAGAGTTTTATGGAAATCCGATCCTTCCTCGAGGCCTACTGGATACCTCCATTGCCTCAGACCTTTTGGGATTAATTTTTTTGTTAAACATTCTTCCAGGTATGAAATTTCTAATTGAAGTTTTCTACATCTGAACAGTTTATTATCAAACTCGTTAATAGTTGTTAGAATGTTACTCACCGGTATCGCTTCTTCCTGTACTGCAGAGTTCAAACCGGCATCACTAAATGAGTAGGTATTATTCAAAAAATTACCCAAAGTAGGCAGAGTATTATTTCCACTTTCTTGAATGGGTTGAGTGCCATTAGAACCCAACTCAGGTAGTGTTCGCTGTCTTATAAATGAATTTGGGACACCATCCCTGTTTGGCAAGTCATCATTAAGAACCTGCCTACCATCGGGATTATGAACAATATTATTTGATTCACACAGTTCTCCCATAACGTTATTACTTAATCCGATATCAGTGTTCGGTTTGGGATTCCCATTTCCTGTAAGATTGTCTATCCGTTGTGTCAAGCCATCTACACGGCTTAGGAGGGCTTGGATTAATGCTGTTAGGTTTCCGTCAGTTTTCGCCTCACCAGAGGCTACACCAGTAGACTCATTTACGTTGTTGTTCCTACTGCTGTTAGGCTCAACCTGCGAGAACAAAGAGCCTTGCGATGCTGCCAGTAAATCGCTCGCCATTCCAAAAGACACCAACCACGAACTAAATCCACAACTGTTAAACAACAAAAACTGGCGACACGAAAAACTGGAGGTTCGCTTTCATTAGAAGTTAAGAATAAGAGAAAGTCTGGACACTTTAAACCCCTTTTGAATAGTCTTGTTGTAAGAACTGAAGGAAATGAAAATAGTTTAGAATGTAACACCCCAAGTGTAGTTGCCCAAGATTGTCAGGTCAGTTTTTTGTGTACTTATACTTTAGACAGTTATGAAATAAGAGAAATTCTTAATAAAAATTGGGTATTAATTTTAGAAGACACTGGCTTGAGTAAATTGTTAGGTGACAAACCAAAGATCACCTACAGGAGGGGTCCTAATATTAAATCCCTTTTAGAGTGCAAAATTAAAAATAGCAATGTTAGAAATAAAGGCATGCGTAAATGTGGGGCATGTCGTCAGTGTGGGTTTCTAAACACTGAGAACCAAGTGAAAATTCGAAATAATATATATAAAATTCAAGGGAGATACTCATGTACATCAAAAGGAGTTGTTTATTCAGCAATATGTCAGGAATGTTTCGCATTTTATATAGGGAAAACCGAGAGGGAGTTAAAGCAGCGTATTTACGAACACCAATACGCAATTAAAAAGCAGGATATTACCAACGCTTTAGCAAGACATGTAGTTCATAATCCAGATCATAGTTTTAAATTTGTTGTTTTATGGCAAGTGCCACTCGACCCAAGGGGTGGGCCATGGCAACTTGATCTAGAGATTCAAGAATTATGCTGGCAAATTAGAACAATGGCATATGCTCCCCCAGGTTTAAATGAGCACATTTCTCTAAAATGCCTACTTAGAAAATTAGCTATGAGGAGATGAGTGGTTTGGGATCCAAAGTAAAGTATAATAATGGTATACTTAATGGTTTTAGTATACCTACCAAATAATAGGAATTAAATTCATCATTGATTGTATTGGTTAATATGTTTAATAATGGTAATTATATACCATATTTAATAACACTAATACAATTAATTGAATTAACTAAACCATTAGTATAAATAACGTTTTAGGTTTTGGTATTGTAAGGTTGTTTTTGTTTAACTTGCAAGTATTTTCGTAGAGGGCTGTTTTGTAGAAAATTCTTTGTATTTGTGTTTTTTACACCTTGCCGTTGTGGGAACTCTAATGAGCATATAGTATTTTTATTAATTTCATATTTATTTAACGCACAATAATATATGAAAAATATACATATTTTTATTTAATATTGTTTGTTATTTATTAAATTTAAATGATTCAGGTATTGTAAATAGTATTTTTAACGACATAAATAATGACAAACAAGCATTTTCAGATCATAGCTGTTAAGGTCTGTATACAATTCCGATTTATGTATACCTGCTTAAAGTGTGGTATTTCTTTTATTTTTCTTATTGTTTAATTGATTATGACTAATTAATGACGTAAAGCTTTATAAGGTAAACTAATTTAATTGTAAGATGTCTGATGAAGGAAAGGCATTGCCCTTTCCGAAAGCGCTAATTAAATTTGTGGTTTTTAACAAAGCGAACCTCCAGTTTTTCGTGTCGCCAGTTTTTGTTGTTTAACAGTTGTGGATTTAGTTCATGGTTGGAGATGGAAAGAGTACTTCGAGGGGTTGATGAATGAAGACAATGAGAGGGAGACAAGGTTGGATGATGTGGGGATAGTGAATCATGGGGTGCAATGGATTAGCAAGGAGGAAGTAAGGATAGCTATGAAGAGGATGAAGAATGGAAAGGCTGTTGGTCCAGATGACATACCTGTGGAAGCATGGAGCTGTTTAGGTGAAATGGGAGTGGAGTTTTTAACCAGATTGTTTAATGAAATCTTGGAAAGTGAGAGGATGCCTGAGAAATGGAGAAAAGGTGTTTTGGTACCGATTTTTAAGAATAAGGGTGATGTGCAGAGCAGTAGTAACTACAGAGGGATTAAATTGATCAGTCAGAGCATGAAGTTATGGGAAAGAGTAGTGGAAGCTAGGTTAAGAAGGGACGTGATGATTAGTGATCAGCAGTATGGTTTCATGCCGGGAAAGAGCACTACAGATGCGATGCTTGCTCTGAGAGTGTTGATGGAGAAGTACAGAGAAGGTCAGAAGGAGTTGCATTGTGTTTTTGTAGACTTAGAGAAAGCATATGACAGGGTGCCTAGAGAGGAGTTGTGGTATTGTATGAAGAAGCCGGGAATGTCAGAGAAGTATGTAAGAGTGGTACAAGATATGTATGGGGGTAGTGTGACAGCGATGAGGTCTGTGGTGGGAGTGACAAATGCATTTAAGGTGGAGGTGGGGTTACATCAAGGATCAGCTCTGAGCCCTTTCTTATTTGCAATGGTGATGGACAGGTTGACAGACGATATCAGACAGGAGTCCCCGTGGACTATGATGTTTGCAGATGACATTGTGATCTGTAGTGAGAGTAGGGAACAGGTGGAGGAGACCCTGGAGAGATGTAGATATGCTCTAGAGAGAAGAGGAATGAATGTTAGCAGGACTAAGATGGAATATGTGTGTGTGAATGAGAAGGAGGATAGCGGAATGGTGAGGATGCAGGGAGTAGAGGTGGCGAAGGTGGATGAGTTTAAATACTTGGGATCAATAGTTCAGAGTAACAGTGAGTGTGGAAGAGTTGAAGAAGAGAGTACAGGCAGGATAGAGTGGGTGGAGAAGAGTGTCAGGAGTGATTTGTGACAGACGAGTACCAGTAAGAGTGAAAGGGAAGGTCTACAAGAGGGTGGTGAGACCAGCTATGTTATATAGGTTGGAGACAGTGGCATTGACAAAAAGGCAGGAGTTTGAGCTGGATGTGGCAGAGTTAAAGATGTTAAGATTTGCACTGGGTGTGATGAGGGTGGACAGGATTAGGAATAAGTATATTAAAGGGTCAGCCCAGGTTGGAAGGTTTGGAGACAAAGCCAGAGAGGCAAGATTACATTGGTTTGGACATGTGCTGAGGAGGGATGCTGAGTATATTGGGAAAAAGGTGCTAAGGATGAAGCTACCAGGTAACAGGAAAAGAGGAAGGCCTAAGATAAGGTTTATGGATGTGGTGAGAGAGGACATGCAGGTGGTTGGTGTGACAGAGCAAGATGCAGAGAATAGGAAGAAATGGAAACAGATGATCCACTGTGGCGACCCCTAATGGGAACAGCTGAAAGAAGATGATGACCTAAATTAGTGAGCTTGTCTACAATGCCTGAGTGGGGTATTGTATCAAAAGCTTTGGCCAGGTCGCAGTCAGCTTACTTTCATCCAATGTCTTAGTGACCCTCTCAATAAAGTCCACCAGATTTAATAGGCATGACATTCCTTTAACAAAGCTGAACTGTGATGGGTTTACTGTTTGCAGGTTACCTATGTCCTCATTTATCATGTCCATGATGATTCTTTCCATGGCCTTACATATGAGACTGGTAAGAATTATGAGCTTGTAGTAACCCAGATCACTGGTTGGACCTCCTTTGTACAGGGGAATGACTGTAGCCATCTTCCGTTCCTTGGGCACAAAACCTGACTGAAGACTCCAATTGAAAAGTAATTCAAGTGGACAAGAGAGGTCATATTTCATGCTATTTATTAAACATCATGAGACATTATCAGGGCCCACTGAGGTAATATTTTTTGGCTTTGGAAATGAATAGATACTAAGTACAAAAGACAACAGTTGTTATAGGCATGTAAATCAGTTAGATTAAATGAAGAGCAGTAACATGATGTGAAGAGAAATGGATAGGAAATCAGGTTCAGGTGATTCTACAGTCTAATTTTACTTTCCAGCCTAATTAAAACATGTAGGAGAAGGGCTAGGGAAGGAACGCTTTGGATGTAAAAAGGCGACTGGTTAGAAATATAATCAGTAAGGACAGGAGCAACAAAATGGTTATCAAACTTCATAGCCAGCAAAGCAATAGCATCAGCAAAATAGTTATCAGGCCTCAAAACCAGAAAAGTAATATTATTTTATTTTATTTATTTAACATTTATTTACTGGGAAGATGTCCGACTAGGCAGAGTTGCCTGTTTTCAGCGGAGGCTTGGGGAGAAAATCTCTATACAGTAGTACATAAGATATTAAAAAATGTAGTATTAAATACTGTATTAAATACAGAAAAATACAGAGATAAAATAGACAGTAAGTAGTGGTAGAATACAGTTTAACTCAATAATAATAATGATGCACAGTGACCTATAGACAATTGGAGAATACAACATTATCATGTTTGACAAAATTTGTAGTTAGATGGATCTTTTTGGCTGTTTAGAACATACATTTAGCAGAAACAGTATTGAGACTCTTGACTGTTTTTTGGCTCATATAGAACATACATTATGAGAAACAATAGTGAGACTCTTGACTGGTTTATACGTTTGATAAAAATAGCTCCATTTAGTGTTTGGTGGTGAACGTATATGATGGTGGTATACGTAGATACACAGGAATACACAGTAAACTGAAAGGGTAAGCAGCACTAATAGTTGAAATAAGATCGCCATCTGCTTCATTGACTAGTAGTGCTAAAAGAGGTTAGGTAGGTGAAGAGGAAGTGTGTGTAGTAGGGTTTGTAGGTATTACCCAGGGCTAGTACATGCAAACCAAACACTTCACAGAGTGATACAGTCTAAAACACTACTAGAGCCATTGAAAAAAATAATCGTTAATGAAAGTTAAGCACTTTCATCCCCATAAAACTACAGACTTCATCAGAACAAGAATACTTCCACAGCTGTTGCTTTTTAAACATAATTAACTAATCACATGATCATGAACATTTACATTTTCCACTTCTGGCTTTTACAACCACTTTACTCTAAATAAACATGAATATATATATATATATATATATATATATATATATATATATACTACATAATATCTAACACAAATCATTTGAGTATAAGAATAAAAATTAATAAATTCCTTTAAAATGCTCAAAAAGTACTACTTATATATAGAACTAATAACTAGAAGCAATAAAAATCTTTAAATAAAAAAAAAAATTGTTTATGTATATCTTTTTGTAAAAAAAATATATATATATATATATATATATATATATATATATATATATAAACTATAAATACAAAGTAGCAAATATATATAAAATAACATCATATGTTTTGTGCCCTTTTCTTTAAAATGGTGATGTTCTGATTCATTTAACCCTGGTAAGGAAGTCACCTTAAGTCGAAGTTGCCAATTTAACTCTCTTAATGCTAATTCATTCTCCCAAATGAGAAAAAGGGCTAGTACAGGAGCACAATCATGAGTTATTTAAGTGTAACTTAAGAAGACACTTAAAGTCACGTGTGTTATCTAGTGAGTGGATGTCAGGAGGGAGTGCATTCCAGGTTTTTACAACAGAAGTAGCATAGTGAGAGTCCCCAGAATTATATTTGCTTTTAGTTATATCAAGTAGTGCTTTGTTGGTGCTTCTTAATGGTTGATTGCTAGTATAATGGTGTAGGAGTCCCTGTAGGGCTGGTGTTTTCTTGGCGTGATAGAGAATTTGGTCAGCCATGATAAGTTGGTTGAAAGTTAGTAGGTTTGGTAATTCTAGCCAGGATAGATTTCTAAGGGATTGGAAGTGATGGGATCTGTATGGTGATTCGGTAGCAAATTTTAATATTTTTTTTTGTAATAACAGATAGTTTATTTAGGTTGCCTTTGTTTAGATTGGTTAGTAATGGGGAGACATACAAATGTGTGGAGAGTAGGTGGATTCTTGCAATGATGACTTTACTTTCAGAGGTTAGATAATTTTTGCATCTATAGTGGGCACTTAACTTGTTGTGAACCTTTATGATAGTTTGTGCTAAATGTTTGTCAAATTTCATATTGTGGTCTATGATTACTCCTAGAAGTTTAATATGGGTCACAGGGGAGATGGGGGCATTATCAGAGGTTGTTATTTTAAAAGATGGAATTGGGTCAGAAGCCTTAGAGGGATAGAACAATGTTAGCTGAGTTTTTTAGGGTTAAGTATCAGTTGTGAGATAGAAAAACATTTTTCTATTGTTGAAAAGGATTCTTGGGTGATTTGTTGTAATTGCTGGAGTGTTGGGGCAGAGCATATTAGAGATGAATCATCAGCTTATTAGATCAGGTTGGCATGGAGGGTAGCTTTGTGTAGGTTGTTGGTGAATATGGAGAAGAGAAGGGGTCCAAGTATTGATCCATGTGGGACACATAAGTTCACAGGGAGAAGGGGGAAAGGGTGTTTTCCCCTATTTTATGGTTTGTTGATGGTTTGAGAGATAATCTTTAAACCATGATAGTATTGAGCTGTGAAAATTGAGATCTGATAGTGCAATTAATAGTTTGGAATGGGTAACTGTGTCAAAGGCTTTGGATAGGTCTATGAATATGGAAGAGACAAGATTACCTATGTTTTGCTGTTGATTTATGGTGCTTGAGAAACTAATAAGGGTGGTAGTGGTACTGTGGTTTGGGCAGAAACCATGTTGCATTTCAGTTAGGAGATTATTAGTAAGTAAGTAGTTTAGTGTTTGGGAGTGAACGCATTTCTCAAGGATTTTGGAGGGGGGGGGACGTATGGCAACAGGAAGGTAGTTAGTTAAGTCAGTCGAGTTGCCACCTTTGTGAATTGGTATTATACGAAAGGTTTTTCAGAGGGATAGTATATGTTGTTCAGCTATAAACCTGTTTATTAGGATAGATACAGGATAACAGATTGCTTTGGCAGCAATCTTGAGGAATTCACCTGGGAGTCTATCAGCTGCTAGAGCAGTGGATTTTTGTTTAGTTAGATATTTATATATTGTGTTAGTTGGGACTGGTTGTAGGGAGAAAATATTTTGATTAAAGGTTGGCATTTGGGAGTTAGCTTGAGTTGTAGGAGAGGTGGTATTATGCAGATTTTGAATGGTGTTGGAAAAGTACGCATTAAATTGTGTTGTGATGGTGGTAGTGGAGGTATCAATATTAGGAGGAGGGGTGGTAGTTTACCCAAGCTGTAGTATTTTATTTATGGCTGCCCAAACATTTTGAGGGTTAATTTTGTGCTTGGCTTGTATATCAGATTAGTAGTTTCATTGTGTCAATTATTATTTGTTTTTTAGATTTATTTCTTAGTCCATGAAAGTTTTGCCTATTCAGACTGGTTTTGTTTTGTTGCCAAGATTCTCAAGCCTTGTCTTTCTGTTTTAGGAGTTGCCAGGTAGTTTTGGTAAGCCAGGGGGCATAATTGGACTTTGTTCTGGTTGAGTATGTTTAGGAAAGTAGAGTTAAAGTAATCCACTGTTCTGTCTAGGGGAAGGTTTAAGAGGGGTGACTAGGTACAGTGATTCAAAGCTGTTATAAGGTCCTGGGCTTTGAAGTTTTTTTTTGTATAGCATATTTGTTGAAGTGTGGAGGGTTTTATGGGTTTTAAGTGGTGCCTTAGAATGAAAGTAGGTTGATGGTCTCTGAGACTGTCAGGTAGTGTCCCAGAGTTGTAGGGTTGAGTAGTCCGATTGGTGTAAATCCAGTCAAGAAAGAATCCTTTCTTGGAGGATTTATCAATTCTGGTTGGTGTTTGGATTAGTTGAGTAAAACCATGTAGGTTAATGTGAGTGGTGGGGAGGGGGGAAGATACATGTGGACCAGCTAATGTTAAAGTCTCCTAGTAAAAGTGTTTCATGGGGAAGGGTTTGGGAAGACCAGTGAAGAATTGCTTCTAATGTGTTAATGTTGTTGTTGTTGCCAGGGGGAATATATGTACCAATTATATTTAGTTGCTTTTGGGCTTTGAGTTTAACCTTAGTAAAAAGGATCTCTGTATTATTGAATATAGGGGATTTAAGTTTATAATGCCAAGTGTAAGGTTGCTTTTGTATAGGATGGCAATCCCACTGCCTTGTCTGGTTATCCTGTCTTTTCTGAGTAGATTATACCCTTGGGGAAGTAACTCATTGTCAGTATGTGGCTTGAGCCAGGTTTCTCTGAGAAGGACAATAACAGGGGAGTATAAGGACAAGGTTGCATGAAGTTCCTCAATTTTGTTTACTATGCTTCTAATGTTGATATTAAGTACTAGTAGATCTGTCATGCCCCGTAGGAGTTTAATGTAGATGTGGGTTGGATTGGGAGGGTTACTTGCAGAACCAGGATTAGGGTGAATGTCTCCGCTGATTAGTAGCCGAGATGCAATGTGTAGAATGTTTTTAAGCATTTAGATACACATAGGAGGAATTGTAGAGATAAATGATGTTTTGATCTATAGTGGAATAGGTTGAGTAAGGCTAACTGGCTGAATAGTGATTTGGTGGTTCTTGGTGGAACAGATAAGACTGTAGAGTCTTGTTTTAGGAGGGCAGGGCTGGTGGGTAATCAAGTTATTAAGTTGGATCCATTGTTATTATGATATGAAATGATGCTGGCAGTAATAGTAAATCCTATGATTATAAATAAATGTAATACTGTTGTACTATACATTATTCTGTAGTAGCCCTGCTGTCATTAGATTTGAGTATATTATTTTAAGGTGGTTCGGGCTAATAAATATATGGTTGAAAATGTGGAGGGTTTGCTGTACTAGGTTTTACATTATAAATTGTTTGAATGTAGGGAAACTGTGGGTAGTGGAATATGTAGATATAGTGATAAAATTAGGGTTAGGGAATAGTTAGGGGTTATACTGGTTACTCTAAGCGGAGAAAAGTAAAGGTGGAAGTGGAGACAAGGGGTGTGAGCTGATTAGAGAGAAGTAGGAAGGGGTGTGGCTTATGTAGGTATAAATATAATGAAAGAGGGTGGTGGGTCAGAATGGGGGTAGGGTAGGGGAGTGAAGTGAGCCCAAGTGTAGCCAGGGTGAATGATGCAGACTGAAGCCTGGGTTTGATACTCAGCAAGAAACAATCAGTGAAGCAAGCTACGGACTAGGTGAGTCTGTAAAGTAGGTAGTTGGCACTTAAATATAACAAAAAGTAGTCAAAAATAGCACAGAGTGGGCCCAGAAGCTCGCAAGACACTTATCAGATCAAGTGACTGCTGAATAATGTGCACAGGTGTTAGTGCACTGAGCAATTATACTAGTTGCCATTACTAGTGCAAATACAAGATAATGCAGTGGTGCAGAGATGTTCATTTCAAGTACAAAACATAATGGGGCAGGTGGTTGGAATTTAGTAAAACAGGCTAGATTTGTGGTGAACAAATGGCATCCCGGTGATGTGCTATGGCTTATTAAGGAACAGGTAATTGGAGTTAAATCAAATATAAACATACACTGCAAGGTTACACAGTATTTTTTTTGTCAAGTTCTTTGTCCATGGAATGTGTTAATCTCACTTTGCAAAATGTGTCAAGGAGACTGGGACCTGCAGGATGCTACAAGTGGGAGCAGAATAGTAGCTTCTGACTGTACAAGGTTACACAGTAGTTTTTTATCAAGTACTTAGCTGATGTCCACGGAGAGTGTTAATCTCACTCTGTAATATGTTTCAAGCAGACTGGGACTTACAGGTTGCTGCAGGTGGGAGCAGAATAGTAGCTTCTGACCTGTGGAGAGGGAGAGAGATGGACGGTTAGGTTGATATGGAGAAACAGGTATATGACATATAAATACATGAAATATATGATAAAGAAGGGCAGAACAATAAGTAAGGTAATGTGGGACAGAGAAGGATGATAAGTGAGACAAGTATAAGAGGCAAGAAGCTGGAAGGAGAAAAAGAAGGTAGGGGAAACTAAGAGTAGGAAAGCTGATAGGCACTAGGAGGACACAGCTATTGCTAGCCCATTAAATAGTCAAAGTGTCTAGGGGCATAAGCATATTTAACAGACCAAAGTTAAATAGATAATTAGTAGCAGAAGAATGTGGGTAAAGAGACAGACTAAGGCAGCTGATATACAACCCAGAATTCAGAATAAGGTGGAGTACATGTACAAAGCTTTCATAGCAGTATGTTCTAGAGATGCTATGTGCAAGAGTGCAACAGGGAATGCTGTAATATTACAAGAGTACAAAGCTATAGTATGTCTACGGTACTAGCCAACATTCACTTCTTATATTTACAATCAAAATCTAATAACAGTAGTCTAAATAACTCTTCATAGTAGTCAAACAAGATACAGCAGAGTACAGACTATGCTACTGTTATGTGTAATAATATAACTATGAGGTACGAGCAACTGGTCACACTTGTGAATATAGACTATTCCTGAAAAAAAAAGAATGAGTCCTAATCATCATTCAAAGCATATATCAAGCATGCTACAACAAATTGGACAACAGGAACTGGATTAGTAAGACCTAGCTATGAGCTATCGCTTAAGCCCAAAATATCACTTCACATGGCAAAATATATACTTGAACACACACACACTAGGCATAAGTACAAATGGTAGTACCAACAGTTACCATTCAGTTCATATCATTACTCATTTTTCCTAAAATAAAGAGCATTTCACATAAAGAAAAACATAGCAATAATGAACAAATTAGTCAATGTGACTTATTGTCATACTAATTTGTCCACTTGTACATCACTGGTGAAGCGCAACAGGTATCCTAGCATGGAAAGGGGATCCAAAGATTGCACAGAATCCCTAGGGTTGCTTTTTAAACTTCCAAGGCATCATGGGAGATAGGGATGTGAGTGAAATCATTGGGTGCAGAAAGATGCACTGGTGGGAAATTGAAATCCGGGTTTGATACTCAGCAAGAAAGAATCAGTGAAGCAAACTACGGACTAGGTAGGTCCTGTAAGGTTGGTAATTGACCCTTAAAAATAAAAAAAAGTTGTCAACAATAGCACTAAGTAGGCTGAAATGCTCACAAGACAGTTATCAGGTCAAATGACTGCTGAATAATGTGCACAGGTGTTAGTGCACTGAGTAATTATACCAGATGCCATTACTAGAGCAAATGCAGGATAATACATTGGTGTAGAGATGTTTATTTCAAGTACAAAATAAAATGAGGCATGTGGTGTAGAATTTAGTAAACTAGGCTTATTAAGGAACAGGTAATTGTAGTTAAATCAAATATAAACATACGCTGCAAGGTTACACAGTAGTTTTTTGTCAAGTACTTTGCCGATGTCCATGGAGTGCGTTAATCTCACTTTGCAATATGTTTCAAGCAGACTGGGACTTTCAGGTTGCTGCAGGTGGAGCAGAATAGTAGCTTCTAACACTGCAAGGTTACACAGTCATTTTTTGTCAAGTACTTTGCCGATGTCCACAGAGTGCATTAATCTCACTTTGTAATGTGTCAAGCAGACAGGGACCTGCAGGATGCTGCAGGTGGGAGCAGAATAGAAGCTTCTGGCACTGCAAGGTTACACAGTAGTTTTTTGTCAAGTACTTTGCCGATGTCCACCAAGTGCATTTTTCTCACTTTGCAATATGTGTCAAGTAGACTAGGATCACACCTCATAACCAGAGAAGTAATTGAAGCTGAAAGTAACTTTCTAATAGCACTGGAGTTGTGCCTGCTAATTACCAAGACAGATTTGGGGCAGATAGTGCAGTCTTTTGCTTGGCAGGTGAGTTATACTTCCCAAGCAATGAGATTGGATGGAGATATGGATACAACAGTCTTCACCCTCTCTGGCAGGTAAGTTTCCATTAGCCAGGTAAGAATGCATTGTGAATATAAATGGTATAGTTCTCTGTTGGACGTGAGAGTTACTGTTGTCTAGAGTTAGACTGAGGTACAAAGGACATGACCTATCCACATCAGAGGGTTCTTTTTTGTCCATGCTTGTGTGGGTTAAGGCACAGGTAGAAAAACAGCCATACTGTATGCTAGAATTGCCCTCATCTGGTGTTTACATGTGCTGGGGCACAGATGATGTAGTCTCCTGTAGGGCAGAAGTAAGATACTCTTGTTTGTTGTTAGGATAGATTATGGTACAAAAGACACAACTCCTCCATGTCAGTAGAGAGTATTTTTCTTTCCATTGTTGGTATGGATTTAGAGTAGGGGTTACAACATCCATCTTGTATGACAGGAGAGTTACCCCTGTCTGATGTCAGGATGAGTTGGGTATCAGAGACCACAGACCTGTGTGTCCCAGAGTTGTTCTTATCCATTGCTAAATCTAGATATTGTTTGGTTATGGTAGTACCATTTGTTGATAAGTGTGCTAACATTTTAGTTGCTACCTTTAAACCTGCACAAAAAATGCCAGGAGTAGAGTGGTCAGCACAGTTGTTTAACATGTCCACTTGCAGTGCAGCAGGTATTTGTACTGGCACTATAAATATCTAGCTATGAGTGAAACTGGTAGCACATTTAAAGTCAAAGCATCATGTATCTTAGGGGAGTGGATTCGTGGAATTATCACAGAGTTTGATAAGTTAATTAAGTGGGTTATTGGTGGTATGTTATGTGTAGGAGAGAATAATAATGCCACACTAAGTGTGCCAACTAAGTTGAATGGTAAGGTTGTAATGTTAGTCCTGAAAAAAAAATGATTACACTAGCTAGACAAAGATCAATATTTATAGCGTAGTTCTGATTACTTTTTTCCTGGTATGTTGGTTCTTTTCTGTCACCCATTAAACACTGCAGTGCAGAGCTTTTTTTTTTTTGGCTTTGTTATCATAGCATGAATATAAACTAAAGAAAAAATCCCCATTGCAGTTAGCTGGCAAAAAATGTTAATCCAAATTTCCCACACCAAACTTGGAAGACAAACAATGAGACTAACAGTTTAAGTACATTGCTAGCTGGATTTATGAAAATTTAATGAATGGCACTTTAAGTAAAGAGGTACATGATTTTTTTTCTACAACCTGAGCCAGTTTTAGGGGTGATATTTGTTGTACCCAAAATTCACAAGGATGGTAATGATCCACCACTGAGACCCATAATTTCAGCTAAGGAGTTTATGTTAGAATATGTTTCTATCTTTGTGGACAGATCATTGAATGATACTTCCTAGGTTACTCCCTCCAACATCAGAGATTCTTTTCACTTTAAGGAGAAGGTGTTGAGTGTTGCTGTTCCTGATGAAGCATTGTTGGTATCTGTGGATGTCAGATCTTTATATATGGTTATCCCACATGACAAGGGAAATAAATGGATTTGTAATATGCTTTTGGATGACAAAAGGTATGGAGTCGATATTAGATTAATGAATGAATGAATATACTAATGCAGTCCTTAAGAATAACTTTTTTTCTCTTTTTAAGAACAACATTTTTTGACGAGTAAAAATGGTTTCCATGGGGTTACCATGGTACTAATTTTGTTAATTTGCTGATGGCTATTTGGGAAAAGCAGTACTCATACAACATTACCTTTTAGAGTAAAGTGATTGTATTGTCATTTTATTGATGGCATTTCTTTTTTCATATGGAAAGTACACAAGAAGAATTGGATGGATTACTTCACTATATTAGGTTGTCAACTGAATGTTTGACATTCACTATTGAAGTCAGTAATGAACACATAACTTCTTTAGATACTTTAGTATATATGCATAAAGATATCTCCAAGTTGGAGGTTTCTGTCAGCTGCAAAAATGCAGTCAGTAATTTGTTTTTGACTTACAATAGTATGCATCCCATCTATATGAAAAATAATATAGTGAAAAATACACTAAATAGGATCAACAGTTTAATTACAGAAGTGAGACAGAGTGCATATATACAAATACAAGAGAGATTCAAAAGGAGGAGCTATCCTGAAAAGGCTATAGAATCATTGATATTGAATGGGGGGGGGAGTGAAAATATCATTTGTAACAACAGGGCCAGTGCCAATTATTTATGGAACAACAATAATAATATTAAACTGGAAACAGCTATGATTCTCACATACACAGTGGTCCAATTAAAAACATTATTAAAAATAATTGGAAGATTGTACATGGGTGTGCTGCGATATTCCTAAGGATGGGGTTTGTCCATGGTTTATTAATAAAGGAAATAAAAGTGTGAAGGACATTCTTGAGTGTAATACTTACATGCTCAGAGGTAGAAGGAGCACTTTTAAATGTTATCCTTGTATTATGTGTAGATATGTCCAGAAGAGTTCCAATTTCTACTGTTATAACACAGCCAGGACTTACTCCCCACTTGGAAGTTTTACTTGTGCCAGTGAATATGTAGTCTACATGGCCGTGCGCATGTTTTGTCAAAAAATTTATGTTGGTAAGGCTAATTGGAAGCTTAGAAATGGAATATACAAACATATTTATGTCATTAAAAATAGTGATCATAATAATGCACTTTTTAATCATTATTTAATATATGAAAATTTAAAAAAATGTTTGAAGTGTTAGACCATGCACTGAATAGAATGTGGGGGAGGAGGTAGAGACTTTTTTTTGTTTGTCTTTTCGGCTTTTCCCGGTTAGGGGTTGCCACAGCGGAACTCCGGTCCGCTAATGATTGGCAGTAGATTTTTATGGTGCCGAGTTGCCAGCCCAACGCCCAACCTTCAGCAAAGGCATGCCCATTCACGCATGTCTTTTGGAGGCAACTCGACCACGGGGAGGACATGCAGACTCCACACAGAAGGCACTCCAGCCAAGAATCGAACAGGAGAACCTCTTGCAGTGAGGCAACAATGCTACCACTGTACCACCGGAGAGGGTAGAGACTATGATTTGGAATACAGAGAATATAAATGGCAAATTATTTTGAATGCAAGTACACAACAATTTTAGAATAACAGTGCTAATTTAAAATGTTATTTAACAGCGAGAAGGAGATTTTTTTAAAGAAAAGAATGAGTTTTTGTGGCTTTAACACCATTAATTGTCATGTTGCATTAAAATGTATGCTTCTTGAAGACTTGACTTTACATTAAAAATATTAGCTTATTTGTGACTTCTCCAGAAGAATGTACATGAGGAAACAAGAAAGCATCTTCCAAAATTCAAAATTGCAGTCAACAGAAAAACTTGCCTGTGACAAAGATATAGAGGGAGACAGAGAAAGATAGAGGAGAAAGAGAGAGGGGGGGGGATCAAGACTCTTAGCTTGGGGGACACCTCAGGGTTTTCCTTCTCGCCCAAATAGAGCTGTTTGTATGAGCTCTGAAGATTGTATTCTCTTCTTCTATATTAGTGAAAAGTAATGCACATTATATCTTTTCCTAAAATTGTTTATTGTCTAGACTATCTGATAATTAGAGTTTGCAGTATGTCATCTGGTGTTCATTCCTTTTATTTTACATTTTTTGAGTAATATTATATATATTTCAGGCAAAAATGTTTCGTTATAGTTGTTTCAAGTAAAGAGTTTTTAAATTACTGTGGCTGCTGATTTATTAATTTATAAGTATTGAATCTGGTGAACTGATCACTGTTTGGAGTCTGTCAATCAAAGAGTGGCACTTCAGAACTAAACACTACCATTCAGCTACTTCAAGATTGTTATATTTTATGGGTAAACATTTACTTTTGTTCATGTTTTTGCTGGTTTTGTCAGTGTATTCTGGCTGATGGTAGCATTAATAGGAATTAAGGGTTAGGGTGTTGGTAATAGACAGTTATCATAAACTCCCCCCTTTCTGGAAACTAGTGTGTGTGTGTGTGTGTGTGTGTGTGTGTGTGTGTGTGTGTGTGTGTGTGTGTGTGTGTGTGTGTGTGTGTGTGTCTGTGTGTCTGTGTGTGTGTGTGTGTGTGTGTGTGTGTGTGTGTGTGTGTGTGTGTGTGTGTGTGTGTGTGTGTGTCTGTGTGTGTCTGCAAAATAATTTTAGATAAGACTGAATTACTGTTTATAGGATTGTACAGGAGGCACTAAATTATTTGTATAATTCTGAAATCATGGGGAATAAGGGGTTATAATTGTGATCTGCAGCTGTATAGTGTAAATGTTTGAGTGTTGTGGGTATGGGCTGCCACCAAGGCAGCAGTGTGCATTTATTGTATGCCCTTAAGACTTAATACCGTTCATATATTAACTGGCCTGCAGCGATGCTCATCATGGGATCATAGCCCTACTCATCATTTGGTGGCATCATGTTAAATTTGTATGCCCATTCACTACATATTTCTGGTAACAGCTGTGAGCAGCAGTGTTTAGAATTTGTAAAACCTGCATAGCAGTTTTGTCACCAGAAAATGTGCCCCCTTTCAGCTACAAGATTAAGATATCATAGTATCTCTTGTGCAGCACGCATTTCATTTTTTAATCAGAGTAGTTTTGAAACAGGCAACAAATGAGCCCTGTTTATTATGAAAAAATCTCAATGTCACAGCTGATCAAAGAGTGCAAAGCATGGGGAATTTTGTGTACCAGTATGTCATGGCAGCCATGTCGGGTATGGCTAAGGCTTAGGCTGTTGAAAATTAAACAGTCTAGTAGTGGTTATCACGCACAAATCAATAAAGCTTATCTCTGGGTTATCCTGAAATTCATCCTGTGCTAAAGAAATTGGACTTAAAAACGGAAATGAGACAACCTGAAGCAAATAAGAGAATGAAACAGCTTGTGATATAAAGGCAGCAAGAGCAGACAGAAAGAGATTGAGTAGACTGAGAAAAAATCAGAAGCAGCAGCACTAGCACGTGAGGGGGGTGCTTGCCCTTTGTCAAAGACATGGATGACAGGACAGGGTAAAAGCCAAGCCATTGCCAAAGTCAGTAATAAATTGATGTTATGTAGTCTTATCTCGCCTACATTCTTACCCGTGGGTTTGGAGCCGAATATCTGCTCCGACTTGGCCTATTTTACTAGCTCAAAAGTCTCTGATTGGCTGGGCTAAGAGGGTATCCCATGGTACACTGCTCCATATCCCCAGATCTCATTTGCTGCTTGTAGAGCTCAGACGTGGTCTCGCTTGGTTGTGGCTAAGTACCTTATTTTGACTTATTTCTCTTGAGAAATTGGTTACTTTATACCCAAAAGCTATTTTAATAGCTATATCTTGCTGCTGTCACTGTGATTGTGTGTTTTCTTTGTGTTTTGTGATATCCCTAGCTGTTCCCATGGGTTAGGCCGGTTTTAGTTGGAGGACCTAGTCCTCCCTTAGTTTGAGATTTTTCGTGTGTTTGTTCTCTGTGTTGTCTTAAGAACCATTTTAGTTAGAGGTTCTTGCAGTGGTGTCGTTTTTGTTGCTAATCGTTTATTTAGGGGTTCGCTGAGTCTGTGTTGTACTGTTTGCTAGTGTACTTGTGGGCTTTCCCGCCCGTTTTGGAAAAGTTTTGTTAACTGTTCTCTAGAGTTAGCAGATAATGTCTAAGGATCAGAAGGAACATAGGCCTTCTGGCTTTAAAAAATGTTCAAAATGCAGATATAAAATGTCCATCACAGATGAACACTCTGTGTGTGTCTACTGCCTTGGAGCCATCCATTTACAGGACTCATGTAGCTTTTGCCACACATTCAGTCCTAGGGTGCTCCAAGAGAGGAAAAACAAATTGATTTTAAAGGGACTGCTTAAACCGTCTTTTGAGGAAGCTATAGATTCAGCTTCCAGTTCTCAGTCGAAATCTAAAGCCTCCAAGTCCAAGAAAAGGTCTCCGGCTCCATCTGCATCTTCGGAGCCTCCAGAGAAAATTACTATATTGGACTCTGCTTTCTCGGCTCCACTGTCCTTGGGGTCACAGGAGGTATCTGTGTTAAGTGAATCGGCATCCGCTCCGATTATTCTCGAACCCATTCGGAGCCGGTCGCCTAGTGTGAGGCATGGTTCACCAGATAAGAGATCCCAATCTCCATCCATCTCCTCCAAATCCTCCAGGCTTTCTGATTTGGATGTTGATAGGGTAGTGCAGAGGCTCCTGCAGTCACCGGTGTTGGACAAATTGTTTTCGGCTCCGACCCAGTCGGCTCTGGAGCCAGTTCCTATGACTGTTTCGATGATTCCTCCTCCGAGCACATCTTTGTCATCAAAGCCAGTATGTTCCGCTCCGAGTGATGTTTTTGTGCCAGCTCCGATACCCCCCTTGGGTTTATCGGTGCCGACCTCTGCTCCGACCATGTCGGTTCCGTACACAGGGTTCAAGACTCGGGTCTCCTCAGTCGGGCCCGAAGAGGATACTTTGGGGCATCTTTCTGTTCCGAGTCTCCCATTCGGTGCATCGGCTCGGGGGACCCCAGTCCCGGTCGTGGCCTTGGAGGTCGGTCGGTCCTCAGACTCGGGGGGGGGGGCCTGCTTTGAGGCCATGCAGAGCGCGCTGGCCAGATCATCAGCTACATCACCCGGGTCGGTCATTCCATCCCCTACCAATCTGGCAAGAGCTTCTGACACTCACCTATCCTTGGACAGTAGAGCGCCAGGCCCTAAGGACACCCCCACGAGTGGTCCCCCACTTTCTGAAAGTCTCTCAGAGCCAGTGCCTGAGGAACCTCCCAGAAAGAAATTGTGCAAGAGGAAGCACATAGACTCCCAGGACGAGTCTCTCACTTCTGATACTGACCTCGAGGAATTGGAAGGATCCCCCAAGTCTTTCTCTGATGATGTTTCCTTCTCCAATATCCTGGAGATACTGAAACAAAGAGGAGACTGGCCTTCCAAAACTCCTTCCAAGGAGGAGTCAGTATTCCTTAATGCTTTTGGTGCTCAACCCTCCGCCTCCTGGGTGTCTCCACCCTTCGATGAACTTCTTGACCTTATTTGTCAAAGGGTGTGGGATTCTGTGGAGCCCGTACCCAAGCGTCCCAACAAATTTCTCTCCGCCCCTCAGGGAAAAGAGTTTCTGTCAAAGGGAGTCCCTGTAGATGCATGGTGGTGGCGGCAGCCACCCAGAAGGAAGTTGCAGAGTCTTTCTCTTTGGTCCATCCTCCTAACAAAGAGTCTAGGACTATGGACTGGTACAGGAAGCATACCCTGTCTTCAGCAACCTTCACTTTACGGTCACTGAATTACTTGTCTCATTTCACTCGACTCCAGAGAGATCTCCTCAAAGAACTGGGAGATACTCTTGCGGGTAACATACCTAAGGCGGTGGCTCAGACAGTTAACGCACAGGTTTCTACCCTCAACTCCATCGCAAACTCGTCCATGCGACTCATTTCGTATGCGGCTGAGGGAGCGAGTAGGGCGACCAGCTCAGGGGTTGCACTTAGAAGTCAAGCCTGGCTGCGCCTGTGTCACTTCGCGGAGGCCTTCAAGTCTTCCTTCACTGATGCCCCATTTGATGGTTTCTCCTTGTTTGGGACCAAAGTGAAAGACACCCTCACCAGGTGCGAGCAAGAGGGAAAGACCCTGTCTGCCGTAGGGGTCTGTTTTTCCCTTCCGTTTAGGCCTTATCCCAAGGCCCAGAGGGGGGGGGGGTGGTTCAAGAAATCACAAAGGTTTTTTCCTGCCGCACAAGGTGAACCCCCCTCCAGAGGCAGGGGAGGGGGGAGTTATTCAGGGAGACGTCACCCCAGAGGCAGAGGGGGCCCCCGCAATTCCGGAGACCGCAACTCCGTCCGTGGCTCCCCATACTCTCATTCCTGAGGGTGTGCCTGACTGTGCTTATCCGGAGCCAGTCAGGGGATGAATTTCCTTGTATCCAGAAGCCTGGGAAAACATTACCCAGGACCGATGGGTATTAAGGATAATTTCCAGAGGTTACCTCATTCCATTCTCTTCAGTACCCCCTCCAATAAAAAAAATCCCGGATGTTCCACCCAGTCAAAGGGATCAAGCAGCCTCAGAGATATCTCAGATGCTAGAAAAAGGAGCCATCCAACCAGTCCCCTCAGATGAAATCAGATTAGGGACTTAATCAAGATTCTTTTTGGTGCCGAAAAGAACAGGGGACAAGAGACCCATACTAGATCTCAGTCAACTTAACAATTACGTACACAAGTCCAAATTCCGTATGGTCACTATACAATCGATTCTCCCATTGTTGGGAGAGGAAGTATAGATGTGCTCCATTGACTTCAAGGATGCTTACTACCATGTCAAAATGGACAGGGCATCCAGGTGTCACTTATGCTTCTGGCTGGGAGCCAGTCACTTCCAGTTTCGAGCCCTGCCCTTTGGTCTTACCACAGCCCCCAGGGTGTTCACCAAGTGTATGGCAGTGGTGACGGCTCACTTGAGACGTCAAGGATTCCAGGTGTTTCCGTACCTGGATGACTGGCTCCTTACTGCCCCCACCAGGCATCAACTAATTCAGACCAGGGATGCTACCATCAGTCTATGTCACCGATTAGGCATCACAATAAACTGGAAAAAAATCTGCCTTATTGCCCTTACAGCATGTCATCTTTATAGGAGCAGAGTTGGACACCATTCAAATGCAAGCATTCTTACCACAAGAAAGGATCACAGGGTTGCAACAACAAATACTCACACTGATGCCCCTGAGACATGCCAAGGCATGATTGATTCTACAACTCCTAGGTACCATGGCGGCGACTATCATGTTGGTTCCTCTAGCGAGATTACACATGAGACTTCTTCAATGGCTCCTCTTTGTTCGATGGTCTCTCCAAAGACTTCCGCTATCCCATCCAATCTTAATGACAGACAGATGCAAGCAGGACCTCCATTGGTGACTGTGCAGCAACAACTTGAACGGGAGAAAGCCCTTTGTTCCACCCGTCCCTGTTGCCACGGTGACCACGGATGCCTCCCAGATGGGGTGGAGGGGGCATTATCTCAGCAGGATGGTCCAAGGCACGTAGCAGGAGCACGAGATACATTTGCACATAAACGTCCTGGAGATGAGAGCAGTGCTTCTTGCATTGCAGGCACTTTAAGAAGTTCTTCCTCTAGGGACTATTGCGATACACTCAGACAACATGTCAGTAGTGTGGTATCTCAACAAGCAAGGGGGAACCCGATCTTACCCACTATGCAGAGAGGCCATGCATGTGTGGCATTGGGCAATAGCTTCCCAACGGTTTCTGGTGGCAATGCACATTCCGGGGAAGATCAATGTAATAGTGGACAAGCTAAGCAGGGAGATTCTTATGCCCTACAAGTGGTCCCTGAATTGCCTGGTCGCAGAGTGAATCTTCAGCAGATGGGGTCAGCCTTGCTGCGACCTTTCTGCCAGCCCTCTCAATGTGAAATGCAGCAACTACTTCTTGCTGATCCCCCCACTGGGAGAATCACCCAGGGACGCTCTGGCTCACAATTGGCCCTCCAGTCTGCTTTATGCTTTCCCTCCATTTCCCCTTCTCTCAAGGGTGATTCAGAAAGCACAATCCTTGGGAAGCAGAATGATTCTGATTGCCCCACACTGGCCTCATCAGGTATGGTTCCCCTTCCTTCAACCTTACATTGTGGATACTCCTTGGATTCTGGAACCTCTTCCAGATTTACTGATGCACATGTCCGGACAGTTCCACCCCTCTCTGAGGACACTCCGGTTGACAGCCTGGCTACTCCACTTCCATTGTTAGTCAGACGTCACAAATTTTCACCAGAAGTGGTCCATATATTATCGTCCTCTCATAAACCATCCACTAGAAAAATCTACTCTAGCAAATGGAAAAGGTTCTCTATCTGGGTTCATTCTAGAGGCAATGATCCCTACATGACTCCAATTGATTCAATTCTGGAGTTTTTGTCTATGCTGTTCTATCAAGGGTCTGCATCAGCCACCATCAAAGTTCAGCTGGCGGCTATATCAAACTTCCACATGGCCAATGAACCTAGCCTTATGGCACACAGACTATGTAAAGCATTCTTTAAAGGTACTCTATTACTTCGTCCTCCAGTATCCCAACCTGTCATGCCCTGGGACCTCAATTTTGTTCTTCAAGCCCTCACTCTTCCACTATTCGAGCCTGCAGCTACCTGTGAGTTAAAATTTTTAACATGGAAAACAGCATTTTTAACAGCAGTCACTTCAGCGAGGCGGGTCTCTGAAATTCAAGCCCTCTCCATCAAACTCCCATATTTGATCTTCCATAAAGATAGGGTCTCTCTTAGACCAAACCCATCATTCCTTCCCAAAGTGGCTTCTGTGTCTAATATGAATCAGTCTACTGAGCTGCCGGTTTTCTTCCCCAACTTTTCTAACAAGGCAGAATTCAGATTTCACCAATTGGATGTACATAGACAGTTACGCTTCTATCTATACCGGACAAAAGATATCCGGAAATCTGACCAACTCTTTGTCTCCTTTTCAGAAAACCAGTTTAGTTCTCCGGTATCCAAGGTCACGCTCTCTAGATGGATAGCCAGCTGTATCTCCTTCATCTATCAGACAGCAGGTAAAAATTTGCCTTTTCCAGTAAAAGCCCATTCCACAAGAGTGGTCTCCACATCCGCAGCCTATCAAGCTAGATTGTCAATGGATGATATATGTGCTGCAGCCACTTGGGCTTCTCCTCACACCTTTGTTTCTCATTACAAATTGGACGTGGTTTCCAGGAGCAGATCTTCATTTGGCTCCACAGTTCTCAGGAGTATTTTCCTATGAGCCACCCAGGATGTAGGTGCTAGGGACGCTGTCCCATGGGTAAGAATGTAGGCAAGATAGGACTACATAACATCAACAAGTTATGTACTCACCATAACATTCAATGTATGTAGTCCATCTCGCCTCACATTCTTACTTACCCTCCCGCCTTCCCCCTGTCTGGAGGATTTGAAAGTTAGGTTGTCTCCTACAGAGTCCCTTTGGATAGTTTTTTGTTTGTATTGATGTGAGGTATGTATGAAGTAATTTTGTTGTTAGCAGCAAACTAGATCTGGGGATATGGAGCAGTGTACCATGGGATACCCTCTTAGCCCAGCCAATCAGAGACTTTTGAGCTAGTAAAATAGGCAGAGTCAGAGCCGATATTCGGCTCCGAACCCACAGGTAAGAATGTGAGGCGAGATGGACTACATAAATCGAATGTTATGGTGAGTACATAACTTCTTGTTTCCTTAGTATAAATGAGATGTTGACTTTGATAGTTTTATTTTTTGCTTCTAAACACATGTGTCATGAACACCAAATTGATCAGGGTCAAGTATTTAGGTTTTACCTCCTCTGCCCATGTGTTAACTAAAATGACCAATATGGTATGTTGTTATTATGCTAAGGTTGAATGCTGTTTAGTTCGGTGTTCCTATTGAAGCTTACAGAAACATGTTCAGAGAAAATAGAGCAGTGTTAGCTATTTGATTGTAGACATAAATACTAACAGGTGAGTTACTGGATGTCAAGTTACTATTTTTGAAGTGCTAAGAGATCTTCTGACAAGAGACTAAACACTCAGTATTTTACCTGAGGATATCAGAATTTATTTAATATATTAGGAGGGAAATGTTGTTAAGGAAATGGAGAAAAGGCAAATGGCATGTAATGAGCAAGGCAAACCTGCATGAAAATGGGGTACTCAACACCACAAATGCATATAAAAGAACGGCTGAGGCAGTCTCAACCTCAACAGTACATATCAACGTCATGGAGTAAAATGTTCTTAGTTTAACCAAATCAGGCATATATGATATAATTGCTCACAGTGTTCAAAGCTATGTGATGGAGCCAACAGAGGTAACAACACAGTAATGGTAGACTGTATTGAAACTTCTGCTGTGCCTGTTCCATATTATCATAGTGGCCTACATCTAATCCTGGTAGAGGTTAAAGAAACAATTGCAACGAGGGATACTGCAGAAGATATAAGTATTTTAAGCATGCAGTTGTTAGAGACAATTATTTGCATGAGTCATTCATTCTAGGTAGGACCTTTTCAGGTGCCACTGGTCAGGGATCATTTAGACTGGGAAGAAGGTCAAAAAGACGTAGGTTATATTTTTTTATTATATCCTAGAAGATGTTCTAATAAGTAATGGCTTTGGTGACATAGAAGCTTGTTTGGATGCAGCCAGGTAGGAAGGAAATCCTGTGGGGAAGGTAATAGAAAGAGATTCAGCCACTATCCACACCTCCTACTGATGCTGGCTATGTGACTACTTTGGGGGAGAGGTAGGCAGAAGCAAAAACATGAGCCAGGGCCACAGCTATCAAAAGGTATTGGATTTTCCCTGGAAGGAGCTACTTCAGGGGATGAGATGGTTGGTAGCAGCAGTAAAAATTAAAAAAATTAAAAAGACAGTTCTTGAAAAATACTGAAATTCCATTGAAAGCAGAGAAAGGAAGCATATTGGAGAAGGAATTGTGACAAATACAGCTCTCAGCGTTACCTTAGAGGACTTGAGGGATGTATTTGAGGAAATTTCTGACTTTTCAGGGCAGAGGGACTCTGTAAAATTGGACAAGAGATTACTGTTGACATAATGAACTCCTAGCAGAGTAATACAGTAATAGAGGGAGAAGTGAAACAGCTAGGCATTTTTGGCTATAGCCCATGATATACATTTTCAGGACATCTGTGCATAGTGTTCAAAAAGGTAGGCTTATGCAAAACTTTTATTGGTCAGTAATCGTAGAGGATATAAGAGGGTACTATAAAATATGTGAGCTTTATCAAACATTTAGCAAGGCAAGAGACAGATCTGAGGCTGCTTTGATACCATTGTCTGTTGCTGAGGAATCATTTTAGAGGGTAGGCATAGGTACTATGAAGTATGATGTTACTCCAAGCACCACAAGTAAGAGGTATAGCTTGGTGATAGAAAACTATGCTAGTAGGTAACATAGAGATGTGGCTTTGCCCTGTTTTGAGGTAGGAGATACCACCATGGGTGTACCTGAGCTCATCTGATCTCAAGAGCCATGCAAAGTTGAGCATGTTTAGTACTTGAAATGGAGACCACCTGGGAATACCAAGTCCTGTAAACTATGTTAAGGTAGAAAAGGTGTTAAATATTTTGTTAGAAATATTCAGCATGGTGAGTTTTCACTGGTATACACTGATGGTCAGAGGGGTTAACTTTATGTCAGACCTGCAAACCTCTTTGCGGAACCTCTGTATGATAAAGTAGTTAAACACCCTCTGTAAAAAAAAAAAAAACAGTGGAGAGGAGCTATGGTTCTTGGATCTGCTTCATTGCCCACAATACATTAAATGATTTATTAATCTAAATTAAAAAAAATCTTAAAATCTTATATTCTGATGTCCACCAGAATTATGATCTCTTGAGTTACACCACTAGTAACAATCACATTAAAATATAAAAATGGCACACAAATATAAATCACAAAGCAATTCAGTATGTGCATCTTTGTCTCAGTAGCATGCAGGAAATAAGAACTTATGTTCTGAGTATGGGCTTATACCCTCCACACCAAATAATAGGCTTAACATTGAATAACACATCAAGCAAAGTCTTTGGCCTAGCTACCCAGACTCCTTTTTATGTGTCTCTCTTTCTGTGTTTCAGTGCCTTCTATTGCTTAATAGCCCATTATAACTATACCTTAAATAAAGTTACACACACACACACACACACACACACACACACACACACACACACACACACACACACACACACACACACACACACCTATCAAGCAGAGTACTTCCCTAGCAACTTTTAAAACCAGTCTGGGTTATTGGATGGGTGATCACAAATTCTCGCCAGGGATATGTGGAGCAAGTCTTCTTAATGCAGGACTTTGTTATTCTCTCACAGGTATTGGTGATGTGGCTGACCTTATTGATGGTCTCCTTGGCTATAAGCTAAGCAGGACCGAATAAACCTATGAACCTAAGAACAAACAGAAGATAGGAAAGAAAACATCTTTTTACAGATAGTCTTCCTCTAACTAGTATCTGAATTAAAATAATTACTGATCCTATCTAAACTTGCTGAATTTTTGGAATATTGGCAATGTTAACTTGTAGAGAACTCACAGGTCAAAGGCTGCAGTGGACTTGTCTTATTTTCTGCTCCCTATCTTTTTCAGCTTTTCATACAGATAGCAGATGCAGCTGTGCAGAGGGACACATTTTTATTTTATTTTTTTTATTTTTGTTTATCCTTTGTTGACCAGGTTAGACCCTCTAGTATTCAGAGAGACCCGAGGTGGTATTTATACTACTGCATTTGCACACTAATGAGCCTGTTTTTCTGGTCTTGGCTTGCTACCTCCGTAAATATTTTTTTTTTAATTGCACTTTTATGACTGGTTAATTTGCTGGTCTAGGAAAAGTCATAGATCTTGTAAACACAGGGTAAAATAATTCATTTTTACATCCTGTGTGCAATTACATAAAGCATGTGTGTAAGCATGAAGTTACAAATGTATATGTTTTGATACATTTTATATAAAAACATAATAGATTTCACATATCTTTGTATACCACTGAGGAGCACAAATATTGCAGATTAAATCATGTTTTTCTTTTTTTTGTGTGTGTACCTACTGCAAGTTTTAAAAGCCTTAACTACAGCTCTCTGATATGTCACATTTTGACACAGAAGACAGTGGCATATTTATTCTATGTAAAGCACCCCTCCCATTCTCAATCAACTTCTCTGTTGTAGAGGTTTAACTCTGCTATTGGGACCATACTGACAAAATTTGCAGAAAAGTTTAAACAGGAGATGGACAAGTATATTCACCAACCCCTCTTTGCATACAAATATGTATCTTGCCAACTAACTTTTTTTTTTTCGTTATTTGAGACACCTTATGATTCTAGGGTGAAGGGACCTCTACATTTAATCCATGATAAGTGGGAGGTCATGCTGAAGTTTAGGAGTAGGCTTATGGAGCTCATGGGGTTGGCCAGTAGTACACAGCACAAGCACAAAGATAACAAAACATTTGGTGTAAAAGAACATCGAGACCCCAGGAATATACAATGTGACAAAAGGTGCTTATTTCTTTTGATCAGAATATGCTGCGGCTAATATAGGAGGGACTCTTCACTGTTGTGATGAAGATAAGGGATGTTAATTATGTGATGGAGTTGCAAGGTAGAAGGCAGAGACACAAGCTCTGCCATGTCAATGTGATAAAGCTTTACCCTGACAGAGAGAGACTCTAGTACTTAGTACATGCAGTCAGTTGCACAGTGAATTGGAGGGAGATCTGGTGGTAAATCTCCTCAGTGAGACTCAAACTGATATCTCAGTGGCTTACGTAGCATTGTGACAGCAGCTATGCTCCCTACGGGTTCAAGAAATGTGAATAGTGCTACATGGGTTTGATTATATGAGGTGTTCTGACTTGCAGAATACATGGTAAACACATACACACAATGTTCAGACATACAGGCTCCTTACAAGGTACTTGAGCAAGTCTAGCAAACCATGTTGGAGGAACTGCAGAAAATATTAAATCCTCATGTAATCCCAGAGTCTGTTAGTCCCTGGCTGCCAGTGTTGATGTCAAAATAAGATGGAAACACTAGGTTCTCTGAAGGCCATATGAAACTAAACAATCACAGAATAGCAGAAGCTTACTCTGTACCCAGGACAGATAATAGTTTAGAGCAGCTGAATAGGGCAAAATACCTGACCACTGCTGACCTAACTAAGGGTTACTGGCTAGTGCTCCTAATACCTGCAGCAAAGGAGAAGTCAAAATTTGTACCTCGTTTGAGTTCAATGAATTCACTTAAATACATTTTTGAATGAAGAATCCTGCAGAAACTTTCCAGAAGCAGTTAGACTACATCCTAGTAGGATGTGGAGCCTATGCCTATAACTGATCCTGGCAGGAACACGTGCAATACATTAGAAAGGTAACGAGCAGATTAAAAGTGGATATGTTAATTATCAATGCAACCATTTGCCTGGTGGGAATGGCAGAAGTAGTTTACTTTTATCATCATATGGGTGGTTACAAAATATGGCAAGAGTCTGCCAAATAGAAGTCTATACAGGCATGTCTTTCCCAACTTTGGGAGGGTGGCCTAATGGTAAGGTGTTTGCCTTACAAACACAAGGTGCAAGGTTTGAGTCTCACAAGGGATACTTGGCTAGGCTTACAATGGCTCGCAAGGGCAGTTAGCCTAGTACGCACCTATGAACCTAAAAAATCAGATTAGTACATTCATTATGACAGCAAGATATTACAACTATTGTGTCCATCATTACAATATCATAGCCACTCCCATGGACATTTCTCGAAAGAATAGGACAGATTTATCTGGAGTCTGGATTGTGAGCATGCATCATACCTCTCAACTGCCCAGATTTTGAGCTCATATTTTTGGTCTGTTCCTCATAATATTTGTGGTTATCTGGCAAATCACTGGGATGATCTGAGGATTGATATCACTAAATGATGACATTCATTTGGATTTCAGACTTCAAATTCTTCAGAAAATGTATGTTAAAACAAATCCTGTTACTCTAGCAACTTTCTAAGTTTATAAGAGCAATATTTAAAATCTGTCAGTATTTTTGGGCCTTTGTCCCCCCATTTTGTTGGCTTTGTCCAGATTTTTTGCACTAAGAGGTTGAGAGGTATGGCATGCATTCAGAAACTCAGGGAAACCCTGAGTGGACCATAATTATAGCCATGAGATTGTTATGCAGGTAGATTTTAAACCCTGGACTGGGAACAGTAGACAGCCACAGGAATGTAAACCCTGGACTGAGAGCTGTACTCAGTCGCCATTGTTTAAAACCCTGGACTGGGAGCTCTTCCCAGTCGCCAGTGTTTAAAACTCTGGACTGGGAGCTGTGCTCAGTCATACTTCTTTAAAGTGAGAAGAACACCCTGTAGTGTACATTAATCATGGACACCAACCAAGAGAAAGCCCATGTACAACGGTGAAAAAAGCATGTTCAGGAATGCTATGATCACTCAAAAACTCCAAGCTATTGGTACTGTAAGAAATTCATATCGGTGACAGATCACAATCTCTTAAAGTAGATGTAAGAGGCCACTGGACAGACTAGCAAGTTTCATACATGCAGTTTGGAATTACAGCCTTATATCATGACCACCAGCATAGTAATGGTGTCAATAATATAAACACAGATGAACTTTCTACTCAAGGAATCAGGCAGCATGACTTCTGGCATAAATTCTGATACACCCATGCTTTGTTTGATGAAGGTTTCACAACAAAATTCATTTGAGTTGAGGAAAGTTAGAAATATAAAAAGTTGTTATAAGCTTGGAAAAATATAAAAACTCAAGAAAACTGAATTAGGTTGTAGTAAAGCTACAGTGAATTGAAAAAAAATAAGACATTCATTAAAAGACAAAAAACAAAACAAGATGCATTGTACTTGCCTTTTAGAAACATAATAATTTAAAAAAATGTGTCAAATTCTATCTAAAATGTACATGTGCTGCTGAAGGGGATATTGTAGCTTAAAAGTGAAATTAGCTGTCTTGCACACAACTGAAATGTTTGAAGCTTAATGGTCCTTAAAGAGACTACTCTACCACCCCCCGCTTTTTTTGGTTTAGCATTTATTATTTATTTATGTTTGTCTTCTAGACAGAGCAGTGGACTAAACAGACTCTATTAAGAAATATTTATTGTAAATTCATTTAGTTTGGAAAGCTAATACTCTAGGTTAAGGAATATTAACTTTTCAGAGACTTACTCCTCCCAAGAAATAAGTAACTAGGAAAAAGAGAATATTTAAATTCTAAACTAAAGCCAACAGGAAACCTTTAGACAGAGAGAGAAGAGAGAAAAATGAGTTTATTACTGGATGCTCGAGACTTGAAAGTCAAGTCGAATAAATAGCACAACCATAGCATACTCAAAAAATAAACTGAATTCTGAAACTCCCCATGGGTCTGGAACAGGGGTAAATCCAGACAGCTGGTAATGTCTGTATTCAACACTCCAGCTGTTGGAGTGCAGGATTCTTACAGTTTGACTGAACCTGCTGAGTCTTGAGCTTGTAATTGCAAACTGGGAAAAACTACTAGTTGAGAGAGTGTTGGATTTTCCTGATGGAGCATGACAGACAGGCAGACAGACAGGGCAACATAAAGAAGTAGATTTTATTCTAATACTGAAAGTTAATAATATCATAGCTTTCAGCTGTCCCTAACTCAAATCCATAATTTTGTGTCAAAATGTTGCTGTGCCCCTCATAAAATTTGTAATTTTTGCAGCAAAGCAACAATACGTAAGTCACTAAAAAGTAGAAGTAATTGCATTTACAGACTTCATGTTCTTCAGAAATTAGCATATTAATACAGACCCATTTACTATTAACGTTTTTTTGTATGCATGACAGTTAGGGCACATTACATCTTTTATCAAAATTAGTTAGGACCAAGACTAGTTGACAGAGTTTGCTGTGTTCTTTCTAAAATTAACTTTTTCATTTTGTGTACAAGATCATTCCTATTTGCTTGTTTACTTTTTAAGTGAGATGCTTTAGCTAAAGAATTTTAGTGTTCATTTTCAAATATCTGTGACTGGTGATTTGTTTATTTATGAACTTAACAATCCCTTGGAGATCCCTTCCTCCCTCCATCCGTATCACCACCAACCTCCCTGCTTTTAAAAAATCACTGCACTCACGACTAACATCCTCATGGGAATGCTCCTGCTCCCACCCCTCCTAGCCTATTCTTCACTTCCTATAGGCAACTTTACCATATATTACCAGACACCAAATAATAAGCCAACTGTAATGACATCTTATAATTCTCTTATCCTACTATTCCACTCAAGAAACTATATATTTACTGCAGCAATGCTTTGTTTTTCTACAAAATTTAACCTAAACATTTTTATTATATCTGCTTAAATCTCTTAAATCTTAGTTTTCTACAAAATGAAACCTAAAAATTGCATTGTAAATGCTTAATCTTTGTTTTGCCTTGAACCCACAAATGACTGCAATTGTAAACTGATGTAATCTTTTTGTTACCACTGTTTTAAAGCTTTGTCTTTAACCTACAAATGATTGAAATTGTAAACTGCTGTAATCTTTTTGTAACCTTTGTTTTGGAGATTTTCTCCCCAGGACTCTATTGAAAATGGGTTCTTATTGGCCCAATGGACTATCCTGGTAAACCAACTGCAAATAAACAAACAAAAATAAATAAAACAATCCCATGTAAGGATATATGTATATATTTTTTACCATTTTTCTTTGGTGTAGCTATACTTTCATCATGTAGTCTGTTTTTCTTCTAATTCTAAAATACTAATTTTTTACTTACTTCAGTGGAACTGTATTTAACTTTAATATACATGTGTTTGCATTTATTGTATGCTGAGCAACTGTCCAGCTACTTTTTAGTTATGTGTTATCTGATCCTGCCATCTGAAGATGCAATTGTTGAAGGAAACAGGCTGTAATACAGATAGGTTCTGTATTCTGCAACATATTTCAACACCTAAAATGTCACAGAATGCAGCACAATAAATCAGTCAGTAACTCAGTTAATACGACACTAAATCAATAAATATCTAAAGGCTCTTATATTCATCCAAAAGGTAATAAAACAAAATGGACCAGGATAAGGTTCTTGTAGAGTGTATACGGTTTGGCAAACAATATAAAATCACAAAATAAATACCATAATTAATGAGACTGATTATGATATACACCACAGATTAACAGATCAGACTCATATGAGTGATTGATCACTAATGTTCAAGGTCTGTGGTACAAACATCCTTACAGAAGGGCATAACAACAACAGGGTGCCAAGATTTGGAAACGTGGCCTGTGGTTCAGTGAGAGCCCACTTAATGCTGTTTAACAGGCACCCAGGTATGTTGTCAAGACCCATGCAGAAAATAGTTTGGGTTTTTGAGAACATCTTAAGAACATATTATTTATTGATGATAGGGATTGTAAGGGATTCTGGATGACTAGCATTGGAATAGATGTTTTGTGGGTGAAATTTGCAGATAATTTGTTTGCTAGTATATTTACAATGGCATCTGTGTCAGAGTTGAGCAGCTGTTAAAAAAAAGTTCAGAGTAATGCTGAGTGTTATTTCTTTGTTTTCTGACATAGTAAAAGAAGAGTTTGTAATTATCCTTCAATTTAGAAGGTAGTCTCCATTTATTCTTTGCTTTACTATTCTGTTTCTTGGTGATATTTTTTCACTGTCCTCAGTCTGAAGAGTTCTAGGTGTACTATACAGTTTAAGAAGTTTTTTCTCGTTTTAAAGTTTATGTCAGTTGATCACCAGAAGAGTTTGCTTTTAAATTTCACATTATATTTGGCTCCCATTGGGACCGCTGGATCGTTGCATTTGTCTGTGTGGGCATAAAACCCCTTAGGCCAGATGGCTGCTATGTCAGGGTCAATGGTAATGATGTTGTAGGTCCGTTTACAGATTTCGTCATATAACAGTGTAAGGTTTGCCCTTTTGAAGTCCTTAAATATGGAGACTTGGCAACAGGGTATATGGTGGTTTGAGAGTAAATGTCACTAGTTTATGGTCCAACTTAATTGGACAAGGTAAGAATAAGGGAGTGTAGTAGGTAGAAGAAATATTGGTGAGAACCAGATCCAGAATATTTTGTCTTCTACTGGGTTTACTCACTACTTGATCCAGGAAATTCCTATTTATCAAATCTAAAAATCTTTGTGCAAAGTCAATAGGGTAAATATGTCCAGTATAAGTCTCTCAAACAAAATTAATATGCCATCGAACAACAAGGGCAGATCATGATCCATAAGGCGGACAGACACATCTTCATCCTTGAAGTTACTAATGGCCTATGCCAATGATTCCAGGTAATGGACAAACAGAAAAGTGGAAAAATTTGTGTCAAATGGGCATGTAAATCTCAAATGAAATATAAATTACTGAGGTGATTCACATAACCCTAGTTTTCTTCCTAAAAGTGATCATCCCATAGTAGAAAACTGCATATTACAGGGTTACATCTATGATTTTATATTGTATGCCAGGCAGTGTACACTTTACTAGGAATCTTATCCTGATCCATTTAGCTTTTATTACCTCAGATTACCCCCTCAGATATTTGCACTATTCATAAAGGGGTTACCTTAGTCAATATCAAGTGTATGAAAAATGGAGTCATTGAATGCTTAAATGTGTACTATTGTTTTTTTTTTCCAGTAAATAGAAATTACCTGCAACATACAATATAGAAAGCACACCCCACCTTGATGGGACTGCTGCATATCTACAAGTCAAGCTCCACTCGAGTAACTCACACGCATGGCCTCAACTTGGTATTTGACATCAACAGGACTTGTTGTTGTGACAGATTTGTGTCCCAGAGACTCACCCATCTATGGAACAGACTCCCTCTCCATGTCAAGCAGGGTACTTCTTTACCCTTTTTAAGTGCAACCTGGATAACTGGATGGGAAGCAGAAAATATACCCCTGGAATTCCACCCATGTCCCTGCTGGACAGGGGCTTTGGGTGCTGACATTTCTAAACATGGGCTAAACTCTTAGCTAGGCTTATAAGGGCCTCAGAGCCAATAGCCTAGTAGCCTCCTATGATCCTATAAGGTTGTCAAGGAACTCAGCACTTATGACACTAGTTCCCTCTCCTTTTTTGACCATTACATGGTATCTGTAGTCAAGAAATCCTTCTACTTGTCACATCTAGTAGCTAAAGGAATTTCATTTAGATTTGAAGTGATTATCCTTCCCCTTTATTCTGCACTGATCAGACTCGACACTCCATTTTATATGCATCTCACTAGGCATATCAACAAACTCAAAAATCCCCAGCGCTCCTAACAAAGAAGATCTCTGGTCTTAAGAACCTTAGTTATCAGGTGATACTAGAAGCTGTGTCCCTGTACTCTGTCTTACACACTCCTGAGGGTGGTTGTGTGCCTCACTTACTATGCTAGTAGAGATTCCATGGTTCTTGACCAACTATATATTACTAAGTGAATAGCTCAGCTAATACTAGAACTAGATCTAAACCTTCATCATCAAATGAACAGAAAATAAATAATGGTGAGATAAGTTCATGAACCACTGCCTCCCCTTCTCTGGAACAAACCTCCTCTGCAGGTTAAACAATGTAATTCTATATCTTCCTTCAGGCTAAACTTAGACAACTGGATGGCTGCTCTCAAGTTTACCCCAAGATGAATTGGCCTGTTCTTCCATGAGAAAAGAAAAAAGCCTGAGAGTGGCTTTTGGCAAAACTACATGATCTTTCCACTAAGTTACCATAAAACTCTTATGAAACCTATTAACCCGTGTTCTGGGATAAACTTTTACTTAAGAATTTTTCCTACATTGATTGCTCCATTTATTAGGCATATTTCAGGTTTGGCCTTCTACCAGTAGAGAGAACTCTATCTGGCACATATATAGCTCATTTAAACTCCCTACTAGATGCATTGACGCCCCTTTGCAGCACTCATGAAAGACCATATCAGGGAACTACTATCTTGGATAGCCAGAAAAAAAACAAGTAGCCATAGCATGATGTTTTGTTTTCTAGATCCTAAAGCTTTCACCATTTTGCTTAGCAATGTATACAATTTTTCTTCTCATCTCTGCTGGCCAGTATGATTCCTGGAGCTGTATGACTTTTTTCTTTGTTTTGTTTTTTTCCATCCTGCAGTGCATTGCACAAGTGACCATCAGCTGCCACTAGTGCCTGTGCTTGTTTACTTGGTCTACCAAGCTCTCCTATCCACCCCCAGACTTTGACCCATGCTGTGGGCCAGTGAGATGATCAAGGATATCATGCTGGCAGCATTTTTCTACTTTAAGCCCTGCTCCCCATGCACATGCCTTAATAACACCCATGGCTAGGTGTGTAATGGTAGATCACCATCTACCTCTCACTTATGCAAGGGGCTTATACTGGAAAGGAACCCTGCCCACCCTGAAGAAGTACTTTGCAATGGTTTTCCCCAGCCTCTGCCAGGGAACTTTAACTCCCTCCTCCCTTCCCACGATATGCACACTGATATTCTCTGCCAGTGCTTCAGACACCTGAGCTGAACCTCATGAACCTGAGTCATCTGTATTGTATCCAGGAATTTATCCCTCTATGCCATGGTGCTGACTGAGTTACAGGACTTTGGTATTGTGATTAACATCAAACAAGTACCGGACTTCAGTTATTTTGGTCATGTGTGAATGGCAAGCTTTCCTTCTTGATTTAGAATCCTTAATATCTCAGCTTTAACCTGAAAATATTATATTATTATAATCTAAGTGGTCACCTTGGGTAAGCATGTGGTATCAAATTTACCCATAAGCCCCTGTCATAGATTAGACAGAATTGACATAATGTGATGGAGGGATCTTACTTAAACATGGAGGCCCCTTATGTTTCCATCTTTCCTGTCATATCACCCCTTTTTTGTTTCTTTTGTTTCTTCATAGTCCTAGAGACTTGTGTTAAGGGTTAGGATAACCCTTTATTTCTTCATTTTATGAGTTAATAATAGAACTATTAAGGCAGCTTTTACAATGAGGTCCATTATCTTTAATATGCACAGTCCATTGTAAGTAAATGTTTTATGCGTATAGTTTTATTAGTTATTATCTTTATCCAAATGTCTTCCTGAGCCCCCTACGTCTGTTTCCTTATTTTGGTAGTTTAGCACTTACTCACCAGGAGAATTCAAAATGTGGTTACTGTGTGGCGATAATTATCACTCATAATATACTCAGGAAATGTGAAAAAGTAACTAATAAGTCAAAAGGAAGGAATTATAGCAAAGAAAACAGATAGTGAAACCATCCTCTTTAGCAATCAAGTTAATTTTGCAGCTGATATACACGCTGTACATGGAGGACATATATTTTTGCACTTTTCTGCCTGAGGTGAACTGGTGGCATTTTTCTGTTTGGTCTCTCACTCTAAATAAACCTTTTAGCTAAATTTGCAGCATACATTTTCATCTGATGGACTCATGCACCTGACTAGCTATAGTGCGCACCGAGTGGTCTCAATAATGTATGTTTACCTCTTTATTTATCTCTTTGGTTTAACTCTAGTTGGTTGTTAGACCAATGTCAAATTGTTACTGCTTTTAAATTTGCACTAGTTTCTCACTGTTTACCTGGATAGAATTGTTTCAATAAATAAAAGTATGCACTGTTTAAAAAAATATTAATCTCAAATAGTAGTCTGTCCTGGAGCCCTGTCGACACTATTAGTGTAAAATAATATCAGTGATGTTGCATGCCAGTCACGGAGAGATGACTCACTCTGAAGATATAGTAGGCCTAGAGTTTGGTGGGCTGGAAATCTTTGGCTTAAGGTCTGCCCCGAGCGTGTGCTCTTGAATTTCATTAGCTCTTTTTTTAACAGAACATATCAGATACATTATTAGGAACGTTTATCCTGCTATCCACTATATTTTGTCAAAAGAAACTTGCTTTCATTGCCTCTGAGACACTGCATCAAACTATTACTGAGCTGCTTCATGTAACCAAAAGGTATGGAGTTTGATTCCTTCCACAACCGCTTGTCTACTGTGTGACTCTGAGCAAGTCACCTCTCCATACAGTGCTACTGGGTTGTCCCTGAAAAGAGAAACTTGCATCCAGATGGCTTATTCAATTAAAAAATATATGTAAAAACAACATAAATGTCCTTCTTGTTTCTGCACATTTCATATTCATAAAGTTATTGCCCTCTTAGAGCTTGTACTTTTCCTTTATAAAGATAATTTCCCACAGTGTCCCTCCCACCTCAGGGGCTACTAAGGTTCCTGGGAAACAAGTGTATAAGACACACACACACACACACACACACACACACACACACACACACACACACACACACACACACACACACACACACACAATCTATTTATCTATCTGTCTGTCTATCTGTCTATCTGTCTGTCTAGCTCCACCTTGTTTCCGCACATTTCGTCTTCACAAAGATACTGCCTTCTCAGAGCTTGAAGTTTTCCTTCACACAGCTGAACATTTCCCACAGTCTCCCACCCCTCTCAAGGGCTATAGCCATAAAGCGTCTCTTTCCTATCTAGCTAATATTACAGGTGAATTTAACTTCTTAATTTGTATTTTGTCTGATATATTTGTCATTGGCTATTCATTCCACCTGAACTAGGTTGATCTGTTTAATATAATTGCCATTTGTTTGATCAGCTTGAAGGAGCTATATTTTGGGGGAGAATATCCTGTATGGTTTCTTTTTAAATGAGGAGCCCCATAACACAAAGTGACTGTTTTGTTACAGGACCTAAACTGAGACACTTGAGGGCCACCCCGAGAAGCCAGGTCTGCAATCCCATTCTCCCGGCCCCCATAGGAGTGGAGATAGGGTCGCCATTTCATCTCACACTGGAGCTGGCAGGTTGGCCTCCCATCCTTCACCCAGCACTGTGGGGATGCCATTCTGTGAACAGCAGCACCCAGGAGACAAGAGACCACATGCCAGGAGGCTCAAAGTGATGCACATTTGTCAGCACCTGGCACCATGGGGAAGAGAGACTGAGGTGTGCTGCAAAATGTGCAGAGATTGGGGGACCCAGGACTATCTCCCCTGTGAGTTTGAAAGCCCAAGGTGCAAGACAAAGAGGAGAACCAGTGTCACAGAAGTCCGGATGAGGGATTGTCTGAGGCTTTGCGGCTCAGCAGAGTTCCATGAGGCTGGGAAAATCTCCTGAGAGGATCCAAGAGCATGTGCAACACTGCATGATTTGGCAGCAGTCAGGAGATATGTAACCCTGGAAAATAGCTCTCTCTCTTCTAGGTAGAAGTTTAGGCCTGGAGGAGGTCCATCCCGATGGAAGTCTGGAAGGGAGACAGAGGTGGAAAGCGACTGGGACAGGACAGCTCCCACCTGGGTGAGGAGATATGGCCCATGCCCCCTCTGGGAAGGAAGTCTGGAAGGGGTAGAGAGGCAGATAGTGGCAGGGCTGGGTAAGGGGTATCAGGCAGAGCTCCCCACAATGGAAGTGCTTAAGGGAGCAACTGGCGGAGAACAGCAGGGCCTGGAGAGATCCTGCCTGGGTGAAAGGGATCAAGCAGAGCTCCCCATGATGGAAATCCTTGAGGAAGCACCAGGGTGGATGGCAGAGGGGCTTGGACAGCTCCTGCCAGGGCAAAGACATCCAACTTCACCCCATAACCGATGGCATCCTTGAAAGATCTCAAAGTCCCCAGAGCTACTCTGGATGGGAAAGCAGGGGGACTCTAAAGCCTTCATGAGAGTGGAGTTGCCCCTCAGTAGCCGAGGGAAGTTTTGGAGGGGTGGACAGGATCAGATGGAAGCTCCCCTGTGAAGGTCAGAGGGCATGAACAATCCGGCATGATTTGGCAGCCTGCAGGAGACATGGAGGTGGTGGAGTCCCCTGACATGGGGGGGCCACAGCTGGGGAAGGTCTTTTGGTCAGGTCGAAGGGGAGGCATGTAGGGGTCGGCCCTGACAGAAGTCAGTAAGGATGCACTGGGCAGATGGGTGTAGGGCCTGGAAACCACCTGCCTGAGTGAGTGGGGTCAGGCAGAGCACCCCATGACAGAAGTCCTGGAGGGAGTGACTGATGGATGGTGGCAGAGCATGGAAGGCTCCTGCCAGGGTGAAGGCATTCAACCTTACCCCATATCCAGTGACATCACCAAAAAATTGCAAAGTCCCCAGAGCTGCTCAGGGTAGGAAAGCAGTGGGACTGGCTGCCCTGAGAAGCCAGGTCACCATTCAGACTGAGCAGTCTAAACTGGGACATTTCTGTGTCACAAAGACAATGTTTGCGATTCCAGGACAGAGACTTGCAAACCGGGACTGTCCTGGAAAAACTGGGACTGTTGGTCACCTTGCCATAAAAAACATTGTTGGTCATACCTTAACTTTATTAGATGTATAGTATAGTCAGGTAGAAATGTGAACTGAACCCAGTTCACACTGTGTGCTGCTCCACACATGCTGCAACACTCCCTGCCTTTTCTATCACAATTTTCTTCTTCTTTTTTAATTCTTTTCTCCATGATGTAGCTGTTATTGTTGTGAATGTGTTCATGTATCTGTACTGTTTTATTATAATTGATTTGTTGATGTTGTATTGTCGTGCAGTCATTGTTTGAAATAACAGTAGCAAGTACTATTGTTTCTTTTATTTTTTAACAATATTTTAAAATGAAATATAAATATTTTTTCAGCTGTATAGCACTGAACAAATCAGGCACAAATCTCAACAGAATTACAGACAAATCCAAAAATAATCAGGGACAATCAATGACACTTTTAAAATATTACTACTATTAATCTGGGACATTGACAGACTAAGAAAATGTGAACTATTTACATTTTCTGAAGTAAAAGAAGTCTATAATTCTAATTATTGTCATTATTTATTAAGTGTAAATTCATCACCTTTTCTCCAAAAGGCACCAGTTTTAGGAAGGATTAAGAGAGAAAGAGATAAAAATTGAGTCAAAATCAGAGATGTCCCCTGAAAATCAAGGATAATTGGGAGGTGTGTTCAGCAGTGCACTTACCTAGTGAACAAACAGAAATAAATACATAGACTTGTTTCTAATAGATTCTAAAAGCCTTAAGTGACAAAGAATCTTTACATGGAGCTTAGCCACACACAAAACCTCCACCTTGACCAGTAAGAAAGGCTGGCACAGCAGAATGTTTCTTGACACTCTACTGTTTGGTTTTTCCTTCCATGAGCAAACTGAAGAACAAAACAAAAAAAAAGATAAAATAAAATTAAGCAATGGATCTGAGTAGATTAAGTGTTTTTCTTTGATTAACAAAAAACAAAACTGTTGGTAGGGAGCATCAGATAAATAGCATTATCAGTAATCAGGTTAATAAGTAAACAGGCAATGTCTCTGCCTGCTCTTGAAGTCCTCAGATTAACAGGAGGGGGATTGCTAATGTTTATTAAAGGCACAGCTCTTAAAGAGTAGGCTTCAGCTGTTTAAGTAAACTGTGCACTCCTCTGTTCTCTACCCAATAATTTGATAAATTTGAGATTGTGGGCATACACTTCAGACTAGAATTATATTATACTCTGTGGGATCAACTGATACCCAATGCTAGTCTCTTATGCCTTTAGTTTTATGCACCTATTTCAGTATACATAGCTAGTATCTAGAATTCTAAAATAAACATTAGCAGAGGTTAGCGTTGTTGCCTCACAGCAAGAGGTTCTCCGGTTCGATTCTCGGCTGGAGCGCCTTCTGTGCAGGGTCTGTATGTCCTCCCTGCGATCAAGTGAATTTAAAGACATGTAGGTAGGTGCGAGTGTGTGTGGGTGTGCCTTCTTTGAAGGCTGGGCACCGGGCTGGCAATTCAACACTGTAAAAATTCACTGCAAATCATTAGCAGACCAGAGTTCTGCTGTGGCGACCCCTAACTGGGAAAAACCGAAAGACAGTTTATTTTCTCTTTGTGGTCCTGTGGCTGCATTACAATGTATTTCTCATGATGGTTACTGAAATGAAATTACTCACAATCAGCTTAAAATTCTCTTCCATATTCATTGCTTATCTGATAAACAAAATGTACCACTACATATTGTTAATTACAAACAAAAATAATTTTGATATAAATATAAAGGAGTTGCTAGAGAAGCAGCCAAGAGGAAATATTTTGAAAAAAATATATACATTTCCTTTCTAAAAATCTTTCCAAATCCCAGGTACACAAAATGAAAGTTTCATTTAATAAGTGCTTTAATTTATAGGTCCATAGATCTGTCAGGCTCAGAGTTATTCCCATGAAAAGGATGCCACTCTGACACACCACTTGTTAACCAGGTATATGGGCAAATGTAAAGAGACACTTCATTGTTAATAAGTGCTCAGAGGATATATAGCAAAACATGTTAAGCCTAGCCAATTACCCCATGTGAGAATCACACCCTGTACCTTGTGTCTGTAAGGTAAACACCTTAACCATTATGCCAACCTCCCACTATGATCGAATATAAACACTGCTGCTGTTTTTGGTGGTTAAGATTTCTTATTATTATATGTATATATATATATGTTTAAAGCATTTGGACTTCATGTTCTATGTGGATAAATCCCAGTTATATTACTCATAAGGTCCACAAGTTTAAAGAAGCTAGTATTTGCATCCACCTGAGGAGGAGGAAACAGGAACATAGCAGTTGTAAATAATGTAACTGTATTTTTGCTCAAAGGATTACATGTAAAGCAGGGAACGTTTTTCTACCGCTGATATTACAAAATCAGACTAGACAAGCTACACTGGTTCTATTAATGGAACTACAACCTACACTTTAATAAAGACCCTTTCAGTGCTTACCATGCAGAGTGAAAAGCTATATTTGCGACTAGTAAGCTTATCATTATTATTATTTTTATTCTAAACATAGTGAAATGCAAGAAAGGTATTAATTTCAGTCTCTTACCAAAAGTTTACTTTATTTATATATCTGGATATGTAGCTTATTTCAGAAAATAAATCCAGGACTGCAATCTTGAAGAGAAGGTAGAACAAACACTGAGACAGCCAGGACTAGGACTATATGTGGAAAAGTGAGCACTACCGTACATACGAAGTTGGCTGTAGCCTGTAGCCATGTACACAATGCAGGGTGTGGTTGTAAGGGACTGCAATGTAGTAAAGCTAGGGTTTGTTGCAGATATTTAATTAAACAGCAGACAGTTTTTCAATATGAATGTAAGTAAAATATTATTGTTGTAGAATTGGAAACAGCAACAGAAGGTCTGTTTATATATAACTGTTCACCTTTTGGAGTGCCATCCATACCTGCAGTACTTCAAAAGACTATAAAAAGTTGATTATAAGGTGTGTCCATAGCTGGCCTTAAACATAGGCTGACTAGGTGGCCACCTAGGATGCCACTCTAGCAAGGCAGTTTTCCAGTAATCTGGATGATGTAGGTAGACCAGGATGGGGTCAGAGGGTGGTGTTGGGGGGGGGGCTGTGGAGACCTTTTGCCTGGGGCACAGTTGACCAAAGGCCAGTCCTGGGTATCATATGCTGCTATTTACCTATATTATTTCCTTGTTACAGGGGTTATATCAGCAGAACATTTGCCTAACTTAGACAAAGTGATGAAAAGTTTGAAAGTTGAAAGTTGCAGGTCTGAAAAAAAACACAGTGTACCTTTTGAAAAAGTAGTACAATAGTTGTGATGTAGCAGATGCACATGGTTTATGACCTGCAGAAACTAAACTAAAAGCTATTTTATAGGCTCCATCTCATGCAGATGTGATTGCGATGAAAACATATTTATATTCCCTGATTTATTGTAAGACATTCTTATGAAGTATGGCACCACTGTTAGACCCTTTGTATCATTTTGCAAATGTGTAAGACAGACAAGAGAAAAATGGAATTGGCATTTCAAATGTCTGAATCCTTGCTACAGTTTGCTGAAGTACATTTTTGTTATTCAGTTGACAGTCACGAGCCCTTCCTGAAATGCTTCACCTTTTGGCATAGGGATTGTGCTTCCACAGAGAATTACTGATGTTATTGAAGAAAGCATTGCTTTACAAAGAAACTCCTGCTGTTTTTTCTCATACACTTATGCCTGTCAAGCACAAATATTCACAAGTAGACAAACAAGCGTTAGAAGTAGTTTCTAGAATTTAGGAATTTCATAATTTGTATGGTTATCTTTTTATTGTCTACAGAGATCACAGACCAATAATTCTTATTTCACAGAAATGAAGCATCTTAGACCACTATTTACTTATTTCTTCAAAAAGAAACCTGCTGGGGTCACCAACATAGCAGTACTGAGAAGTCATAATGAGACCACATAAGGGTAAAATTATTTACAGACAAGCTAGTGAGAATGCCTTAAGTAGGTTAACTGTTTCAGAAAAACTACTATAGCTTGAGATGAATCTGATAAAGTAATGATGTTAGATGTTATGGATGTTGCATCAGTACTCAATACCGTATTAAACCGTGGACAGTCACAATTGCAAGAATACGTTTTGAAATGATTGTTTAAAATATCTGTGTCAAACCTTATGCCATATTATTCAAATGGACTAGAATTAAATATTAGTGATGGTTATGTTTTGCCAAAATCCCTGTGCAGAGTCCTTCTTTAATATGATAAGTGTTGTATGAAGCCCGTTCACGAATGACAGGAAAGAAAGAAATGTAAATATAGCCAGGCCGTATTGTAATGATATTGCATGGGTTGAGATGCTGAAAAATAAGGTAAACATATGAGAAGAAAATGATAAAGTACCACAAAATTTGCTCTTACAGCCATAGTGATGGCCTGAAAAAAATGATCTTAACAGCATGTGGACTATGCTGATAATTCTTTGTAAAAATATTTCTGATTTGGTAGATGTTCATTCAAAGACGATGGCTATGTATGTCATAAACGCCACTGCTTCACACGCAAGCACTGAAAACTGAGACAATATTCAGGCATACATGGTATTCCAGAAACAGTCATGTCTGATAATGCATCATGGTTTAGCATGTGAAATTTTCAAACTTTAAAAAATGGAATATGTCATATAACTAATGCAGCATGTTGTGCTTCATCTGATTGCCTGGCAGGGAAGGCTGCACAGATATTGAAGGAATGAATGAAAACAATAAAAAGTGACAATGGAACATTTTCTAGTTGTTCGCACTTTAAGAATTACAGATGAAAGGTTTACCTCCAGCAGAAATGCCTAAGTCATGAAATCTCAGCTCCATCTTTGACTTGCCCTTTTCCAGATTTCAATGCAAAACTCCAGAAAGAAAGGACAGGCTCAGAAACAGGCATTGATAAGCATACAATGCTGGGAGGTTTTGTGTGCATTTATTTAACTTATTGGCTATTACCAAAGGTAGAATTATTCATCATCTCTGTTTCACTGACAGTCGATTCATCAATGGTCATTGTTGCACCTTCTTAAAATATTCAGAGATGTGGAGCTAATAATATAAAGTACAGGACATATGTTGGATGAAACCCCCATAATATCCTTTTTTTCATATACTTGGTAGATCAAGTATCTATACAGAGTCATTCATGAAAATGAAATGCACTATCATGGTTAGGCAGCCCTACATGAAAAAATGCACTCATGTATATAAATCGAACACCGGCATACATGAGAGCTGGTTTGGTTCTATGCTTTACACTGTAGTCATTAGTTATGGTTCATCTATTTGAAGACATGTCAAGAAAATCAGAGCAAGCTTCACAGAGACTAAAGAGGCTTGCAAACATGGAAAAGCAAGATTCCTTGAGTGATGCAGAGGTTCCAACATGCTTGCTATAAGAAACACCTGATTTACCTGTGGAACTTGTAGCTGATTAATGAAACATGCATCTGCACAGGATGGTGGTATTAGCTGAGAGCAGCCCTTACTTATACATGTAGTTACAAAGACGTACCTTATTTACATTTGTTTACCTCTTTGTCAAAGGCAACAACCTACTTGTCCTGGAAAACTGCAATTAAGCACATTTTATTGAATGTCTAATACCCAGACCTTCTTAGCTTGAAAATTACAATGAATCCTTGAAACAGTAAATTGAAGTTTGATTACTTCTGAAAGTTTTACATTGAAAAATTCATAAAGTTTAAAGTTTTCGAAATGTTTGCTATGGAACCATAGATTTGCTTGCGCTGAACATTACCATCACAAAGAGAATTCTTAGAAAAAGAAAGTGTGTATAGTATCTTGGCTATTAAAGGTGTAAGCCTCCCAAGTATGCACAGTGCAGATAAGTGTGCAATATATAGCAACAGCTATAATAACACAAGTTATTTGTTATATTGAATCCTACTATGTTCATTTAACATGAAACGTTTTAGGAAAGCTTTTTAAAATATATGTGGCACTTTGCTACTTTTCACCAGCTATTACTGTATGTATGATATGACTTCTACAGTGCAAATATTTTGTGAGTTTTAGGTTGTACATAACACTCTGAGGGACCCACTTCTTCAGTCTTTAAGCTACTGTATTATTTGTAGGGTAACAAACTTGAATTTGTGGCTATGATATACTACCACGGGGTTATCCTTAATAAGCAGCTAATACATAAAGATAAGATGTCAACTGTCACAATGTCTGCATGTTTCCATTTAAAAAAATACTTTCTGGATCAAGTGCATGTTACTATCTGAGGATTCAGATACAACTGTTCTTACTCTGATTGTATTATGGCGCGACTACAGTTTTCTCTCTGTCGTGGATACAGGACTATGGATGCCATGGATTCAAAGGACAATCATAAGGCCTTTTTCAGCTATGTTAGGAACCTGGGTGGAAACTCCCACATATGCTCAGAATTAGTCCAAAATGATACAAAAATCACTGAACCCACAGACATTGCCAACATACTGGCAGACAGGTTCAGTGCAAACTTCACCCCCCTCTCCCCCCCTAAAGGAGAGATAACTATCCCAGCAGAGTGTAGCCTCCCAGACATCTCAAATGCGCAGGTGAAAGCTGCTCTCTCTAAAGCTAAAAACACAGCATCATTGGGACCGGATGGTGTCCCCGCTGTGTGCTACACGAGCTAAATGAGGAATTAAACCCGCACATAAGGCAGCTGTTTAATCTCAGACTTACCACAGGATACGTGCCCAAGGAGTGGCGTACGGCAACTGTGGTCCCACTCCACAAAGGCAGTGCCTCTACGGACCCTGGTAATTACCGCCCCATAAGCTTAACAAGTCTAGTCTGCAAAGCTATGGAGAGGATCATAATGGAGCTCATAAACAAAGATATAGGGGACTTGCAGACATTGGACCCGACCCAGTTTGGCTTCATCAAGGGCAGATCATGCCTTTTGAACTTGGTCGACTTCTTCAAAACAGTCACCAAGGCCATTGATGAGGGAAAGGCAGTCCTTACAGCCTACCTTGACCTTGCAAAGGCCTTCGACACAATACCCCACTCAGGTATTGTAGAAAAACTTACCAGCTTAAATGTAAACCCATATGTCACAAGATGGGTTGCAAACTGGCTTAAGGACAGAACCCACAGGGTTAGAGTTGCTGGCGCTATGTCAGACTCCAAGCCGGTCACAAGTGGTGTCCCACAGGGCTCGGTCCTTGGCCCCCTATTGTTCAGCATCTACTTCTCAGAAGTACAGGCCAACATGGGATGACTTTGGCTGACAAAGTTTGCAGACGACTGCAAACTGGGCGCCATAGTGGAAAGTGCATCGGACACGGATATCCTTCAGAAGGGACTCACGGAAACAGATAGCTGGTGCCAGAGCCATGGCCTGAAGTTAAACACCAAAAATGTATAGTCATACCCTTCGGGAAAAACAAGGTAACCCCAAGCTACCATATAGGTGGCAATCCACTAAGCACAGAAGAGGTTATCAGGGACCTGGGGACCCAGGTTGACAGTGGCCTTTCTTTTGACACTCACATTGCTAAAGTGGTTAGAAAGACCTTCTACATTGCCCACCTGATCATGAAGGGATTCACATCCAGATCTAGTGAGGTCATTGTTCCCCTGTACTCTTCACTTATCAGACCAATGATCGAGTACAATGCCCCATTCGGGATGTATCTCACCCGACATCTGCAGCAATTGGAGAGACCCCAAAAGTTCGTCACCAAAAGGATAAAGGGACTCCAAAATCTGTCATATGCTGCCAGATTGAAGAAACTCCAGCTCTATTCAGTTGCATACCGTCTGCTCAGAGGTGACATGTGCCTGACATACAAGGCCATGTCCAACCCGGAATTAATGGACATGCTCCACCTCAAAAAATCCAAATCCACCAAAACCACTAGAGCAAGCGACTTAAACCTTAGCACAGATATAAATAGGACGTGCTGGAGGGATAGATTTATCACTCAGAGACTCCCTATGCTGTGGAATAAAATCCCGATCCATGTGAGGCAGAGCACCTCGCTGGCTCTGTTCAAGAGAAATCTTGACCTGTGGATGAGAGATCATAGGCTTATCCCGGGAATCATCTCTGTGTCACTGCTGGACAGAGGCACAACAAACTAATGGGCACAGTATTTTTTCATATAAGGGGTGGCGTAAGCCACAAAAATTTGGGCTAGGCTTATAAATGCCTTAGGGCAGATAGCCTAGTATAAACCTATGAACCTATGAACCTATGACTATGAACTTGACCACCATCACCAACTTATGCAAAATTCTGCAGCCCATTTAATAACTGGTACTATATATCACCACACTATACCCAGTCCTTTGCAGCATTGACTTTCTGTCTGTTTAGTCATTTATCACCTGTATCTAGTCCTTATTTACCTCATCCTACATGATATGAAATGCAACCCCCCCCCCCACAAAAAAAAAAAGTTGCATGTTTCATTCTTTCTCTTTTGAGCTCTCCTCTCATGTTCATGGATATTTTTTATATCCATACACGATTAATACTTCTTTTTTCTACCTGAGCATGCCTCTTTCAGTTTACCTGTAAATTCTTCTGACTCATAGGCGGATGATCTGTTCTCTTTTAAAACAATAGATCCTATACCATTGAGAATGGTTCTTCCAACACAACTGAATTATCTATGTCATTGTATTTTAATATTATAGTATCTATAACTAATCATTTAAACATCTGAAAAATGTTTTCTTGTTCATAGTTCCATTTCTAGGCTATATCTTGGTCTGGCAGCTATCTTAATAGCAGTTATCTCAGGCATACTAGGTAAAAACATTGTAAAATACTGTGTTGTTCCTAGAAATCACTATAATTCCTAATTGTCTTCCAGAATTGGTATTAGTACAATTGCTGTGTCTTCTTCTGTATCCCCTGATGCAAGAATATGACCCATGTATTTCCAACCTACCAATCTTATTTTGTATTTGTTCTTACACAACTTGAACATATGATGGCTTAATGTATACATGAGCTGTATCAGTCTTGTGTCATGGTGTTTTTGTTTAACCCACACTAACAAGTCACTATTCTTCTTTATAACACCTTCCAACATTCAGTTAATTTTATAATAGCTTGTTGGACTACCTCTAGAGATAATAAAATACCAAATTGTAGTCTGAAGAATTGTTTCCTTCCATGTGGTGCATTAAATATTCAGGTTTGTTTATCTAACTTTATCTGCCATAAATCCCCATTTGCATCTAGTATGGAAAATAATTTTTTGGCCTTTTGAGGCTACTTTCTATAACTTAAGCAATGAGTAATTCTCTCTTTGAATCCAGTTATTCAGATCTTATGGATCAATGCAAATGTATTTTTTCTAACTCTACATATACTGTTCACACATTCTGCTAGATCTAACTCCTTGTCAGTGATATATAATATCTCCACTTATTTTAATCCCTAGTCATCTCTAACTTTAAAAGAAAATTGTACTTTTGTTGCAATGTGTGTCTCCAGCATAATACCAGGATTTGTTTTATGTGATATTCTCCTGACAGACATCTATGTCTGTAAATAAATCAGTGTAAACATGTAAGGTGTCATTGGTATGTCTCAGTATAGTATTTTACATGTCTGTGTGTGTAACTACTTAAATGTTATGAGGTAGTGAATGAACAAAATGTGAATATACTGTAGATACAAGCATGCAGATGCACTTACTTAAATGTTATGAGGTAGCGAATGAATGAAACATGAATGTAAATGCAAGCATGCAGATGGATTTAAATTATGTACATTTGAAATTTGATGGCAACAAGTTTGGAGAAAGAATAGAATCAGATCAGCTGTACCATAAATACAGTTTATACTAACAGACAGCCAGAACATTATCACGAATGAGGTGTCTCAGATCCATCAGACTCAGACAACTGAAGTGCCATAAATGCAAGTGAGCCTGTTGCTGTAGAATCTAGATACACAAACACTATGTATGAATTAAATGACAGTGGTCAAACACAAGAGGCATATTTTATGATAAAAAAAAGAAAAAGAAAAAGCAAAGCGCTGTAGTTGGGGACTCCATTTTAGAACTAGAAAAATGAACGAAAGTCTGGTGCATTAGGAGATGGCACTTGTGAGAGTTATGATATAAGAAAAAAAAAGCAAGTTTTGAAAGATTACCGCACTTTTGCAAAGAGCAGGGAAACATTAAGGTAGGAAGGAATGATGAGTTAAAAACTGGGGATTCAGTGTTGCAAAATGTATGTAATATTCCTCTTAGAATTAAGAGGGATTCGATGATAATAGTAACGTCATACAGAATGCAATATAACAGCTATAAAAGGATGAAATCAGGAAATTGTTAAACAGTTCTAAATCAAGATAGAAATATATGATCATAGCTGTGGGCAACAATGACATAAGGAGAAATCATAAGGACACATTTATATTAGCCATACAGAAAATAATCAGATTGTCTACGGAGATAGGAGTGAACCTCATTTTACAGACATACTACCTTTTTCTATGTAGTCAGGATGCAAAATTCAAAAAGCAAAGAAAATGAATAGACTGCTGTAAAGATTAGAATTTATGAATAGAAACAAACATATTTTCCAGGGATAAAATGTTACTTCAAGGACTACTCTCTTTGCTAGAGATAGATTTCACCTTAGCCATATGGGAATCAAAATGTAGAGCTCAAAAACAAGAATACTGGTTAATTCTTTTTAGAAACATCGATAATTAGACTATAAGAGGTCTATAGCCCAAGAAGCCAGCATTAAATTCTTTCTAGGTAATGCAAGGAGCTCAGACAAAAACTCTTAGACCTGGGAAACATTCCAGTGGAAGAACATACGGATATAGAACATTTGCTGAGAAATTATTTAGTGAAGATAAAAATTGGGTTACTATACAATGATATATAACAAATCACAAGGACAGAAAGGACTCACCTGGGATGTTGCAGTATTTTTAATTACAAATGACTGCCATTATTGGTCTTACACAATGTCTCAGCAGAAATTCTAGCCAGAGACACACATCCATCCATCCACAACCCCTTTTTCTCACTTTTGCAGATGGGTCACTTCAACACTGGCAATCATCTAGAGTCAAAGTTTACACCGCCAGTTGGCTAGCCCTGCTATGGACAGCTTATTACCCAGTACCAATAGTAGGATTTTACAGCAGTCCTATGTTGAAATTGAAAGATCAAGAGAGCTTTGCTACTGAACGTTCAGGTATTATGCCAGGTAGTAGGACATTAATAACTGGCGGTTGGAATATACCACTAGTAACATAACACAGCCTTAGCTCTCAAAACAAAGTGACCAAAACAATGTTATGATCTCTTCTCCAGAATGGATACATACAGCATGATACTTCAGTACTCCTCGGGGCGATACCCTTGATGTTGTTTTTTTTTTCTTCTCAAGGACAGATATAGAGGTAGGTAATAAATCCCCCATGAATCATTAGTCTCTTCTGACCATTTAAGCATTACTTTGCCTTCTAGCTTAAACATAATAACAAGTGGTGAAACAGAGACCATCAAGCCTGTTCTATAAAGCCAGTTATAGTTAAGAACATTGATCTTGTAACAAGGAATTAATAAGATGAACTACTTCAGCCAACTACTGAAGAAGCTGGCACAATATTAGTAAAAAAATAGACACCTTAATAGTGTTACTGTCCCACTTTTGCACATAACAAATATAAAGCTAAAAAATCATCATAAGATAGAATGTAGGAATTGGAGACATTTCTAGGAATATTGTGAATACTTTTGAAAAAATGCATAATTTGTTTCTATCAGCATGAAATACTCTGGGGTATAACACAGTTTCACATAAATATAAAGCGACCTATGAAGAGTTAAGAGAAAGTGTGAAACCAGGCTGACCAAATACACATTATATAACAAAAAACTTTCTTTAGACATATCAAAAACTATAATTCTAATTTTCTGGGCTAATAGTGATGATACCTCAAAGACAGGGGAAGGTTTTGTAAATTACTTTGCTAAACAGATGAAAAAACATAAACAAGGAATTAATTATGATAATCCTTAACCAAGTGGAATGCCCTATTATTACAAAGGAATTAGTTATCAAGTCTTAATAGAATCAGGCCAAACTGCACAGCAAGCTCTAATGGTTTAAATGGGTACATTTTACTTACAAGTATTTTATGGACATTAATAGCTGGTGGTTTAAATATGCACTAATAAGATTTCATAACCTTACCTCTCTAAAGAGACCAAAACAATATTATCACTTCTCCAGAATTGTTACATACAATATGATGACTTCTGTACTCATCAGGGTGGTACTTCTGAAAAGGTCTGTTCCAAAAACTTAGAGAAAAGCTATTAGTATACAAATATGCAAGGCAGTGATTGCCAGTGAACGAGGAAACTATAGATCATTAAGTCTCTCATGCACACTAGGGGGAAAAGTGTTCTCTTGAATTTGTTTATTTTTTTTCTAAAGAGGTTGCATACAGGGACATATTCCAGCATAGCTTTTGTTTAGACAGATCTTGTAGAAAAACATGTATTTATTTATATAGATCAGTTGTACATGCCAGGGACAATATTATAGCTACTGATATAATCTCTCTTGACTAAGCAAAAGCAGTTGATTAAGTTCACCACTATGCATATTGAAAGTTATAAAAAGCTGGCTTATAAATGGATACATTCTTAAATTAATCCAACAATGGTTATATGATAGGGATTCATGTGACTGGGTATAGTGAGTCACAATATTTTTAATGCACACAGCTATTCTCTAAGGTTTTATTCTCAGACCAGTATTGTTAAACAACTTCATGACCACCATTATAACTTAAGTCCCACTCCCATGTTGGTTACAGATGTTTGCAGATAATGCAGAGGTGGTTGTCATGGGACCAATAAGTGATCAAGAAAAGTTCCAAAAATTTGTAGAGATATTACAGGCCAAGGCAGACCATAATGATATATGTCAGTAATAAAAATGTGTTGTTTCATACACTGACCAGTGTAACAAAGGCTATCCCATATGCCATAAATGGGAATATCCTATAAAGCATATGAGATTGCAAGGAGTTCTCAAGTGCTCGTAAACATAGCATTACACTTTGAGTCAAATGTAGATGCCATTGTAAGAAAGTGTTACCTCTTGATTAGGACCATTTTCAGAATGCTACATCTAGTAATAAATGGCATTGATGCCTGTTTATTTAAGAATAATCACACCAGTTATCAATCGTTGTTCTAGTGTTTGTATCTACTCAGTCAATGACAATTAATTAGAAATAATTCCCACACTAAAAGACTGCATTAAAACTGCACTAGGCCTAGTATTCTTAGTTCACAACAAGGAGACAACACATAGTAATAACCTAATTCAATTAAAAAGTTATAACACATACATGAAAATTACAACAAAATTGCAAGATAGTGGATTAAATTACAAATTAACATCCAGGCAATCAGAAAATTTAGAACAATTTAAAACAGCTTTGATAGCTTTTATTGATTCTCAGCCTACAAGGCAAGAACTAAAGGAGCTTAGCTCTTCAATGTCCCATAGTCGCGTCTTGCATTATTAACAACACTGAAACATTGAAGCACTGACTGAGCGAATGTGCTTCAACTTGTGCACTATTTGCTTTACACTGTGAATTGATTTTATCATTCCTAGTTTCTTCCAAATATATCATAATGTAGATCTTCAAGTTCTGCAGTCTGAACAAAGATGATGTGCTTCTCATTTTATATTCAAATATCAGTATCTTTTGAACCAGTCACTTTACTTAGGACAGTGAATGTGGTAACGATGTGCATACAACTATTTTGTCTTCACTTTTTTTTTAATTTTTACCTATCATTTGCCTGCCAGTCATCAAATGTCTTCAGACCTCTACCTGCTCATTCTCTATCAACCATAATATCACATAGTTAGCAATGAGGGATTTTCCATATTCTGGGCAAAACTACCCCCCCAGTAGCTGAAGCAGAGACATAACTAGAGTGGGGTAAAGGGGGAAGATGCCCTGGGTGCAAGCTTTCAGGGGGCATGATTTTCAGGTGCGATGGTGCAACAATGTAGTGTTGGCTTTATAAATGAATAAAAATGCATTGGTGGTCATCTCCAAAATTGTTGAGGCAGGCAATGTGTGCTGATTTAAACACACCCTCCCCTGTCAGTTCTTCCAGCAACCAGGCTATTATCTGGTCTCTGTTCATATTGGTTACAGTAAGTACTTTATCTTCCTGTACCACAGAACTGGTTCAGTGCTCTTTTTCTTGTACCCTTTAGCCATAGTATTTCATCAGGTCTGATACCTCACTTTGTACTTGTGATTAATTGAAAGGTGATATTTTGGTTATTGATTCACAGCATTCTTTGCTGATAGTATGGCTTCTACTCCTACTTCACTGTTTATGTTACATTCTTATCTTCAGTTTAGTAACTTTTTTCAATTTAATAGAGTCAGCAAAAAAACAGCTTGTTTTCATGTTTCTCTTCAAAAGTGTGCAGATTATTTTGAACACAATTATCTTTACTTTTACACACATTAAATATTACCACAGCTTCTGCAAAGCTGATTAAATGCAGCATGCTTCTTTTTGTCATCCTTATAGATATGTCTAGTATACAAGCCTTGAATTTCAAATCCATCATACTCTGATTACACCTCATGACTGTCTTTCTCACTACTGTTACTGACATGATACATTTGCGTTTTGTTCATTTTTGCCTTTTTATTTGACTCACATTTTATGTTCGTCACACCGGTTCTTCTCAGTTCATTTCTGTAAGTCTGTACTTATAGTTTCACTTGCTCTGGCTACATCTATAGTTTTGATAAAATCTTGTTTGCTTCTCTTAACACCCTACCATAGCTTCATCCTTTCTTACGTAATAAACTGTTTTGTCTCCTGTTAATGAATCGTGCAACTTATCAAATTCAGTCTTTAAGTCTATTCTCAAGCTACTGTATCTTCTTAAGTATAAGTAATCTCTTTAAGAACATGTTCCCTTGTACAAAATGGCAAATAATCAGCAATTTCTTTCTGAACTAATGATGGTACCTGTATATCTCTGCTATCTGATATTTTATTTTTCATATTTTCAGTGAATGTAAAACAGTTAAATACATTTTTTCTTTTTCTTCAGAGACATGCATGATGCACCTTTTTAGGTTTCTCAGCTAAGCCACTCAAACTGAGGAACAAATGATGAACATACCAAATATATCAATCTAAAGCTTTCCAATTTCTATTAAATTTCTGGTGGTTTTAGCTGTAGCATTTTTCTAATATGGATTATGTTTCTCTGCATCCAACTATGTAAGCTCTTGAAAGCAAATACATCTCTTCAGTTCTGCAGATTTATTTCTCTGCTGTAACTCCAGCTAGCCATAATGCTGATCAAATAAGACAGAGTCACTTAAGATGTGGTTGAACCTCCATGAGGCCTTTATGACAACCTCAGCAAACGAAATACATTTGAAAACATTATGGAATAGGCATCAATTTAGCCAAGGTAAAATTAATCAGAAAGAAAAAAAAATACTAGAAAGGCATTCTAAACAGCTTTGAAGGGAAATCAAGGATCTTGCAGGAGATCTTTTCAAAAGTCCAGCAGTTCAGGTACAACACTAGATCAGTCCTTGATTAATAGCATCAGAAAACACATAGAAATGTAGGCCTTCTCCAATGCCTGTCTCCAACCTCATGCAACCTATCTCAGTATGACTGACAGCTGAATCCTTAATGCTCCCTCCTTCTCATTTTAAAGCTGTCCTAGCAAAAATGTTCATCTACTCTCTAAACTAAAAATCTTTGTGCTGCTCAAAGATGTCCAAGTTGTACAGTGTCCCTAAAAATATCAAGTCCTATAATCATTAAACAGGTCATACACATTTTCTTCCTCTTTCTCACTACTTGAATTATGCCCTTTATTCAAGCATGCTATCATATATATCATCTTCTTAAAGTCCCCTCTTTCACCTGTCTTCAGTACTTCTGCCCTATCAGAAATCTTAAAAAAGTTGTTTATGAACAGGTGCTAGACTATACTGAAAAGTATGGGAAGTGATCTGTAAAATAACATGAATTTAGTAGTGTAACTGATTTGTATCAGGGTAGTGTAACTTGGCTGCATATATTCTGTTTGAAAACACCATTGTGAGTTGCATTTTCCAATTACAAATATCAAACACCCAATTAATTCCCTCTCTCTGCTAGCTGATAAAAATAGAATGAGATACTGCAAAAAATTACATCATCCTTAGTCATTAGTTGACTAAGGTCAAACGTGAAGATGGTGGTAAGTTTCCCAATCTTTTTAAAAAGGCAGGAGCAGGAATTAAGCAGGACATCAGGTCCACTTCAAATAGAATTATTAAAAAACACTGCCTATGAAGCCATTTAACCTAGCTGAGCATGTGTTATTTAGAACTTTGAGAAGCATACAGTTACATAAATAACTTGGAGCAATCCATAATCTGTACAAATAATAATTACAGATGTTTTACAATACTCATAACTATTTATAGCATCACACACGCCTTTTTTACTAACATCAAGAAGAGATTGCTCACAGGAGCCATTTTTGTGGATTTAAGTAAGATGTTAAAAGTTACATACCCTTTTCTTCTAATGAGAAAACTAAAAAATTATCAGATTTGGTAATAGGTCTGCCAGATGGATTACCAGTTGGTTCAACAGCTATGTCTCAGACTACACCTTTCAAGTTATTTCCAAACCTTCTTCCTTACACACTAAATTTTTTAAGTCAGGTGTAGCACAAGTCAGTATTTGCTCCAATATGCTTTGCCCTTTTTATCAATGATTTAACCCTGGAAATACCTTGAATTAAATAAATAATTTATGCTGATTATCTGCAGCTCTATAAACTGAGTAGGACTACTGATGGCTTTGAAAAAACCTCCAGAGAGAATTGAATCTCCTCTAATGCTGATTACACACCAGCAAAATACCTGTTAATATCAATGAGGCTGTAGACATAGTACAAAGAACTGAGCAATAAATGAAGAATGGAACTAGGATGCAGCTGTACAACTTCTCGAACTGTCCTATTTCCCCAAACCATTGAGCCCAAATACCTTGGGACATGGCTGATTGACAATTTAACTCATAATGTTGGCAAGGAGAATATCATTGTCTCTCTTGAGAAAAAGCAAAAGTAGTAGCCAGAGCCACCATGCTTTTAGTAGTCCTTTTAAGCATCTTCATTTAGAGTACTGCCTCTCACCGACCAATAAATTAGATACTAATACTTTCCATTACTCACTTTGTCCTCAAGCTCAAGGGAGTTTAAGTATGAAAAACATTCTTTTTCTTGTCAGATAAAAAAATCCCTTTTCCAAAATGGCACCAATTAGCTGGATTCTGCTGCATCAAAGTCCAGAGTGAGATTAAAGTGCAAATTTTAATTCACAATTAGATATAAAACTGCAGCTGTTATACAGAAAATGGCTAATGATGTCCCCTAACTGCTAACCCCGTAAGAATTATAAAAAGCCAAAACAATTGTTCTACCAGTTTTAACTGTCTCCTATGGTCTGCCTTGCTAGTAACTCACACTACAAGCTATATGAATAATCAATTTGTTTAGTTATATTGGCTGGCTCAGTGTTACATTGATGTTTCTCTAAAGATCAAACATTATATGCTACTTAACAACGTGTTGAATATCCCCTGCTATAAATTATTAAGTCTGCTCTTTTCTGTGTAAACTGTTAGAGTATTCAATTCTGTATTTGAAAACCATGCAAGCAATCAAGCTAACTATGGTGGTTTGCTATTAATTACTGCTGCCTGCCATTGGCAGTATCAGTTTTAAATCTGAGCAGATGATACTGCAAATTATAAACAAATAAATAAATAAATCCTGTCTAACATCCTGACAAGTGACTCCTCTCCCAAGTGCAATATTTGAGAAAAGATTTGAAAGGTATTGGAAATTACTGACTTCATTTTTTTTCTTATTTGTTTTATTTCTTTATTTTCTTGGTTGTAGTCATTCATGAATTTGCCACATTTAGCATTGATAATTGCTTTCAGAAAGATTACGACTAAAATGCTATGATTTGTTTTGCTTTTTTTTCTTAGTTGCATGTATTGGTATAAATGTATTGCCTGATACGTATTTTTGGGAATTTGTATAATGCTTAAGTACAAGTCTCTTGAAGACTTCACTCATTGCATTTCAACGTAACTGAAGCATTTTGACCTCTTATAACAGTTTAAAATAGTTTAAAAATCTACCTTTTTAAAAAAGTCTTCTCACATGTGCAGAGGTTAAGTTACTGCAAACAGAGGTGGTCTGAAAATAGGAAGATAAATAACTGCGTGGTTTGCACAAAATACCAAGGTGAATTAGGCATACCTGGAAGTAAATTTGAAATTGCATATTGAACAGTGTGTGGAAAAATGTTACAAACAGCCTTGATTCCAGACACTGTCGGAACATTTTATTTAAAGATTTCATTCTGGTGTGTAGATATACTGAGTTAATGTGCATCACCACTTCTTCACTGATTTAATTGCCTGTGTCTTATTTTGTTGCCATGGTGATTGCAAGATTTATAAGAGCATTTCTTTTTAGGCATGAGAAGCAGTACATTAGGTACTTTTATCTTGGCAAATATCACTGTTTCTTGAATTAATAAATTACATTAAGATGTTCTTATTATCTTAGTGCAATAAGAAGCAAACCTTTAAATAAATAAAAAATAAAAAAAAAACTAAGATAATGAATAGCACACTAATAAGATATGCACTCTTTAACCTAACAGAAATGATGCACATGTATATAAAAATTACAATGCTTATGCAAGCAAGGTGTCATAAGAAATATGCAAACCTAAAACAAAAATTGTGAAAATGTTATACCGATGAAATGACATTCATATAAATTCTGTTAAATCGTACATATCTTTTGATATGCAGGCAGTACTATTTAACTGAGAGAGGTTAAAAACTAGCGAGATTTTTATTAAATCACATTCACAGTACTTTAAAACATTTTAACAGTTGTAGGGGAATTATTTCAGATATTATCACTTTTTAATTTAAATTATTTTAATGACTTCACTGGTATTGCTTTCTTAGAACTACCTCATAGCAGGGATAAAATCAGTAAGGATAACTTTTAGTTTATCATACTCTGATGAATATTCAACAACAACATTACTTTTTTGGGCTAAGCTGTTCTGCTCAGCGATATACAAGAGCACACATATTGGGCCATGTGTCCCACTGCTGTTAAATTGATTGAATGGCATATTTGTATCTTCCATCACTTTCTTCCAACATTGTCTGCATAAAATGCAACAAAACACTGTCTCCAAAAAACTAGCCACTGAAAGCACTCTCCTTTAACTTCCATTAGAAAAGTGGTCACTTACTGACCTAGACCTTATCTCACTGACTCACTGACTGACTGACTCACTCACTCACTCACTCACTCACTCACTCACTCACTCACTCACTCACTCACTCACTCACTCACTCACTCTTTCTTTAATAGTTTGTTATGAATGCTTTCCCAGTTCACTGGAACACATCGGGCAAAGTGTTAGTAGCACTGAACTATTGCGTTCTAGTAGTGATATACAGCTAGCTAGCAATTCAGAGATATGCAAGAACTGCATGGAGCAAAAGCTCTTTAGTGACATATTTGCATGTCTCTGAATCAAATACCTAATGCAGTTGGAACAATTATTTTAAATAATAGCCCACTTAGTGCTTTTGCAAAGGCACCTGCACACACAAACTCTCACACACACACATATACACACACACACACACACACACACACACACACACACACACACACACACACACACACACACACACACACACACACACACACACACAATTGGATACAGTGCAATGACCCCTGCACAGACACATAATTGGATACAGTGCAATGACCCCCTGCACGCGCGCGCACACACACACACACACACACACACACACACACACACACACACACACACACACACACACACACAATTGGATACAGTGCAATGACCCTGCACAGACACATAATTGGATACAGTGCAATGACCCCCTGCACACACACACACACACACACACACACACACACACACACACACACACACACACACACACACACACACACAAACACATCGAAACTCCTTTGTAAAAGGTAACCACTACACCTCTTTATTTTCACTCATACCTCCAACTTTTGCTCTCTTCCTGAGGAAAATTTATTTGAAATCTGCTTGGAGTATAAAAGTAACTATGCAGACACTTCCAAGAAAAAAATCATAAACCTTCTGGACTTTGTTGCATACTTGGAAGCCATACATATGTACTCCTATTCTTACTTTCTAAATTGCTTTTCCAAACTCTCTTCCCAATCACTTCTTACGTCTGTTATTGATTCTTATAGTTATCATGGAATATTTTATATGCTCTTCTAACTATCTATTTTTAACAGCTGTTTCTGTTCTACAGTCAAGTAAAAACTTTACCAGAGCAAGTCTTTCACTTAGGATTTCCCTATCCCTTTCTGTTTGCCTATACTCTTATATAAATCCCTGGTAGGGAAGGACCCTGTGGTCCAAATGTCTTCTTGGCCTCATCCAACTCTATTACCTTTCCCTGCCTAGTTATTTGTTTACAAAACCTTAGTTCTTTTGTCAGTTTTCTCCAGAAAATTCCAGCCTCCTCCTGCTTATTTTCTGTACCCCTACTTGCAGTCATTCCTTATTATCAAAATCTCTTTTCTCCATTCTTGTGATACTTTAGTTCTTAGAATACTTTCTGTTTCTTTATAGATATGATATTTTGTATGGTTGTTATTATTCTCCTTAGGGATCTGAATCCAAAATTATACTCTCCCCTTATTTCTTGAACTTCCCACCTGCTTCATCATTACTTCTTTCCACTTCGAATTATAAACTCTTGTTTTTGTTATGTATATGAGCCTTAACTGTATATCTCTAAAATATCCCGTCAAATCAGGTATTCCTAAGCCACCTTGTTCTTTTGAAAGAATCAGCTTATTCCACTCAATTCTTGCTCTCTTACTCTCACAGATAAATTCCTTCAACCCTTTATTAATTAGTGTCTACAATTTCTCTTTTGTTTGATAAAAATATGCCTGACTAAAGGGACTAAAAACATTTTCACTAGTTGTATCTTACTATCAATATCCATAAACATGAGCTTCCAGTTTCTCAGGTTTTGTATTAGCTTTTGTTTAGTTTCTTCCCACATACCCTTAGCTCCTATAACAGAGGCCTTTTTGATTCATACTCTTAAATGCTTCATCTTATTGTGTCCCCACAAATATAGGTACTGAGCCAATTTCTGTGTGGGTACATAATTTACAGCTATTGCCTTTGTTTTATCTTTACTAACTTTATATCCCAAAAAGACTTAAAAAATGATCAAAATGTTACAGAACATCAAGATGGCCTTTTCTGGATTTATCAGGTACAAATTAATATAATCTGCAAATAAAGGAAACTTTTCTTGATTGCCATACCAATTATATCCTTGAATTTCTGGGTCCTTTATTTTGTTTTCCAATTGCTATAAATATAAAGCAAATAACAAAGGGGAAAGGGGACACCCCTCCCTGGTTCCTCTGTTCAAGACAACCTATCAGAGAGAAACCCATCCACTTTATTTCTTGCCTCATTTCTTGCCTCTGATCCTTCATATAGCCTCCTAATTAACTTTATTGTTGTGTCATTGAATGCAAATACATCTATTGCCTCACTCATAAAATACCAGATTATTCTGTTGTCTGTTTTCTCTGCATCAAGATCCACCAGCAACATTATTTTCTTACATTCTGCTTCCCTCTGAAAAATCACTGTTCTATTAATGTTGTTAAATGTTTGCCTTCTCCCTACAAAACCACACTGGTGAATATCTAACAATCTTGGCAATACCTTTGCCATTCATATAGCTACTGTACACATGAAAACTTTATAACTATGGTTTAAAATGTAAATGGGTCTATATTTACCTGCGTCTGATGGGTAGTTTCCATCTTTGGGCAATGCAGCCTCCACAACTTTCTTCCAAGATAATATCAGTTCCCTCCTTTTAGAATACTGTTAAGCATAATCTTCCAGATTTATCATGTTCTTCCCTCCTAACTTCCAAAGTTCCTGGAGACTTTCCTGCAGATTGATAATACATCACCATTTTATCTCAAAACCTCCTATCTTAATGATTGACCCTCATCCATCTTAAACCTTGACATAATTAAGTTTTCCATAAATGCTTCCATTGAGGCTCTTTCCTGATTTCCATGTCTCTCTTCTTTATACAAATCGTTATAGAATTTCTGAAATATCTCTAAGATTTCTTCTATTTCCTGAATTGCTTTTTGTTGGATAAGCTTTTTTATTTCCTCTCTGATTTGTTCTATTATCCAAACATGTATTTGATCCTCCAGGAAAACAAATTTCTGAAGACAGCTGGAGACAGTAGCTTGAATCTCATACCTGCCCCTGATTACTGAGATAAATTTGCTTCTCTTCAGCCTGGTGTACAGTGAATAATCATTTTCCACAAACACACTGCTATCTCATTTTGTAATACGTTTCCCTTCTGTCACAGTTTTGACAGGATCAACTCTTTCTGCTGGTATGATTGCATCTTTACAAATTAGCTCTTGGCTGCTTTCTCGTGGTCATGTTTGGCACATACTCTCAATGTATCCTTTCAGTTAGCAAATCCTGTTGCAAAATACTAGTCCAGTTGCTTAATTGTGCTTTCATAAAATTAATACAGTCTGTTCCTTCCAGTTTCTCTGGTACAACAGAAAATCTCACATTTTCTCTCTGTGTTCTGTCTTTTAACACTCCCATTTTTTTAACTGCTTATCTTGAGAAGCCTCATGCTCAGACAGCCTTTTCTACATTTTTACCTCTGACTTTTGCAGTTTTATCAGTTCATCTTGTGAAGAAATTAGACACTGTCATCCATGTGAGCATGCCTGGCTGACGTTTTGCATATAATTTCAGATTGTCCTGTGTATTGTATGCCAGCATGATTAGCCATGATATTGTAAATAAGTTCTTACATGTTGATTTATGATCTGTTTAAACAGAATGTTTTAAAGACTTGAACAGTGTCCTTTTACATTTATAAGTGTGCATGTTTGTGAAGAGAGATTCTAAAGGCAAACAGTGTCAGATTCAGCTGATCGGCAGATGATGTCATCAGAATGTTGACAGTTGCTATATGCTACTATCAGAAGCTTAAAGACAGGAAATAACTTTTAGAAAACAGCTGTTGGTTGAATTTAAAAATATGAAATGAAAATTCGAACTGGAACAGTTGACAGTTGAGCTAGTCTATAAAAGGGCCTGCTGAAGACAGTTACAGCCTGTTAACAGTTGTCAGTGGCAGAAGTCAGTCACCAGCACTCAGTTACAGTTGTCAGTTGATCAATGATGTACTGTGCAGTGGATACACAAAAAAGGACTCACCAAGAACTGTAAGTCTGCCTTTGCTCTGTTGTAGTAATTTAGTTTAGATCAGGGACAGTGTTCTTTTCTTAGTTAGGAAATTATAACTAATCAGCTAGCTGAGTTAGAGTTTTTCAGAATGTTAGATCTCTGTCCTACAGTATTGATTTAAGTTTCTTGGTGATTGAGTTCTTTTTTTTTTTATTGGGAATTACTGTTTTATATTTTAATCCTTTTTCTCAGTATTAAATATTTTATTGACTTACATTGTGGCTGGACAATCAGTGTTTTTCTTTAGTAATTGAGAATGTTTATACTTGCATTAATCACATCCCAGGCCACTCAGAAAGCTTGGCTGCTTAGGTCCTTTGCTCCTGTTTGTTTTAATGTTTAATTTTCATAATTGGACACCCCTTTAAAGGGCACAAAGACACTCAGATTGGTGGCAGCATTAACATATAATTTTGGGGAAGGGACACAGCTGGAAATCTGTGTCAGGCTTTCCCACAAGTGTTTGGATGTGTGAGATTTAATTTATGTAAGTGTGAGTGTATCAAAGGTCTTAAACTCGGACACATTGCTCTGAAATGTGTAAGGAGTTACATTAGGTGTGGGCAGAATTATACAGTCCAGTCCCAGGCTATAGATCATGTTCCTGTTGTACTCTTATGGGAAAATTGTGAAATATTACTCCTGTTTAAGTGACAGTCTCACACTGGAGTCAGTAGTGAGGATTAAAACTCCTTAGTTACTGACCCAGGATAGTGGGAGACATCACATTAATTGTTGCTGTCCAGTGGGATATTATCTGGACATCACATTAATTGGTGGCAGTTCAGTGGGATATTAACCATACATCACATTAATTGGTACTAGCAGTGTGGGATATTTAATTGGACTTCTGTACCTGTGGGTAGTTGTCATTAGGGTGGGCACTCTTGACAGCCACAAAGTAAACATACAGAATCTCAGTTCACCACAGTTTTATTTATTTTAGTTAGTCAGTCATGGATAGCAGGCAAAGATGTCAGCAGAAGACTAGAGTAAGCTGACAAGGAACCAGTTGGCCAAGGAGTGTAAAGCCAGAGGACTGGTACATGTCAACCTAACTAAGGAAACAATAATTTCAGCCTTAGTTGCAGCTTCAGCTCAGACCAGCAGTTTGGAGGATATCCAGTTTGGTGTTGGGGATAGGCAGCCTGCTGAGACAGGACAGTCCACATATTCCTCATAGGAACTGAGAATCCATTTAGAGTTAAAGAGACTGGAACTGGAGGTTGAAGAAAGGGAGAGAATGTGATGTCTGGAGGCTGAGGAAAGGGTGAAGCAGCGCTGATATGAACTGGAGGCTGAGGCAAAGCAGTGTCTATATGAACTCGAAGCCAAACAACTGGAAACTGAAGAGAGAATGTGCTTGCAAGCCCAACAACTGGAGGCCAAATGACTGGATGTCAAAGAGAGAATGAGACATTTAGAAGCCGAGAAAATGAGAGACAGTGCTGGCATGAAGTGGAGCTTCTCACCTTTTGAGAGGGTCATGGAGGTAATGGGGCAGGGAATAACTGGATCCCAGAACTTGTAAAGGTCAGTAAACTTTTTCCTCAATACAGGGATGGGGATGACTTTGATAGTTTTATTCATATATTTGAGAGGGTATGTAGACAATATGATGTTGATCATGAGGTCTGGGTTCAACTCCCTTACTCCATGGTAAAGCTGTTCAGGCCATGTCAAAACTGAATGCTGTAGATTATTTGAATTTTGTTAAAGTTATAAATTGTCTTCTAGATTGTTTTAAACTTAAACCAACATGTGAACTTATAGAAAAAAGTTTTGTGAACACAGACGCAAGGCAGATGAAAGTGTACTTGATTATATTGCTGATTTAAGTATTTACTTTCACAGATGGGTAAGTGGGTGTCAAGTCACCACTTTTGAGGGACTGGCAGACGTTTTGGTGAGGGAACAAGTCCTCAGTACATTGCCTGGTGAAATGAGAATCTGGTTAGCAGGCCAAGAGTATAACTCTGTGGAGGAGGTGGGGAGAAAAGGGGATCTCTACTTAGTAAGCAGAGCACTGATGCATAAGAAAGGTATACCCAATGCTGCACATGGTCATAGGAGAACCCATGGGGGGGGGGCAGTCTAAACCACTCCAACAGAGTACAGCAGTAACAGGGGAAATTACTAGTCCAAGTATATGGTTAGGGATTAGATGTTACAAGTGTAACCAGAGGGGCCATATAGCAGTTAAATGTCCATCGAGGCAAGGTGAAAAACAGAGGGTGAGGGAGCCATCAAGTAGTGTTGACAAACTACCAATGATACTTTGTTTGGAAACAACAGGGGTGCTAGTCTGTCACCAAAATCTATGTCCTATCTTAGTAGATGGTAAACGGGTAACTGCTAAGAGGGACACAGCTTCTGGTGTAACCATTGTAAGGCCTGCAGTGGTTAGAGAAGAGCAGTACATGCTTGGATAGCCCACTCCAGTCAGAGCTTTGGGAGGGAACCCATTCCAAATACCTTTGGCTCGGGTTCATCTTGACTGGGAGGGTGGAAGAGGAAGCAAGCAGGTAGATGGGTTTGAGGATATTCCTGCAGCTGTCCTGATAGGGTATGACTTTGATGATGTAGTACCTTATGTACATGCAGTGACACACAGTCAAGCTTGGAGATAGGCATGTATGTGCGGTAGCCTGGGGGATACCCAAACTGATCTCATACCTGAAGCTGGGACTAGTGTGGTGGCTGTTTCAGAGAAGGAGCTATCCTGTAACAGAATGTCAGAAAGTGAACCACAGCTGCTGGTAGGTACTGATGTTCCCTTGGACATGGTGACTGCAAGGACACAGATTAGTGATAGTATCCAGAGTGACAGTGAGGTACAACTGTCAGAAGTTACTAGGCTTTCTGCAGAAAAAGAGCTTGGGAGGATCACAAATGTAGAGTTGAGAAAGGCTCAAGTTACGGATCCTACATTACAAAGCTTGAGAGAGACAGTTAAGGAAGCAGCTGAGGCTCAAGGAAGAGGAGAGTCTGTATACAGGAACAAAGGTTTGTTGTATAAAATGTGGATTCCTGGATGTGGATTAGAAAGCAAAGTAGTGCGGCAGTTGGTAGACCCTACAGCCTACCATCTGACACTTCTAGCTATAGTCCCTAATGTTCCTTGTGCAGGTGATATTAGAGTAGAGAAGGAAGGTTTCTTGTATAGAAAGTGGACTCCTAAGGGAGGACCGGAAGGTGAGGTAATATGGCAGTGGATAGAGCCAATAGCCTACCATCTGCTACTTCTAGTTATAGTCCCAATATTCATTGTGCGGGTGATATTGAGGCAGAGAATGAAGGTTTACTATATATAAAGTGGACTCCTAAGGGAGGGGTGGAAGGTGAGGTAGTATGCCATTTGGTGGTGCCTAGAGCCTACTGTCTGCCACTTCTTCCTATAATACCTAATATTCCTTTTGCAGGGGATATTGATGTAGAAAAGGTGGCAAATGCTTTGCTAGAAATTTTCAGCAAGGTATGTTTTCCAAGGGAGATACTGACTGATCAAGGTGCTAACTTCATGTCAGACCTGCTGACTTGTTTGTGGAAGCATTGTGCGGTGAAACATTTAGAGACCAACCCCTACTATCCCAAAACTAATGGTCTTGTGGAGAGGCTAAACTCTACATTAAAGACTATGGCACTGGCATTTGCAAAGCAATTTAAAAGGGTGGAGTTCATCATTAAACCTAGTAAGTGCCATGTAGGTATGGCAGAGGCCACTTACTTAAAACACAGAGTGGGGAGTGGTAAGATTAGGCCAGAACCTGTCAAAGTGGAAGCTATTCAATCATGGCTATTTCCTGTTACTAAAAAGCAAGTGAGAGCATTTTTAGGGACAGCAGGGTACTGTGGAAAATTTGTGCCCAGTTATGGTGCAATGGTTGCACCGCTTACTGTATCCCTTACTGACCCAACTAGGGCAAATAAACCGGATAAGGTACTGTGGACCATAGCTTGCGAACAGGCATTCCAAAAACTTAAGGAGATTTTGGGAAGACCCCCTATGTTGGCCTGACCAGAGTGAAGAGTTTGTTGTGCAAATGGATGCTTCGGATTGTGGGGTGGGGGCTGTACTCAGTCAAGTTTCCTGATAAGGAGAAAAATGCTGCAGTGGGGTTAATAATGCCAATGCAAATGGATTTCCCAGGAGAGGAGTAGGTTGATTTTCACAGACAGACCAATTTTTCTCAAGAGTCATTTTTCAAGGGTTACTTGAAAACAGTGCTTGAGTCATGGGGAGAGGAATGTGAAGAAATTAAAAACCATCATCTATGCTAGTATGCCTGGCTGCAGTTTTGTATGTAATTTCAGATTGTCCTGTGTATTGTAAGCCAGGATGACTAGCTATGATATTGTAAATAATTTCTTAGATGTTGATTTATGATGTTTGAACAGAATGCTTTAAAGACTTGAACAGTGTTATTTTACATTTCTAACTGCAAGTTTGTGAAGAGAGTTTCTAAAGGCAAACTGTCTCATTCAGCTGATCAGCAGATGATGTCACTGGAATGTTCACAGTTGGTATGTGTTACTGTTAGAAACTGAAAGACAGGAAGGAACGTTTAGAACACAGTTGTTAGCTGAATTTAAAAATATGAAATGAAAATTAAAACTGGAACAGTTTATAGTTGGGCTAGTCTATAAAAGAGCCTGCTGAAGACAGTTACAGCCAGTCAACAGTCAGTTGCCAGAAGTCAGTAACAGTTGTAATTTGATCATGGATGTACTGTGCAGTGGATACCCAAAAAGGACTCACCAAATACTGTAAGCCTGCCTTTGCTCTGTTGTAGTAATTTAGTTTAGATCAGGGATAGTGTTCTTTACTTAGTTAGGAAATTATAACTAATCAGCTAGATCATTTAGAGTTTTGCTTAATGTTGAATCTCTATTCTATAGTATTGATTTAATTTTCCTGGTGATTGAGATCCGTCTGTTTAATGGGAATTACTGTTTTATATGTTTAATCACTTTGCTCATGAAATATTTTTTTAACTTACATTGTGGCTGGACAAACTTCCCAGGATACTTTAAAAGCCTGGCTGCTTAGGTCATTTGCCACTGTTTGTTTTACTATTTCATTTTCATAATTGGACACCCCTTTAGAAAGGCATGAAGACACCCTGATTGGTGGCAGCATTACTGTATTATTTTGGGGAAAGGACACAGCTGGCAATTTGTGTCAGGCTTTCTCAGAAGTGTTTAGATGTGTGAGATTTAATTTATTTAAGTGTGAGTGTATCAGAGATCTTAAACTGGGGCACATTGCTCTGAAGTGTATAAGACGCAGTTACTTTAGGTGTGAACAGAAGTATACAGTCCACTCCCAGGCTATGGAGTGTGTTCCTGTTGTGCTCTTAGGGAAAAATTGTGAAATATTACTCCTGTTTAAGTAACAGTCTCACAGTGGAGTCAGTAGTGAAGATTGAAGCTCATTAGTTACTGACCCAGGATAGTGGGAGATGTCACATTGATCGTTGACAGTCCAGTGTCGATATTATCTGGATGTCACATTAATTGGTGGCAGTTCAGTGAGATATTAACCAGACATCACATATCTAAATAGCTTTTGTTATTTCAATTGATATATTCCTTCAGTGTTTCATTTGTTTAAGTACCTTTGAGTACGTTCAATTTACTTTTTCCTCTAAATTGCTTGAAACCATCTCTTGTACCAAAGCAGAAGCTTGAATTGCTTTTTGCAGAACAGCTGCGGAATTCTTTCAAGTCACTGTTTTCTCTTCACTTTTTCTGTTTGATTTTTTTTGTCAGGTTTTCTAAATTTCTTCTTTGCTGGCATCCAAGCAGTATAATTATTAGCCAGTAGCTGAAGCTTACCCAAGCTGACAAATTCATTGGTTCTCTTTCCTCAGTTTAATTTTTTTACAGTGGAAGAGCTGAAATTAAGCTGTTGATCAGTGTGTGGCCATCTTAGAATTCCCAGCTTATATTCTACCTTAATCTTTCTAGATCTGTAAAATGTATTTGACACCATATCCCAAGTACTTATAGTATTTCTCATAAGGTTTGGCAGCCTAGGACTGATCATCACAAAAATAAAATGGTTCAAAATGTATCTCTCTGACAGATACAAGTAGTAAAATGGAATGAGACCTAGTCCTCATTCAAATCCACTGTTATTGGATTTCCTCATGGCACAGTTATTGGTCTACATTCATTTAATATAGTTACCAATGAGATGTTGCCTAAAAACAACCTTAATTCAATATATGGGTGATATTATGTTAATATACTCAGCACTTAGTTTCACTGAACTTTAAGTAAATACCTCATTTTCAGCAAGCTCAAACAGTGGCTCAGTACCTCTCAGTTAATACTAAATGTCAGAAAGATTAAACTAACCCAATTCACTCTTCTTCTTCTTCACCCCCCTCACTGTCATTCTTACAGATGTTCCAGTGCCCCATGTCCTACGCTGGGTTTACTAACATTACAATTCACTCCAAGTCCAATGCCCAAATTTACAGCATGTCATTGAATAATCTAAGGAGATCCTGTGAGGGCCACTATCCATCTTCTAGACATGGGAGTTTACATATGACCTACCCACTCCCCTGTACTTGTTGACACACATCTGAGGGTAACTCTACTCTTCTGGACCAAGCCATAGTCAGTGCTTTACTCCTCTATGCTACCAGAGAAGCAACCCTGTTCACTGTTTAAGATATGTCACCTTCAGTATCTTTCAATAACACAGTGATAGAATAGTTGACCCAGACCAAAATTTTAAGCATCATTATTGATGATCAGCTAAAATTTGCTGTCAATATTAACAGCTCAATGACAAAAGCAAATAGTAAAGTCAGAGTGCTGAACATGCTAAAACATGTTTGCCAAAAACAAGATTACAGACCCCCAATCTGGCATTACTTCACTTTTCTTTTTGGAAAGATAACATGGTTCTTCCAGTGGCTCATCACACACCACAATCAGCCCCATACCTAAGAGGCATTGTATGCACATATTGTGCCTTGTTATCTTCAAAGTCCCAAGCATTTGATATACATCCCCAATTCTAAAAGATCCACAAAATCACAAGTTACAAAAAAAAATTGTTACAACAAAACTGTAAAATTCTACAGCCAGTGTATGAAATGTCTACCTAAAATTCCAGTATAAACTCATGCATAAAGCAAACAAATGTCCAGCAGTTGACAATGTTGTCTGTAGATACAAATCACCCAGGGAACTCCAATCACAATATCAAGCTTAAGTTCAAATCCAGAAAGTAAAATCACACAACCAGCAGGGGTTATACTCTGTATATTTTGCAAAATTATGGAACTCAATCCTTCCCTATCTTAGGGCAAAACCAGCTATGAATATATTCTTACAGAAGTTAAAATATTATCTAGATAGTAACTTGAACTATATCTGCTCTCACACAACATCACAACTTTTAAAACAGACTGCATTACTGCCAAAGGAATCTAACATACTACAATTTGTCATCTGATGGCAACTCACCACTGGAGTAAAATTCTACTTCATTACTCCTACCACTCTTTAGACTTTTGATTCCTCTTTCCCTTTTATAACATATTTCTTGTCAGCTACTAAATATCTCTATCTACAATTTCTAACACTTGAAACTATAACGTTCTGCATATGCAGTCTTATTTCTAAATTCCATCTCTCCTAAACTCTCCCCTTCCTAAATGAATTTGCAGCAACTTTTTGTCAGTATGAAAACAGGAGCATACTAGGCATGTGATCCCAAAGATGCCTTGCCATACACCTTTAAGCAGACAAACTGAAATGTTCTTGCCATCCTTTTCAGACATTTTATAATCACCTCCCAATACAGCAATATCAGTGTATATAGAGATGTTATAATTTGTTGGCAAACTATAGATTGTCCTCACATACTTATATATATATATATATATATATATATATATATATATATATATATATATATATATATATATATATATATATATATAAAACTACTGTTTTGTCAGTATTATTATATATTTCAGTAGGTTATTTCTACAGTTTTGTCACTATTTTTCCTTGACCTTATTTGTTGAGGTTTCTCCCTGAGCTCTGCTATAAAATAACTAATAGCTCAGTCAAACTATAACAGCTACCAAAATGGTCATAAATAAATACATAAAATAAAACAAATAAAATAAAACATGTAGTTTAGTTTGTAGGTATTTTTTGTGTTATGCCTAGCATACATATGTATTAATCAAGTTAGCTCTTTTTTATTCGCTCATTTGGATTTGAAGTAACATTTCTCTCCTCTACCTGGGAATGCTCCTCCTCCCATCCATCTTAATCTCCTCCCACTACTCCTTCTCCTCCGCCTACTGCCTTACCCTAGCTCAGATATGCATTCTGAGTGTCACATACCATAAAATGTATATTGCCTATGTAGGGTTCTACTACTGATGTAATGTAACTCTATTGTATTATATCATGTTTGACCACTGTTTGTAGAACATACTGTATTTTTTTTTTTTTTAGGTTCATAGATTAGTAGTAAGCTAACTGCCCTTGCGAGCCATTTTAAGCCTAGCCAATTATCCCTCGTGAGATTCAAACCCTGAACCTTGTGTTTGTAAGGCAAACACCTTAACCATTAGGTCACCCTCCCAACCTTTAACTCTTGGTATTATCTCTTGTATATCTCTTGTATGTAAATACGATTGAACTATTACTGTATTGATTTCTTGTTATTACTTCTTGCTGATTTTTGTACATATATACTATGGAGCTTTTCTCCCCGGGCCTCCATTGAAAGAGGTCTCATCTTGGCCAAATGGACTTTCCTGGTTAACAAACTGCAAATAAATAACTAACTAAATAAATAAATAAATAATATACTTAGATATGCAGCAGATGCATGGAGATGTTTTGCTAAACCAAATTCTCCTTTCTCCTGTTAATGTCACAAAAAATATATATTGTGACCTTGTGAGACATTCAGCTGGATACACAGAAAATAGTAAAATGCTGCAGTTTGTGCCACACTGTATACTGATGTGCTAAGCTATGCTTCTGTGTTGTTTAGTAGGTCATATTCATCCACATTCCCAAAAGGGCAGTATTCAACTACCAGGGAATTTTCACAAACTGCTCAACTGGTAACTATCAAACTTTTCTACCAGTTGTGCAGACCACAGACAGGCACAGACCCCCGCAGCCCTCTGCAGTGACACATAGAGGTACATACACACACACACACTGATTCAAACCCCCATTCATCCACCTACATTTAACTGCATGCATATAACTTACATACCCCTACACACAAAACACTGGCAGATATTTATGTAATCTGATAGCTATTTTGAGAGCTCTTAAAGTAGCTGTCCCACGTTTGGAATTTATATTGGTGACTGGGCAGATGGTGTTGCATAGACACCCACACTTAATGTTTACACACACACACACACACACACACACACACACACACACACACACACACACACACACACACACACACACACAAACAAACGGTCACATATTCCCTTTTTCACATTCAGTACTACTTACTTGATTACCTGGCTTAGTAATTTACACAAGGTAAAGCTATCCACCTTCTCCTGCACAGATTCCCCTATCAAAATGCAGGATGCATGTCACTATCTAACTGTGTACATCTGTTCATTTTCTGCATTGCTCTTCTGAGTAACATACATAGAAAAGAGTGTATGTCTTCTAAAGTACACGTATAGCCTTAGTGTGCAGTGTATCCAGCTACTTATGGGTCTCATCAGCAAAGACCTGACTGCTGACTTCCACACTAGCATGCAGTACACTGACACTCACTGCCTAGGAGTGCAAACCTGTGTTACTTACATAGCCAGCCTTAGGCATAGGCCAACTAGGTGCCCGCCTAGGGTGCCACTGTAGCAGAAGCACTTTTCCAGTAAATTGGATGGTGTAAATAGACCAGGATGGGGGCACCAGGTGGTAAGGGAGCACTGTGGAACCCTTTTGCCTAGGCCACCACATGACCTAAGGCTGACCCTGGTCACTTATGCATCTTTAGGACTATGACTTGGGACAGAATCACCTACAACACAAACCATTCCACATGGCTTTGCATACCAGTCAATTAATCTGTAAAATGGTGCCATTGTGCATTCCATATTAGAAAGCTACTGTTTTTGTATTGTGTTAAACCATTTACAATATAAAAAAACTGGTATGTGTCTTAAAACATAATTAATACTTGAAAAAACATAACAAATTATCTTTAAGTAATACTTGGAAAAAAAAGCATAGCAAATGATCATCTACCAAAAGATGATCATATAAGGTGATTCAGGTATAAACGGGGCTACATTAGATCATCAAAATGACAGAATTTCGAATGGTCTAATATTGAACCCAATATCGCGAATGCTGAAAACAGCAAAGCTGCACAAAACCAAATTCTTTCCTACGGAAAGAATTTGGTTGGCCGTTGTTGTGGCTTCGCTGTTTTCAGCGATGCAGTGGAAAGTTACGGGTTGAGTTAGGGTAAGTGTGTGATTGTGCGGACGTTTGGGTTAGGGTGCAGGTCAGGTAAGTGTGCGATTGTGACAGAATTTGGGGTTAGGAGCGAGTTAAGTGAGTTAGGGTTAGGGCGCGGGTGAGGTGAGTGTGCGATAGTGAGAATTTGGGGTTAGGAGCTAGTTAAGTGAGTTAGGGTTAGGGCGCGGGTGAGGTGAGTGTGCGATAGTGAAAACTTGGGGTTGGGGCAGGTTAAGTGAGTTAGGGTTAGGGCACGGGTGAGGTGAGTGTGTGATAGTGACGGACCTTAGGGTTAGGGTCTGGGTTAAGGTAAGTGGATTTATAAACTCCAATAGTCTGTTTCCTTTTTGACACAGAATACCGGAGTTTGTACAGTGTTTTTCGGACTACTGGAGAATCAGTTTAATTTCCGGATAGTCCGGAAAAAAACGGATGGGTGGCAACCCTAGTGCAGTGTAGTGTAGGGTTAGATGTAACTTTTAAATGTATGTGTGTGGATTACTGCTTTTTAGTGTGCTTGTGGTGTGTGTGTATTTCTCGGAACAGCGAATATTTTCCCCTGGGAAAAAATTCGCTGTTTTGAGGTTTCGATATTGATAGGGTTCGGTTTTTGCAGTTCGACGTTACGACATTTGATAATGAGCCGTTTCGATGATCTGATATAGACCTGGTATAAACACGTATAAAATGTTCAAACCACAATTTTTAAGGTTTGGTATTATGCTTGGCATAATTTTCAAAAAGAAAAATTTCAAGGTATTAATTATTCCTTTGCCTTTGCTCTGGACAAATTAATCAGTATTTCTTCTGTTACATTTCTATCTCATTTATTCATTGGCAAGATATCAGTTTTGCCAGATTAGGTTTGAGACCAGATACTTATGCAAATTACTTTAATATATTTGTGAAAGACAAATGCTTGTCTACATTTGTTTGTAAGAATAAGGCAGTCACTTGCAAGTAGTTTGATTTCACTAAACCCTTACCATATTTTTACTCTTTAATTCTTTTTACTTTATGACATTGCTACAATAACTAATAAAATGATAATGGATAAAATAGGCTACCTTCTCTGATACATCTCTGAATTGAAAGGTGTGATTATCTGTATTATTGGTTCAACACAATAGAGTCAATGGATTACTTTACATGGGCCCAAAGGATTACTTTACATGGGCCTCACCCTTTGATGTTTGTTTGTGTCTTTCGGCTTTTCCCGGTTAGGGGTCGCCACAGCGGAACTCCGGACTGCTAATGATTGGCAGTTGATTTTTACGTACCGGCTTGCCAGGCCTGACGCACAAACTTCAACGAAGGTACGCCCATTCACGCATGTCTCCATGTAGAAGATGCTCTAGCTGAGAATCAAACCGGACAGCGTCTTACTGTGAGGCGACAATGCTACCGCAGCACCACCACCGCAGGATGGCCTCACCCTTTGATAAAAACTTAAAAAGTGTTCCTTCACAGTTTTTGTTTACCTTTTGCACCATACCATATGTTATCTTCTGTACTATGATGTATACCCGCCACCATTCTGAATATATGGTACACATTTTTTTTTAATATTTATTATTATTTATTTATTTTCATTTCTTTACTGGAAAGTTTGACTGGGCCAGAAGCCCATTTTCAGCAAAGGCCAGGGGAGAAAAGCTCCACAGAAATATAAGCAAAATACAATAATTAGATAGTACAATAGTATACATATAGTAAGATGCAGAATATGCATCATCTAGTTAGTCTATGCATAGAAGTATTTAATACAGTTTTCTAGTAGATACAGTTTCAAAAATAAAAATAAAAACACAAGCATTTCAGTAAAGATCACTGTGTGAAAAATAAAATTAGGATTTTATCCTACCTGTAAGACTATTTTCCAAGACATATATCACCAGAACTTTTGTTGTATTTTGACCAGCTTTAGCCCTCAGTAGTGTCAATGTATGTTTAGAGCAGGAATAATCCATAGATGTTAACTGACACATCACTGCATGTGTGGGCTCCATTTATTACCATTTATGGATGTACCCACTCTGTATCCCTACTGTGATGTCAGTGAGAAGTGTATGTGGGTATAGCCTTAGTAATTTTTTTTTTTTTATTATTTCTATTAAGAAACTGCATATACTTTAATAATGTAAACCTCTCAACTGCCCAGATAGTTGCAGAATGTCTAGATTTTTGCCTTGTATTTTTGGTCTGTTCCTCAAAACATTTGTGGTTTTCTGGCAAATCACTGAGGACCGAAGTTAGAAAATAATGAGAGACATTTCAATTTCAGACTTCATAGCCTTCAGAAAATTTGTGCTATTCTAAAACCTGTTATTCTATCAACTTCCTAAATTTATGAGCATTGTTTAAAAAGTATGTCTATTTATGGGCCTTTGCCAACGCTCCCCATTAATTGTGTCTTTGTTCAGGTTTCCTGCCTAAGAAGTTGAGAGGTACGGGTCAATGAATCATGAACGTGAAGCTGACAAGTAGCATGATACAAATTGAAAGGGGACACTTTAAGGAAATGCATTTTTATCAAGAGTATGCCTTAAATAACATCATTATATTGATGCATATTTAACTCAGTGTGGAAATAACCAGCCAAGGTAATGGAGTATTCTGTCACATTTGAGTAATAAAACAAGTCATTAACATCTCAGCATTGGCTTTGCCATTTTCAAAACCAGCTTTCCCATTATGAACGATCTTTGTTATTAAAGGTATGAATTTGTTGGGCAATAGTTCATCATATAATTTGTTATCAGCAGACATTAGAAAGATAGGTTTAAAATTTGTAGAGCTGTCAGGTGTTTTATCAGATTTCGGTAGAACTTCTGAATGGATGGAAGTGGGAGGCATCTCTCACCTATGTCTAAAAATACTGAAAGCATTTACACAAAAATGGCTTCAAAACTGATCACTGAATAAAATGTATAGGTCTGTGATTAAGCCTTCTGGGTCAGGATCTTTTCATCTTGAACTCATCTTGAAGATTATTTGCATTTATTTTTCTTTACAGAGCTATCAGATATTTGTGTTTGTTTCTTGAGTAGATACTGAAGTAAAATGTATGACCTCTTAGTATTGTTTACTCTTATCCAGTGGGAAGAGAATTACTTAACAAATTAACAAGTTTTTGTAAAAGCTACTCATTTGTTTATTTATCTCAGCAGGATGTTTATATTTTTATCTTTGAATATATCTGTGTTCACTTCTAACTTTAATAGATTGAGATAAGTTTTCCAGGCTTTCTTCTGGGTGCTCAAGCAACTGCAGCAGTTTTCATGTTTTATGTAGTGAAGAGGTTGATTCATAAAATAAATAATTTATAGTTTTATTTGCTTGATTATAATATTTAATTAACCTTTTGTTTTAAACATTTTTCTTTAATTTATCTGTATGCAATCTTTAAGAATAGATTCATCTTCCTGTATTATTATTTCTTGGCATGCTATATGCTTTGATGAATGTCAGAAAAGTGTTTGTAAATAAAATATGGGAGACTGAAAATATATTTTTAAATTTTTCTTAGTAAGTATGACAGATTCTGGATCTTTCAGGATAGCTGTAACAGTTTTCCAAATAGCTGGTCTAAAAGACTCACCTCCATTTTTTAGTATGATATTATGGTTAGACATAGGGAAAGAAATTATTCCACTTGAATTTATATAATTAAATGAACTATATATATATATATATATATATATATATATATATATATATTACATAGACATATAAATATGTACCTGCTGACATATAGCCCTCACTGTGACTATGTCTACTTGCTCATCACCACAAGGTTGACAGCCACTAGCAGAATGGTTGCCGTCTAGACAGCCATAAGGAATTTTCCATTTTTGGCTCTAACCTCCAATAATATGCAAATATGCGCACTCAATGATGGAAGGTCTGATATGCCTTCTCCTGCAAGTGGATATGTTCCTACATATGTTCCATGAGGGCTACCACACAGACATGATTTTGCAGAGTCAAGCACATATCCTTGGACAATAGAATGCATACCATGTCTATCTAGCCCACACCCCTGGCCCACAAACTATGTACTATATTGTACTGTGTCTCTCCAGTAGGCACTGGCACTGTAGTGGGCCAAATATCTTCCATCGTCCTCTCAGGATGAGTGAATCAGCTTTGATCATTCATTTCTGCCCTATGTCATTAGCTCTTCTAATGCTTGGGTTTCTGGTCTGTTCTAGGTCATCTGGGTCACACTTAGGGCCTTATCTCTATGTTACTGAGCCTATGTGATTAGCTTTTAATTAAGCAAATAAGCCATACAAACCACTTATCCTAGAAACTATAAACCTATAAGCCCTATCATTTTGTGTGTAAAGCCATGAAGTGCATAATCACCAACCTCACTAATAATTTTATTAAAAATTTGATTAACCTCAATTTACAGCAATTCAACTTTCTTTAGGGCAGGTCATCTCTGCTTATTCTCATGAGCTTCTTTGAAAATGTCATACAGATGGTTAATAGTGGTCACAATGTCCATGCCTCCTACTTAAATATGGCCAAGGTGTTCAGTAGCATACCACATGACAGAAAAAATACAAGAGCCAAAAAACTACCATTGAAATGTAAGACTAGGCTTCTTAAGATCCTCACAGATCAATAGCCTAGTTGTACCTATGAAGCTATGAATTGTAAATAAGCTAATTGCCTTAAATATTGATTACCTATGTGGTAAGATGGATTACAAGCTGACTTAGGAAAAGAACACACATAGTCAGAGTCGGTGATGCCTCCTCAGTCAGCAAAAAGGATCACTGGTTAATGACATTTGCTAATTATATTAAGATGGGAGTAATTGTTAAATCAACAAAAAATACTAATACCCTTCTGAAGGGATTAAGACGAGTAAACTGCCTGTGGCACATGAAAAAGGGATCAAACTAAATGAAAAAAAATTCAATATCGGCAAACAGCAAATTCCTGCAGTCATCAATAACACCAAATGATCTAGTCAGATAGTGATCAAGAACATGGGCACATTGGTTGATGGCTCCCCTTCCTTTGTCCTTTGATCATCATGTAGCAACCATAGTTAGAAACTCCTTCTATATCTCACAGTTTACCAACGGCATCTCTTCTAAAACTGGGGAGGTTATTGTTCCCCTTAATCTGTGCTCTAGTTAGACGTATTATACAATATACCACCCTGGGTCTGGTTAGATGTATTATAGAACATACCACCCTGTTTGGCAGGTATCTCACTATTAAATACAAAAAATCTCAGGCGTTCTTAATAAAAACAACTTCCGGCCTCAGAAATCTTAGCTATCCGGAGAGGTTGAAATCCTTGTCTCTGTGCTTCATACAATGTAGGCTCTTCAGGGGGAGACCTGCACTTTGCTTACCATGCCCTCGGGGATCCTACTATTCATAATCTCCATTTTCTTAGTAAGTCAATTAGTGCAGCCAGTACTAGAACAAGAGATCTCAATCTACAACAGGAAATAAATAAAACTAAGTGCAGGAATAGGTTCATTACCAAGTACCTCCACTTGCTTTGGAATATGCTCCCCTTGCATGCCAAGCAGTGTGATTCCATTTCAACCCTCAGACATAGCTTAAACAATTGGATGGGTACCCTAAAATACATCCAGGGCTTAAAGGCCTTGCACTATTTGAGAATGGTGGTAGAGCCTAAGGGTGGTAATTGCCAAGGCCAGCCTGGCCTCTGGAAAATTAGCTTTGTTTTTCCTATGATTCATATTTCCTTGAGAAAAGTGAGGAGTAAAATGAGTGCATTCCTCACACACACAATTCTCCCTGCATCTATCAGGCTGAGACCATTCATGAAGTTTTGTAAAAGAGTTAAACCTTTCTATGTTTTTTTCCAGATGATGGCTTTGACCTGTCTGCTAAAGGATTCATATTCAGCTTGAGCTCATTAGCCGAATAGAAAGTCAGTTATAGTAAAATTTGGTTAACTGTGTAAAAGACTTTTAACAAAAACATGCACTCCACATCTGGAACATACATGTTCACTAATGCAAATTCCTCAGTACAAGTTTTTGTTTTAAAGTAGCTCCATTTGGAGTCTCCATCACTTTCAGATACAAATAGAAAAACACAATCTAAATATTTACATATATCACTGGTGTTTTCAAAGAAACTCCTGTTACTTTTTATATCTCATTATAAATGGGGGGACCCTACTCTGTAGGTAATCTGCAGGTACTTAATACCTACACATCTATAATCTGCAAGTACTTAATTCCTACACATCTAGAATCTGCAGGTACTTAATGCCTACACATCTATAATCTGCAGGTACTTCATACCTATACATCTATAATTTGCAGGTACTTAGTACCTACACATAATTTGCAGGTACTTAGTACCTATACATCTATAATCTGCAGGTACTTAATACCTATACACCTGTAATCTGCAGGTACTTAATACCTACACATCTATAATCTGCAAGTACTTAACACCTATGCATCTATAATCTGCAGATGCTTAATACCTACACATCTACTATCTGCAGGTACTTAATACCTATACATCTATAATCTGCAGGTAATTAATACCTACACATCTATAATCTGCAGGTACTTAATACTTATACATCTATAATCTGCAGGTACTTAATACCTACACATTTATAATCTGCAGGTACTTAATACCTACACATCTATAATCTGCAGGTACTTAATGCCTACACATCTATAATCTGCAGGTACTTAATACCTACACATCTATAATCTGCAGGTACTTAATACCTACACATCTATAATCTGCAGGTACTTAATACCTACACATCTATAATCTGCAGGTACTTAATACCTACACATCTATAATCTGCAGGTACTTAATACCTATACATCTATAATCTGCAGGTAATTAATACCTACACATCTATAATCTGCAGGTACTTAATACTTATACATCTATGATCTGCAGGTACTTAATACCTACACATTTATAATCTGCAGGTACTTAATACCTACACATCTATAATCTGCAGGTACTTAATGCCTACACATCTATAATCTGCAGGTACTTAATACCTACACATCTATAATCTGCAGGTACTTAATACCTACACATCTATAATCTGCAGGTACTTAATACCTACACATCTATAATCTGCAGGTACTTAATACCTACACATCTATAATCTGCAGGTACTTAATACCTACACATCTATAATCTGCAGGTACTTAATACCTACACATTTATAATCTGCAGGTACTTAATACCTACACATCTATAATCTGCAGGTACTTAATACCTACACATTTATAATCTGCAGGTACTTAATACCTACACATCTATAATCTGCAAGTACTTAATACCTACACATCTACTATCTGCCACATCTATAATCTGCAAGTACTTAATACCTACACATCTATAATCTGCAGGTACTTAATACCTACACATCTATAATATGCAGGTACTTAATACCTACACATCTACTATCTGCAGGTACTTAATACCTATACATCTATAATCTGCAGGTACTTAATACCTACACATCTATAATCTGCAGGTACTTAATACTTACACATCTATAATCTGCAGGTACTTAATACCTACACATCTATAATCTGCAGGTATTTAATACCTACACATCTATAATCTGCAGGTACTTAATACCTATACATCTGTAATCTGCAGGTACTTAATACCTACACATCTATACATCTATAACATTTGAAACAGTCACTTACTTAAGTTCTCTAGCAGCATGACGAATGAGCAGCCTTTCTTTAAAATTATAAAATTTAGCAGTTATGTGCCTTTAGTTTATCTGGTTTTGGTGAAAAAGGTTTGGGGGTTTGTGAGCTCTTTCATTGTTTAGTGGTGATGATAGCTTTAAATTCAAAGCTCAAGGAAAATGCTTTACAAGAAAAAGATTAGTGTTTTTTGCTTTCAAGACTTTTTTTTAATTTATTTACTTACTTCTTGTGACATTCTCTAAATAATATCTTTTAAGTTCTGTTTGTCAACAAGCATATATTACTTTCTTGTTTATTAGAATAATTATTTATTGATGATTCAAGAAAATATACAGTTACTTTAAATAATTAATTTCTTATTGTTATCAAGTTAGAATATAATTTTTCACAAATAAAATCAGGTGTAGATATTCTTTTTGAACACTTGCTCTACTTCACATTGCTTTTAAGTGATTATTTTTGCATAAAAAACTTGTAAAGCAGAATTTTTACATTAAAATATGGTAACCAGGATTTGAAGATGTGTGGTAATGCTGAATGTATGGGCTAATCAGAGAAACAGCAAGATTGTGCAAGGGCCAAATTACCATGGTATGCAGCACATGTGAATGCATACCATATAGAATGACATGAGAATGAGAAACACCATGCAAATCAGCCACACCGTGCATGCAATTGATGAAACCCAAAATGTTGGCTTGAATAAACGATGCACTATACCACACCATTTGTTACAGCGGGAATCATGCTGTAGATGAGGGGTGTGATGTTTGAAGTAGAGAAACTGCTATACCTCAGTAGCATGTGTTAAAAATGGGTCCACTTCTAAATCTTGAAAGCTCATAATCTTGAAATTCAAAATACTGAGTCCAAAATCTTGAAAGTTCAAAGTACTGAAAATCTAAAATACTGAATTTCATAATATCGTAAAAAACTACAGGATACTAGCACTTAATATACTCCACCAGAAGTACATAGAGAAACAAATAAAAGACAAAGCATATTAGTTTACTCCAACTATTAGCAGGGGGTCAAGCCCCCCTGCATCCCCACACCCCCCGCTACTTAAATATATCAACTCTGAGATCACACTTTACGTTGTATAGCAAATTAAAAGGGAACATGACTAAGGTTACAACAGGCAGTCATGAAGCACATAATGGTATGTTTACCATTTTTTCTCTGTGGAGTGTGATCTTGGAGTTGATATATTTAAGTAGCAGGGGGTGTGGGGGTGCACGGGGGCTTGCCCCCCTGCTTATAGTTGGAGAAAAGTAATATATTTTGTTAAGTAGTGTTGAAATATTGTAAGTGTTGGTGTACTCACTTTTTTGATATTATGAAATTCAATATTTTGAGTTTTCAGTATTTTGAACTTTCAAGATTTTGGAATCGGTATTTTGAATTTCAAGATTATGAGCTTTCAAGATTTAGAAGTGGACCCATTAAAAACACCCAGTTACCCATATTGTTACATATCACATATATCCGCACCAGCAGAAGGGGCTACAGACAAATCCTGACATACTACCGATTGAATGACCAGCAGATTGTCAACATGTGAGGCATCTCAGGTGTTCAGTCTGACAGCAGCCATGGCCTGGATGATGCCAACAATTGGGCATGGAAGGTTGTGTGGTCACAGATGATAGTGATGTTCTTCTCTTCAAAGATCTGTATAGGATGACATGGGACAGCCTATGTCTAACCTTCCAGCACCCTGACCATCCCACTGGCATGGAAGGCATGGCCTCTAGAGGCAGATCAGAATGCATTGCAATTTGTCTCATGGAGGCAACATTTTCTTCCCGTGACCTAAGCAGTGTTATTTTCTCCCTTCTCCTGCACTCCATAGCATTATGCACTTGCTGCACATCATCCTGCAATCTACAGTGCACACTCACCTTCTTCACAGTGCTGCACATCATCCTGCAATCTACAGTGCACACTCACCTTCTTCACAGTGCTGCACATCATCCTGCAATCTACAGTGCACACTCACCTTCTTCACAGTGCTGCACATCATCCTGCAATCTACAGTGCACACTCACCTTCTTCACAGTGCTGCACATCATCCTGCAATCTACAGTGCACACTCACCTTCTTCACAGTGCTGCACATCATCCTGCAATCTACAGTGCACACTCACCTTCTTCACAGTGCTGCACATCATCCTGCAATCTACAGTGCACACTCACCTTCTTCACAGTGCTGCACATCATCCTGCAATCTACAGTGCACACTCACCTTCTTCACAGTGCTGCACATCATCCTGCAATCTACAGTGCACACTCACCTTCTTCACAGTGCTGCACATCATCCTGCAATCTACAGTGCACACTCACCTTCTTCACAGTGCTGCACATCATCCTGCAATCTACAGTGCACACTCACCTTCTTCACAGTGCTGCACATCATCCTGCAATCTACAGTGCACACTCACCTTCTTCACAGTGCTGCACATCATCCTGCAATCTACAGTGCACACTCACCTTCTTCACAGTGCTGCACATCATCCTGCAATCTACAGTGCACACTCACCTTCTTCACAGTGCTGCACATCATCCTGCAATCTACAGTGCACACTCACCTTCTTCACAGTGCTGCACATCATCCTGCAATCTACAGTGCACACTCACCTTCTTCACAGTGCTGCACATCATCCTGCAATCTACAGTGCACACTCACCTTCTTCACAGTGCTGCACATCATCCTGCAATCTACAGTGCACACTCACCTTCTTCACAGTGCTGCACATCATCCTGCAATCTACAGTGCACACTCACCTTCTTCACAGTGCTGCACATCATCCTGCAATCTACAGTGCACACTCACCTTCTTCACAGTGCTGCACATCATCCTGCAATCTACAGTGCACACTCACCTTCTTCACAGTGCTGCACATCATCCTGCAATCTACAGTGCACACTCACCTTCTTCACAGTGCTGCACATCATCCTGCAATCTACAGTGCACACTCACCTTCTTCACAGTGCTGCACATCATCCTGCAATCTACAGTGCACACTCACCTTCTTCACAGTGCTGCACATCATCCTGCAATCTACAGTGCACACCTTCTTCACAGTGCTGCACATCATCCTGCAATCTACAGTGCACACTCACCTTCTTCACAGTGCTGCACATCATCCTGCAATCTACAGTGCACACTCACCTTCTTCACAGTGCTGCACATCATCCTGCAATCTACAGTGCACACTCACCTTCTTCACAGTGCTGCACATCATCCTGCAATCTGCAGTGCACACTCACCTTCTTCACAGTGCTTTAGAAAGTAGCCAATTGAGCCTGAATTGCTGATCTATATAGCAGCTGCTTAAAGTCAAGTGTTGCAGCCATATCAGTGATGGTGCTGCAGTCATGGCAATGCCTAGCCTCTTGCATCTATTCATGGATATGCACTCCTCAGAGATAGTGCTCATTTTAGATGCTGTGTCTACAGAGGAAACAGGTGGAAGCTGTGAAGGATTGTCAGACAGAGACTGTCTGTCATGCCCTGGTGAGGTTGCATTCTCAGCCTGCACCTTTACAGCAGCCTCTGTTATGATGGATATGGGTGTTCCCTCCCCTGTAGTGTTGTAGATAGTGCTCCTATTGCCATTGGACTGTATCATTCACATGTTGTAACCCCTATTAGCCTTAGTTGCCCTCCTGACATCAACTATATGTTGTTCTGTTGTGCTGGACTCTCTACCGCTGAAATCTATGAAAACAGGAACACACATGACAACACTGCCTGCTGACATATATAACCTAATAGCCACCTTGACGTGTATAGTACTAAACAATAAACTATAGCTAAAGTATACTTTGACATAGTACCTTGTCACGCAGGTTCTTCCAGTTGTAGAGCTGAGGTGCTACTTGGAAAGACAGATATGTAGGTGAGCCTTGGTCAAGCCTTCCCTTCAAATGCAAACAAGTGTATTATACTGTACAGATTTGAACATTACTAAGCTGATACTTCCACAACTAACACACACAGGGAATTGATGCCATCCCGTCTCCACTTCCAAATGGCCCCATGAACAATGGGCTTCTCTCTTTGTCCAGTGAGTGAGACCAAAAACAACCCAGTCTAAATGAGGAGCTTTATTGCTGATGTGATATTCTGTGCCTTATCCTTTACATAGTGTATCATACCAGTAACTATTCATCAAACCTGTTGCAGAGACCTGTTATGGCTACCCATGAAATTTACATTGTGTACAACTCAGACAAATTTGGTCCCAGTACTGATTGTTTAGAGCACCATTACCCAGGAGGTGCACACCATATTTACAGAGGGCCTATAGTAGCACTTCTTTTTCCTGTGTTGTGAACTTTTCCAGGCATTACCCTCCCCCCTTAGTTGGTCATTCTGTTACATGTACACCTGTGGTCAAATCATATCAGTCAGTATGTGTATGCTATGGTGTGGAACAGCCATATGTAAGGCCACCTCACCTCCTCTTTTGCACCAGTTTATCAACCATAATTAATACTTTGCACAACTCTCCCCAAATTTAGGTACTGTACCCATAGCTACAGGCCTCCACACATCTTCATGCTATGTTTATCAGATGCAGTTCACAGGATCATAGGATGATAAGATCATAGGATCATAGGACGTTACTAGGCTATTGGCTCTGAGGCCCTTACAAGCCTAGCCAAGAATTCAGCCCATGTTCCAACAAGTCAGCACCCTATGCCACTGTCAAGCAGGGACACAGGTAGAATCCCAGGGGTGTATTTTCTGTTCCCCAGCCAGTTATCCAGGTTGCACTTAAAAAGGTTTAATGAGGTACTCTGCTTTACATGAAGAGGGAGTCTATTCCACAAAAGGGGAGTCTCTAGGACACAAATATGTCTCGCCAACAAGTCCTAGTGATGTCACAGACCAGGTTGAGGTCACGTGTGTGGGTTACTTGCGTGCAGCTTAACTTGCAGATATGCAGCAGTCCCATCAGGGTGGGGTCTGAGGTTGCTTTGTATGCCAGACAGAGGTCAACTCTGAGGAGTCTGTAGGAGACCAAGTAGAGGGACAAGGCTTTTAGTCTGTCTTTGTAGGGTAAATGTTTGAGGACCTGGATTCACCAAGTGAGGAACCTCTGTGGTCTCTCCAGCTGCTATATGTTCTCTGTGAGGTACATGCCGAAATGGGCATTGTACTCAATAATGGGTCTTATAAGGGAAGAATACAGGGATGTTATGACTACCTTGATCCTGGATGAGATACCCTTACTAATAAGGTGGGCCATGTAGAAATCTTTCCATACAATGGCTGCAATATGGTGGTCAAAAGTCAGTTTGCTATCAACCTGAGTGCCCAAGTCCCTAACGATTGATTCCATGCTTAGTGCCGTATTATCAATGTGATAATTTGTGAGGACATCATTCTCCCTAAAAGGATGATGATGCATTTTTGGCATTCATTTTGAGGCCATGTTTGGGTGAGACCCTCTTGAAGGATGTCCACATCACTAGAGGAGTTGATGACAGCACCCAGCTTGCAGTCATCTGCAAACCTGGTCAGCCATAGCCCACTAGATTTGTCCTGCACCTCTGAGAAGTATTTCCTAAACAGCAGAGGGCCCAAGACTGATCACTGGGGTACAGCGCTTGTTACAAGTCTACTACTTGACGTGGCTTCCCCTATTTTGACTAGGTGGATTCTATCAGTAAGCCAGTTTGCTACCCATCTGGTAACATATGGATTGATGCCTAGTTGAGAGAGTTTATGTATTATACCTGAGTGGAGAATAGTATCGAAGGCCTTGACCAGGTCAAGTTAGGCGGTCTGCACCATCTTCCCCTCATCTATGGCCTTGGTGACTGTCTCAAAGTTGACCAGATTTAGCAGGCATGACCTCCCCTTGACAAAACCATACTGTGTGGAATCAAGTGTTTGGAGGTTGCCAATGTCCTTGTTAATGATGTCCATGATAGTCCGCTCCATTACCTTGCAGCTCAGGCTAGTTAGGCTGATGTGTCTATCATTTCCTGGATCAGTGGATGCTCTACCTTTGTGCAAAGGGATGACAGTAGCTGTCCTCTACTTGGTTGGGATGAAGCCGGTACTCAAGTTTTGGTTGAATAGGATGCTTAATGGTGCTGCAAGTTCCTGCCTGAGTTCATGTAGAATGCAGCCTGGGATGTTATTGGGTCCCATGGAGGCTGTATTTTTTTGCCTTTGAGAGGGCAATGATGACTTGCTCCCTGGAGATGAGGGGAAGGGGGCAAGTACTGGGTATGTTCTGTTTTGCTGATTGGGGGGACAGAGGAGTGAAATTTCACTGAACCTGTCTGCCAGCAGGTTGGCTATATCTACAAGGTTTGTGTATGTGGTGTCCTTGACCACCAGTTCTCAGCAGATCTGGGTGCTTCCCTTGAGATTTCTGACATATGTGAAGAAAGCCTTATGACTGCCTTTAGTAGATGGGGCCAGTTTGGACTCGAAGTTTGTTTTGGAAGATTTCACTAGTGCTCTTATTTGCTTGTTCAGGCTACGGAGAGATTGCTTCCAGTTAGACACCTGCTCCTTCATGGTCCTGGACAGCAATTTTTTCCTTTTATTATAGAGTTTATTTATTGCAGATGTCCACCAGACAGGTTTACTCTTACTTGAGGAGGATGATTTTGTCCTGTCTGGTATTCCTGATTCCATGCAGCTATGTAAGTGCTCATATAGTACTTTGGTGTAAGTTTGGACATATGTGCCAGTTTCTGTGTGAGGGGGAGGGGGTATGAAGCTGTTTATACCTTCTCTCAGGAGGTTGTAATCAGCTTCGGAGATTTTTTTTGTCTGACCCTAGCTGGGGGGGGGGGGGGGGGTGTCGGGGAAAATGGTGACTTTGAAAGTGACTGCTTTGTGGTCAGATCTTACTGGGGATGATGACACTGTAGGGATGCTGCAGTGGTTACTCATGCTGGCAATTACTAGGGTAATGGCCCTGGGGCCTTTACAAGCATAGACAAGAGTTTATCCCCAAAAAAGAAACCTCAATCAGCACCTATCACCCCTGTCAATGAGGGACACTAGGATATCATAAAATAAAAGCAGGAATATATAAAAGAAACAGGGCGGCCACTGTGATGCAGCGGTTAGCATTGTCACCTCACAGCAAGAGGTTCTCCAGTTCAATCCTCGGCTGGGGTGTCTTTTTTGTGGAGTCTGCATGTCTCCCTGTGGTCACATGGGTTTCCTCCAGGTGCTCTGATTTCTTCCCACATCCCAAAGACATGCTGTAGGTGGATTGGACATTCTAAATTGGTCCTAGGTGTGAGTGCGTGCATGTGTGTGTGCCTTCCATGGAAGGTTGGGTGCCAGGCTGGCAACTCGACACTGTAAAACTCCACTGCCAATCATGAGCGGACAGGTGATCCACTGTGGTGACCCCTAACCGGGAAAAGCCAAAAGAAGAAGAAGCTACAGACTCTTCCTTTGTCCTACTGCATGCTGTCCTGTAGTCAGCATGGAACCGACAATCTTGTCCTCCACACTCTGATGCCTACATCTCTCTTCGTTGTTCAGTTTTTAAGCAGACAGAGTTAACTTTAATATAAAAAAGATAGTAATATAGGACAAAGGCAAAAGTTACTTAGCACATAATGCTATATAAAATGAACAGTGTTTTATTTTCATATACCTTACAAATTTTAAAATGAAATTAAATCAAAATGTCTCGTATTTTTTGCAGTTGCTTTTTTTAACTTATAAACTATTTTATGCACTTCTAAGTATAATGAATTAAATAAATAATGCATTAGGCCATGTTAAAATATAAGAACAACTGCTCTCACACAGTTTTTTCCTCGGAAACTCTAAATGAGACATTACAAACAATAGAAGTTTGAATGTGGATTCATGTGGCAAGTTATTTCTGCTTGTGTAAATGTGTACTTCTATTGCTGGTATATTTGAAGCAAAATTTTCTGAACAGCATGTTCAGAAAAGGGCACAGCTTACCATTATGGATATCTGAAGTGTGAAACATGCCCATATATAACTGTGACAACCTCACACAGTGATTCAAATGGAAGTAAATATACAGAGCTTTGGAGATAAATGCCAGAAAACGTTTTGTTCTTTTCTTTAGTGGTTACGCTTTCCCAAAATGGCAACAGAATGTAACACTACACAAATTATTATTTCTACTGCTTTTCCTGTAACACTAAACATTCCCAGTGGGGAAGTTCTTACCAGAACTGTAGAGGAATACCATAATATGCTAATGTTTTTGCTAAAAACACGGCATGGATGGATGCAGTTTGCTTTGGCAATTCTGGAAGATTAGGATACTACCTATTGTCCCGGTTTGTGAAAACTGTCATTGGATCAGTTCACTCACCCAGTTAACAAATTTAATATAAAGGAATAACGAAAATCAAAACGAATTTGAATTAAACCTTAAAACAGAGTATAACAGTAAAAGTGAAATGTACTCCAGCATGTAACACAGAAACAGAGTATAACAGTAAAAGTGAAATGTACTCCAGCATGTAACACAGAAACAGAGTATAACAGTAAAAGTGAAATGTACTCCAGCATGTAACACAGAAACAGAGTATAACAGTAAAAGTGAAATGTACTCCAGCATGTAACACAGAAACAGAGTATAACAGTAAAAGTGAAATGTACTCCAGCATGTAACACAGAAACAGAGTATAACAGTAAAAGTGAAATGTACTTCAGCATGTAACACAGAAACAGAGTATAACAGTAAAAGTGAAATGTACTCCAGCATGTAACACAGAAACAGAGTATAACAGTAAAAGTGAAATGTACTCCAGCATGTAACACAGAAACAGAGTGTAACAGTAAAAGTGAAATGTACTCCAGCATGTAACACAGAAACAGAGTATAACAGTAAAAATGAAATGTACTCCAGCATGTAACACAGAAACAGAGTATAACAGTAAAAGTGAAATGTACTCCAGCATGTAACACAGAAACAGAGTATAACAGTAAAAGTGAAATGTACTCCAGCATGTAACACAGAAACAGAGTATAACAGTGAAAGTGAAATGTACTCCAGCATGTAACACAGAAACAGAGTATAACAGTGAAAGTGAAATGTACTCCAGCATGTAACACAGAAACAGAGTATAACAGTAAAAGTGAAATGTACTCCAGCATGTAACACAGAAACAGAGTATAACAGTAAAAGTGAAATGTACTCCAGCATGTAACACAGAAACAGAGTATAACAGTAAAAGTGAAATGTATTCCAGCATGTAACACAGAAACAGAGTATAACAGTAAAAGTGAAATGTACTCCAGCATGTAACACAGAAACAGAGTATAACAGTAAAAGTGAAATGTACTCCAGCATGTAACACAGAAACAGAGTATAACAGTAAAAGTGAAATGTACTCCAGCATGTAACACAGAAACAGCATTTACTCAGTGATAGGTGGATAGAGAGATAGACAGATAGGTAGGTAGATAGATAGGTAGATAGATAGGTAGATACATGATAGATAGATAGATAGATAGATAGATAGATAGATAGATAGATAGATAGATAGATAGATAGGTAGATAGATAGATAGATAGATAGATAGGTAGATACATGATAGATAGATAGATAGATAGATAGATAGATAGATAGATAGATAGATAGATAGATAGATAGATAGGTAGATAGATAGATAGGAAGATATGTAGATACATGATAGATAGGTAGATAGATAGATAGATAGATAGATAGATACATGATAGATAGATAGATAGATAGATAGATAGATAGATACATGATAGATAGATAGAGAGAGATAGATAGATAGATAGATAGATAGATAGATAGATAGATAGATAGATAGATAGATAGACATGTAGATAGTTAGATAGATAGATAGATAGATAGGTAGACATGTAGATAGATAGATAGATAGATAGATAGATAGATAGACAGATAGACAGATAGATAGATAGATAGATAGATAGATAGATAGATAGATAGATAGATAGGTAGATAGATAGGATCTCAATATACCCATTTTGTTTTTAAGGCATTACTTTACATTGACCTTAGTCAGACTTATACTCAATTCATGCAGGAAGTATCACCCACCTTCCCCCTGCAATTATTTATTGCTAATTTGCTTTCTTTCATTACATATGTTCATAGGTTAGTACTAGGCTAACTGTCCTTATGGGCCATTTTCAGCCTAGCCAATTACCCCATGTGGGAATTAAACCCTGCACCTTATATTTGTAAGGTAAACACCTTAACCATTATGCCAAACTCCCACCCTTATGCTAAACTCCCACATCCAGAGCAAGGGAGGCAGACAAAAGCAAGATATTATGGGATAAAGGAGAAGGAATGCTGTCTGGGAAACTTCTGCAAACAGAGCAGTCCAAATGCCTGTAACATAAGCCTGTGAATCCCTACAGCCAGTGGAAATGGGTATACCCATATTTTTTCTTTTTACCCACAGCTTACTTTCTATAAGAAGTGATGATACTACGTTTAAGTAAAAGCCAACAGTCCTATTCCTTGAATGGTGGTGAATGCAAAGCTATAGCCAGAAATGTATGGCATACTCACAGCCTCATATCAATGCCTCCAGTCAACATCATTTTTCTTATATACAAGTATACTCACCTTTTCAAATACTATCCTGTGCATGGATGTATTCTCTGATTACCCACTCACTCCAATCCAGGGTCACAGGGGAGCCAGAGTCTGTTCTGCCACTTTTTGGGCTAAAGCAGATGAGCTAATCCTGACTAAGGTTACAGTCAGTTACAGGACACATACACATGCATGTGCAAACATGCACAGTGTCTCTGTCTCACAACATGGGACACACATCTATAGGTGGGATGTAATTAAAACAACTGCAGTACCCCTCATTGGGAGAATATGCAGTCTGCACAAAGAAAGTCTCCAGCTAGGAATAGAACCAGGGAACCAAGTGTTAGGGCACAACAGCACCAAGCTGTAGAAACCCTAACCCCAATATAATGAAAATAAATGGAAAGAGAAAGAATGATGAAAGAAGAAGGAAAGAAAACAAATATCAGCCTACATATTGTAAATATTTGCATGAAATTTTTTCCATTTTTTACTGTGACTTTTGATATACTTTCTCTGCTTTAATTGTTCACATATACTGTCATTCTTATCTAAGTTATTATTTGGGCTGTGGTTGAAAGGAGTCCCTGCAAAGTAGTCCAGTATCCCAGTTACAGAACAAAATAAATGAAAAAATAATGGATCATGTTCAGATGTTGACCCCTTACAAGTGTAAACAGATTGTTATTATTGTTATGTTATTTCTAAATAAACTCTATACAAATCTATGCTGCAGATTTTCATTGTCACTTTTTACAGAATACATTGGCAGTATAAATCATAATATTTATGAAAGATGATCAGAAGTTAAGTACAGATACACCTGACTATAGAACTGGATGAACGGTGACGCATGGAAAACCTGCAAACACACACACAAACGCCCTGCTACTTCAAGGGTGTCCAATATCTGCTCATCTCCTTTTTTGCCTTCCTAATCCTCTTTCTCATGGGGTCAAAAGGGTGAAAAAAAGGTAATAATGAATAAAGTTTCTTTGTAGCTGTCTATTTAACATATTTTAAAAGTCAGGACAATTACAAAGCAACTTTATGTTGACACACATACAATATCTTACATTACACATTGCTTATATTTAATTTAAGGGACATGACAAAATCAGGGATAGTTGAAAGGTACCCCATGTGGGAATCACAATCATGAATTGTTCACTGAAAAAACGGCATAACTTGTTAAGACAAAATAAAATATTAACCAAAGCAACTATCAGGCAACTTTTGAAGAACCATTTCTGTGAAAGTGTAAACACATCCATCTTCTTTAATGTCTTCACACCACTGTCCTTAACTGGGGGTCGACTCATTTAACTCATTTTCATTTAAAGTCAGTTTGAATGCTCTTAAAATCAGAAATTCAGATTTACAGGTGACCTGTGAAGTTAGAGCCCCATGTCCAAATTAAAAGTTTTACATTTTTAAATGTGTGTAAATGTATTCTAACAAGTAACAAGTCAGTATTGTCCCGAAAGGCACCCTAATGTTTGCCATTATAGTTTCACACCCTCATTTAACTTTGTCACTTTGCAGGATGTTAACAGATAGCTGTGAAATCTGCTCAGCAACGAAGCTGCTAGTTTTGACAGACTGTCAACCAGATTTCTTAATGTATGTGGCAAATCTGTATCCATATATCTCCATGATATCATAAATGTATCACTGGATTCTGGGAGCTTTCCTGATCTGTGAAAATTGGACATAGTCATATCACTTCTCCAAAAGTATTCATCTTTTGAAGGTATTTCCTACATGCCATTCTGTCTCCTTGTGTTGTTCTCACAAGGCACTTGAATGAAGTGTAACTCCTCAGATAACAAGCTGTTCTAGTGGCAATGATCTTCTCAGCAAAACAAAACATGGTTTCTGCCAAGGATGTCACACCTTAACAGCCACTATTTTCTTTAGTAATCATATTTGGACAGCCTGGCTCTATAGTGCAGAGGGATGGAACCCTGACTGCTAACCAGGTGACTAGAATTTAATTAGTGACCCCAGGTACTGGAGGAGCCAGGGAGAGAGAGTGAATAACAAAGAGATGTGTCATTTATTTATTTATTTATTTATTCCAGTTTGATTACCGGGGAAGTCCACTGGGCTTGAGGGCCCGTTTTCAGTGGAGGCCTGGGGAGAAAAGCTCCACAGAACAAAGTTTATTAACATGAAAATGTCAAAGGTAGTTTGTAATACAAACAATGGGTTCCACTCACCTGTCCTAGGGGTGAGGGATGGGTTGCAGGTATACGGTAAGTGGATAGAGTGGTATGATTTCTCTAGTGAAAACTGGGAACCACCATCTGTGCTTGAGGATAGAAGAGCAGGGCTGCTGCTGGAAACATTCTTTGTAGAAATGAAGAACTGCAGTGCGGACAGTTTATTGCATACCATCTTTCCTTGAATAATCTAAGAGATGTACAACTCAACGTAAAAACTGTGGAACCATCCCTAATGGCTTCCTAAATAATGCTTCCCTGCCAGACTATCTTCATCTCAATGATGGGTAACCAATAAACCAATTAGCCAGGAATAGTTGATGGCTGGCAGGCATCAGGAGCAAAACAGCAAAAAAAGTTATATTTCATTAAGGGCAAACTGGCTGCTAGTGTTTCTTAATTTGTCAAATGACTTTGTCCCAGTCCAACTAACAAATTACGCTGTGAACATTGTTATTATGAACCCAATGGTACACCAGTCAAATATGTTTATTTATCTCAGCTACTAAGCCTTTAAAATGGGGATCACCAGTCCCTATCCTACCCAATCACTGTCAGTAGAAAAATCTATCAGTGACCTGTTCTGTTTCCCTTGCTATTACCACAGCAAGTCCTTACCGCACATGGTCAGCATCACTATATGTGTCCCCAGGAATCCTTCCTGGTACAGTGTTATTCAGGACAACCAATCCTTATTCTATTCAGTCACTGTCACTGTGTTTATGCCCAGAGATTCTTCCTGAGCTCAGTGTTATTTACCACAATCAGTTCCTCTTTTACTCATTCACTCATGTAGGTGCATTCCAGGAGTGTATCTAGCATTACGTATTATTTACCACAAGACACATTCAGATCCCACCCTTTCACTGTCACTGCAGATGCCCCCAGGATCCTTCCTGGGACCATTGTAATTTTCCACAGCTAGCCCTACTAAGTCACTCTCATTTGCAGGCACCACCACCCCAAAGCCAGTGTAATTATTGTAGGTGATCCCCAGAGATGTATTTTTGGATTCATTGTTATCATTTTCATCACTGAATTAGTAGTCCTTTGTCTTTTAATGCTCTATGTTAATGCCACTGTAATCAGGGCCATAGACTAATATTTTAGTGAAACCAGCAGTAACCTCACCTACAACACTGATATCATAAACAGAGTCTCACTATAAAGTTCTCTAAGACTGAGACCATAGTATTTGGAACCTTAAAAAAACTAGCAATATTGACAATCACTGGGTTGTTAAGTCTCCCCAGTGATATTTTTCAAATACCTAATCCTCACACACACACTGCCAAGGCTGTATTCAAACTAAAGGTGTTGCTTGAGACACTTTACACTTGCTTACTTATGAGGCCAGAAATGCACTTGGAAAAGGAGTTTTTAGTCCTGCCTGGAACATGGGCTGCCTATGGCCAATAATAGTACAGCTAGTGAGTACCACAGACCATACGTTGTGATTAACAAGGTCTGCAGATTCATGGTGAATGCCCCAATTGCACTATCAAATTTCAAAATGCTAAAACCCTTCCTATGGATTGAAGTGCTCTAACAGCATTTTGCTATGTGCTTTACAAGATACTGCATTTGAAACAGTCTCACAACATGCCACTGACAGTTACTGAAGAGTAAAATATCCATGCCTAATGTCTGCATCTATTCACAAGTGTCTTATCTTACACTAGAGTGCTGCACAAGGTCATCATTATGGGTTCCCAAAACTTGAAATGAACCCGTGTTTCTCAGAAGTGCAGTCTCAAAATGAGCATTTAAAGCCAACCTTAACAACTCTTAACTGTGCTCTCCTTCTAATGATCTTACATTTTCGATTTGGCAGCATATCCTCATAAGTTAACAGAGGTTTCACTATTCTGAATATTGCACTTTGTTGTGCTGTTTATTTTTTGTCTCTGCTCTTATAGCTGTAAGATGGTTCCATGTATTTCTTCCTATTTTAAACAGTTTGTATATATAAATGCCACTATTTGACAATATTTTGAATGTATGCTTAGTGTACTGAATGTGCTGGGTTTAAGGTTCTAGTGATATTTTACTATCCTGATTGATCCTAGCTGATAAAGGAACTTCTAGGACCAATCTACTTCCTTTAAGTAAATAAATAAAAAATAGTAAATACAATGCAAATGCATGTTTTGCCAGGAATAAAGTAAAACATAGCTCTCTTTTTATTTTATTTATTGAATGATTAATTGTACAGCCATACTGCCTAATAAATGTGGCAGAGACCTTCATGGAGCTTATGCAGGCATTTTGGTAAAAGGGACAGTTGGAGACAGACCTGCCAATCAGGGAATTAAAGAATGTCTGGTGTGACTTTAGAAAACTGCAGCTCAAGTTCATTCATTGTCAGGTGGAGCCAATTGTCTTCAAGGGGCCAATGAGTTTGGGTGGAGTGAAGGTAATTAGCATACTTACCCTATCCCTTCAGAAGGGCTAAAAGGTGTAGTCGTTAAGTTATTGTTGTTTTATTTGCAATGTTGAAAAATAGTATCAACGATTGACGTTTTAGGGCTTTAGACCCTGTTTTTATACAGCAATGAATACCTCGTGTTGTTGATGGGGTCACGGTGGATAGTTCTCAAATTTTGTGCTGAAGACGCTGGCTTGCAACAGAACATTTTTGTAAGGACTGTGTTATTTTGAACACCTGCTGTAAAACAACATACTAAGTGGATGTTGTAGTTCGTGCAGGTCGAACACAACTGAGCTGCAGGGTGGAACAGGTGCTGATCCATGTCTGAGCATTCGGTTATTTCAAGGCCGGCGCTACCAAGCCCCTCTCTGGTGTGCAAATCGATGTATCTGGGACCGGACAGGCTAATATCTCCTGGCCTACAGGATGGAGGATCCCCTTTGCATATCGGGAAAAGTATATACAGCACTCCTGCTCCCCAAACGTTCTTTTCTTCCCCAGGTATGAAGACCGATTATGGACGTCCGACTGACTTACAGCTGGGGGACACACTTGGGCATAGCAGGCACTGGCTTTTCCCCCGTTCCGAGTCTCAAATAAGTCAGATGGGGCTTGGTGTGTTCACAAACGGAAGTCCTCAACTGGGTGATAACCAGGGACCTCCAAAGCAAATCAAGCAAGAAAAGGACAGCCCTCCAAGAAGCGACTACTCTGCAGATCCCAAGTATACCCCACCGCCTGCCTTGACTCCCGGGACTTACAACCCTTCGCCGTGGATCCCTTCCTTTTGGTCCCCTTTGAATGCGTCTGTGGGCGCAAGTCAAGGTGCTAACAGCAATGGCTTGTCTGACCACCAGCTTTTCCCCGGGACAGGATTGAGTGTGTTCCCAGCTGAAGTTCCTCCCAGCTACCCAGCAGCGCCCCTGAACCCGAGCCCAAGCGGGGTACCCTCAAGCGTGAGCAGCAGCAGTTCATCTAGTGGGGTGGCTAGCGAAGAGGGCCACTCTGGAGACAGTGGGGATGAGGTAAGTCCTTCTGTGAGGTACCTTGAGGGTCTGAGAGTTGAATGAGACTTTGTGTGAGCTTTTTGTAAGTTCATTTAACTAGAGATTTCAAAAATCTGTTTAAGCCGCGGTACTTCTACAGCGTGCGGATCTCTGCATTGCTCAGCTGGGATGGGAAGTATTTAGTTTTGAATGCACCCCAGTATCTTGCAGATTAGGTAATTCTTTCGTAGTTTTGAGGTGTGCACCCATGTTGCCTCGAAGCCAGTATCGGAGAAGCGTACGTGGTGTGCACTAAGGTGCTGTTAATGTGATCTTGGACGAGTTCCCCTCGAGAACGTTCGCCACCTCTTAAGTGCGGGTACAGCTATCTTTCTGAAGTAGAACAAAAAGGTCCAAATTTTAGTGTACGATTAAGATTTTAATGGGATTAAATTAGAATGAACGCCTTAAAAGTGATTCCACAAGCTTTTTAATGTTAAGCCGTGGAATTTGATTTTTTTTCTGTCATGCCTCTCATAGCAAGAAATCTGGATAAAGCCATAACGGGGGTCAAAGGCCCCCAAATGGGGGACACCTTTTAATTATTGCTCTTACAAATTTAGGAAGTTTGATAGAATAGGCTTTGTATTGGTATGGATTTTTCTAAAGGGTATGAAATCTAACTCAAATGTCACTTTCTGACTTCGACCCCAGATATTTGCCGATTTTTTTTTTTGGCAATTTTGAGAAACGGATGGTGTAAAAATCTGGATATTCTGCGAAAATCTGTACATTTGAGAGGTATGTATGGGTCGCAAATACTTGGTTTGTCCAACTTTAAGTGCCCCGGTTCGGTGCGTTTTTCTGTTGGATAATGGTGCATTGTTAACGGTTGAAGATGGTTATATATTGGAGCTGAATAGTGCATCAGAATGGGCCCTGGATGGTTGAAATGAGTACGATGTTGATGCCGATAGTGCTAGAATACGGTCGACTTTATTCGATTACCTTGGCCGAAGGGAGTTCTTTCAATACCTTCATTTTTTGTTAGAAGGCCCTCGGTGGGGGTGGTAATGAAGGGGGTACGGTATACCAGTGTGTTTTGATTACCGGGAATGTCCGACTAGTCTAAGAGCCTATTTTCAGCGGCGGTCGGGGGAGGACAGCTCCACCGTTACAAAATTTTGTACGGTGAAAGAATCGAGTAACATTGCTGTAAAAATGTCGATTTAAATTAGAAAGTACAATATGTCAAAAAACAATTGGGATGTACAACCTAGAGCAATACATGGGAGAAGAGGGGCAAATGCAGCATGTACAATGATGCAGTTCAGTATGTATAAACAATTTTAAATGGAGAAAACAATCCTCAACTTCAGAATAAACAGTAGTGAAAAAAAGTCGGACTTAATGAAGCTGAATGAGAGAGAATGTAGTGTGAAGGAAAACGGGGGTAATGTACGTAGAATTATGTATAATTGTACAAATTTTGGCCTCCTGTTTTTTCATAAAATTGCAGCTGTTTTGCAAGTTGGTGTAAGTCATTGAGTTTCAGACTTCATATCCTGCAGGAAACTTATGCTAATGCAAAACCTGTTCTAACATTTAAAATTTGTCTATTTTTGGGCGTTTGCCCCACTTCTTTATGGCAGTTTTCTTGCTCTAAAAAGTTGAGAGCTATGGGTGCAGTAATAGATTTAAATCTGATTTTAAAGTGACCTGGTTAGTTGTATTGGCCAAAGGATAGTTCCTGAAAAATTGATGCACAACAACTAGTATTTGAGAGGGGTTGCTGCTAAACAAGTAGTGGCAGGTTTTGAATACCATAGGGGTGGGATTTGTAGTTTAACGACTAACACTAGTTGGTGTGTTATTGCAGTGCCCGCCTCTTCCCCTCTGGTTTAACAATGTTTGGTGACGTGCGCTAAGCTCCCACTACTGAACATATCTGCTGTGTAAGTTTGTAACTTCCAAATGGGACATTCCTGGAATGGAAACGTGTAATTTTCGAAACAAACCATACCGCAACTTGTGCTGAGTGAAGGGTGGAGTTTGCATGTCAGAATAATAAGTTACTTTTAACGAATCTGAGTAGTTTCTATAGCTCCATATATGAAATTTTGTATTGGTGCCTGTAAATGTTTGTTAATCTATATTCAATTTTCTAACACGAGTGGATTTGTTTCTCACACGCACATGGATCACTCCAGTGGCTCCTCAGTGAGGACTACTGTCGGGTGGCACGATGCCAGGGCACTATTATGGGCTAGGCTTGTAAAGGCTCCAGGGCCATTAGCCTAGGACACACACATGAAGAGGCTAGTGTGGAGCACCGACCATAGCAATGTGTGATAGTCCAATAGTGAAACACCCAATTTCCGCGAAGTGTGTGTCATGGCTTTTCAACCCAAATATACCATATGTAAGAAGTTAAGGTATTATCGCAACCAGATTTTCGCGGCAATAGCCGCTGGTTTCCGAGCATGAAAAATGTCCATTAATGTTTGTAATGGTGTGTTTTCTTTGAGTACGTATTATTTTCTGGACTGTCATCAATACAATTTACCATGTTGTTTGTTCATGGAGTTTACTGGCACCATGTTGCTTCCTGCATCTTTGTGCCAGCAAGTGCCGTCAAGTGACGGTCATCATTCACAGAAATGTGGGCACTGCAGAGGTTAACATGTGCCTAGATGCGTGAAAGGGACTGGGGACACAGACCTGTTTAAAAAAATAACAGAAACGTAAAAAAGTAGCTGTTGACCCTTAGAAACTGTGTCCCTATCTTGTGCACAGACATCATGTACTAAACACAGCAGAAGACATGAATGGGCTTACGATGAGCTGCAGTTCGTACGCTCCATAGCAGCCATGACAATGAAAGCATGCGTATATAACGCACGCAAATCGGGAACAGGATTTTTTTCCAATTCCTCTTCCTGAAAGTAATGCAACTATTTTCATCAACAATAAGGACTTTGAATAGCCCCTTTCAGTGTTTCATGTCCTGGTAACACTGTCGCTTGCCAATGTGATAAACCTGAACGGTTACGGTAACAGTTCAGGTTTATCACATTGGCAAGCGACATCATCTGGTTGCGATAATACGTAAGTACCGAATTTAATAGTACTGTCTTGCAGACGCAGACATTTTTATGTATACACATGTAGAAGCAAAAAGCTGGCAGACTCCTACAGAAAATCAATATTTCTGTAGTAAATTCACTGTTGGTATAATTTATGTATTTATTAATTCAGAATAAAACCTCCAATAATGCTCTTGTCAATTAAGTGGCTATAACCACTAGATACAGATAGTGACTCACAATGATGCAGAGGTGCACGGGTGACCCACCACATGCGCAGTCACAGATACGTATCCACTAATTAGTGCCACTTTGACCCGGTACTTCTCGGGTTTTTCATTCCGTTTCACCGAAGGAAGAAATGAATAAATTGTACCAACGGTGAAGCCACTGCTGTCAAACACACAGACAGCACTAATGTCCACCCCCACCCCCCACACACACACACACAAATATACAATATACTCGGCTATCCTTGCCTTTAAATGTGCCTGATTTTTCTCATATTGCTGTCTTCTTCAAACGTTTTTCACAAGTTGTGGGCTGCAGTCCCTGAGTAATTAGTTTGATTCTGACTTCATAAAATGCATGCTAAGGCAAAATGTGTTTTAAGTATATATAATATTTAAAATCTAATTTGAGAACTCCCTATTTTTTTTCCCCTTCATTCCCGATTCTTGAGCCAAGACATTGTTAGATGCTTACATACACACCCTACCTCTCTCAACTGTCCAGATTTTTGGTCCTTTCCTCATAAAAAATCTGTTTTCTAGCAAACCATTGAAGGCCATCTATTTGCATTTCAAACTGTAATCCTTCAGAAAATGCATGCTCACATGAATCCTGTTCTAGCAACTTTCTACATTTTTAAGAGCAATATTTAAAATTAGTTTATTTTTTTGGGCCATTAATGTGGGGGGGGGGTCCAAAACCCTGCTCTAATGATTTGCTATAGCATGTAGACCTTTTATTTATTTATTTTTCTTTTTATTCCAGGTAGTTGGCATATGCCTGCCTTAGTGCCTCTTTCTATCTTTAGAAGGAATTATCCTGATTAAATGGGATTCTACCTTCACATTAGCTGGAGGGACATCCTAGTCCTTGCATATTCTTACTTTGTGACCATCTGTTGCCACTGATAAGAATTACCCCCACCACCCAAAGAAAGTCATCCCAGGTAATATAATATGCTGCCTGTCTTTGCCTGCCTTTTGCAGTGTTGCCAGTGCAAGAATAAACTAAATCTCTCAAATGCTGCACCTACTGTTTAACAGGCTATAGACATCCATGTAATACTGACTTCCCATATGGATACCTAGCCATCCATTTTCTTGTTTGCATATTGGCAGCGACCTACACGCTGCTTCTATGTCTTAATGATTCCTTACCTCTCTGCATATCAATTAATTCACTGTGACAGTATCTTCTCTCCATTGCCTGCTCCTGTCATCCCCTTAGCCTTTCTTATTTGGGGGTGGGGTCATTCATACAGTTTGAAATCTAGTTCTGTCCTGGTGAAACTTTTTCAGCTGTGTCTAAATATCAAAATTAGTTTTCTTTGAAATGCTATAAAAATGAGCTTTGCCCACCTAAACTTCTGTTTGGGTCCCTTTGTTGACTTACCTCCTGTATGCCTTTGTATTTTGCATTTGCAGAATGATTTAACTGGTTGGGAGGGGGTAAACCTGTTCTAGTCCACTAGTCTCTTTCATTTCCTAGCATGCAGAGGCCTTGAAGAGCCATTTCCTGTCTGGGCCAGTGTTTTACTCGGATTTTATTTTTTTATTTATTTTGTAAAAGTGCAATTATTTTGTTTCCTTGCATCTTAGGTTTCATACAATTCTAACTGCGTTTTACTTCACTAAGCCTTCTTAATTGTATATTGTCAAATTTCCCCCTGCCTTCCCAGTAGTGTGTTGATTTAGTATCTTACTTCATTTGTGCCTAGATTCCCTTGGTCAAATGGACTACCTTTTTACCAATGTATTCTATTACCCTGTGTGGACGCTAAATTGTAGTGGGAGTGGTGGTGTGTGTGTGTCTAGATTCTAGCAGTTTTTGGAGTGAATAGGTTGGGTTGGATTGGCTAAAGGACAGTTTTTCCTGAAATTTTTACAAGTGGTATTTGTGAATAGCCACTAAAGAGGCATTGCCAATTATGATGATTCTCCTTGCAGTATCTAGTTAATGACCAGCATTAGCAGTGCATTGAATCATGGATTGCTCCTGAGGGCAAATTCCCACCTAGTGCTCTCTGCTGAGACTACTTTCCTGGTTTAACTTACTTGCGCTCAAGTTCTTCTCTTCCCCATGAAAGAAAGGTAGAGGGGCTTCAATTTGTGAGCAGATACAGATTTACTGTATATTAGTAAATGCATGTCTGAGACAGAAGGTTGTGGCTACTTTTAGATGCTAAAGTGCGACATTTTATCTTTGCAAGACATGCCTACAACTTGTGGTAAGGAGTGGAATTCACTTGTTAAAACAATAGCTCACTTATACTAAACTTGAGTTGTTTGCCCACTCGCACGTTTGTGCAAACACTGCAGAAAACTTCTCTGACTAAAATGAGTAATATCTCAGGATACTGGTAACTTTTCATGTATTTTGCAGGATGAAGTGTTTACTTTGTGATGAATGTGTCCAGATCCTGTTGCCCTTTTCAGGTATCATCTTGATATTTATGCAAAGACCTCCTCTCTACTCTGCATACATGAATAGTGAAAGTCTTGTAGGTATGGTAGTTAACACCTTACCTTCACAATCTGGGACATTTGGGGGCACTTGAAACATTAGTACTACTACATTCTCTTATTCTGTCAACTTTATAGTTTAAGTTAACATGTAACCCACCACCTTAAGAGTCTTGATCAGTGGCCTATAACATATCACCACACATTCCAAAATACAAGAATCTGTAGCCACTAGTCTCTAAGGTGAAGGTGGGATTGCAGAGTATTTCCTTGTGGGATCTCTGTTCTCATTATTAACCCTAGCTTATACCTGGATTATTCAGTAAACTTTTGTTTACTACGTAGGTGGATTAGTTTTTAGAACCGACCCTTTCCGACTGTGACCTGGGCAACAATGGAGCATAACTGTAGTATGAGGTTTTTGTAATTTAGTTTTATGATTATAATTGGCATACAGTGGCTACCCTGCAAGAAGAAATGGGTGATTAATGATACAAAAAAAAAGAGGTGTAGAAAAAGCGGTATGGCAGTCTTGTTGGAAGAGTCCATTTTCATAGAATTAATTTTAGTGCAGGTAGTATTGGTAGCACTACTCTATACAGGAACCTAAATAAGAACTCCTTGCAGGCATTCTCAAATGTTGACAATATGGATGGCTGCATAGTTACCTGAAACATAGTTTTGGGACAGTGATAATGTAGACTTACTACTACTCAACCAACACAGAAAATTACTGCTATTGACGGGGGGGGGGGGGTCTTTTACTGAGATGTCATGTCAACTGGGGAAAGCCACGGCTGTGATCTTCAGCTTCTCCACTTTTTTAGATCTCTTCCATATTGAGCTGTTGTCTCTTGGGAGACTTGGCTACCTCCAATATGTGCAAAGATTCCTGGACTTCATTAGTGTTAGCTCTCTAAACCAACTGGTTCAGGTCCTAATTAGGGGTTCAAAAATATTGGACCTGATTCACCAATATTACCATCCTATATTAAACTGCCACAGCTACCAAATGAGTGGTCAAATCTGTCTAGAGTTCAGTAACC